>NC_143195.1:27335000-27935000 GCF_051530095.1 Phoenix dactylifera | reverse complement strand
TTTCTACCCAAAAATGTCCAATCACTGAGTGGCATGCCATCACCTTTAGATCCTCTAAGTTTCATAAATATTTTTATATGATCCTTAATTTAAAAAACTTTAATTAGATCTCTTGATTTTCAAATATAATTTAATATAAAATTAATATGAAGAGAACAGTTAAAACTAACATGGAGGTAACATAAATATATTAAAAAAATTATATTAATAATACGTTATTACATTCACGATTCTACTCTATCAACGATCATATCCTTAATCCTATCCTCCTTAACCTCCTACCTTTTACCGGAACATATATAAATATAACACCCCATCACACATTATTCATCTAACATTTCATTCTATTCCCTAATCCTATTTTTCCTAAAATGCAAATAGAGAGAGCGGATTTGAACCCAAGAAGAACTGAAAGCAAAAGAGAATAAAAAAAAAAATGATTTTTATTTTTAACTCATTTGCTCTTTTGGCTTTTCCATTCTACTCTAGCTTGGGCAAACATCTAAGTTCTTTAGTCGGGTAGTCCACGATCGCCAACTCATCCTTGTTTTTTTTTTTTTTTTTTTGCTAAAACCGATGATTCATACTATTCGGGTACGAATGCACCCCAACTCATCCTTGTTCAAGGAGAAACTTGGTAACGGCAACAAGCTCGGCAATGGCAAAATTAAGAACACCAAGCCTACATACTTCTCTAACTTTGCCGCCATGGCCACGGCAGCAATCTTCAGATCCTAAAACCTGATATGCTTCAGGGCCATCTTTGAGTCTGGCCCTAGCCTTCTCATTCCAAACATTGCTATTATCTCCAATTTTTTAAATGAGTCCAATGACTCGTCCCACTTCAAGATTATCACCTCCCTTGCCACTAGGGCCGAAATACTATATTAAATCAGACTTAAAAATCAAGAAATCTAATTAGAGATTTTTAAACTAGCTATAAGAACCATGTAAGAATATTTGTGAAAGTTAGAGGACTAAAAATATAATTTATATACAGTACTCAAATGATGACGTGGTATATAGGTGATGATGTAGTATATAAATGGTGATATGGTACTTATAATTTAATTTTTAGATAAAAAATTATGCCATATTATTATTCATATGCCGTATGATCGGAATAAAATTTTTTATATATTATGTTACATCATCGTTCACATGCCATAGTCAATCAACCGGCCACATAACAACTATTTTAAGTGAATTTTACCATATAACCAAAATCGAGGAGAATGATGATATTAAAACTGTTGCAGAATAATAAAAGCCAAATTTATTTATTTATTTATTTATTTATTTTAAATTTAGAAAGTTATTAAAAATTCGAACTAAATTTAGATGCTAAAAGCATGATTAACCCTTAAATTTATAAACTTCTTTCACGTAGGACACCAAATCACCAAAACCAGCCATGTTCCATGTGGACGCCAACTCTTAGAAGCTTCAATGGATAAGGTATGTGGAGAAAACTCGGAACGTAAAGAGCCATCGCAATCACCTAATCGATGAAATTTATGAGCAAGGGACTCATTTGGAATGGACAGAGTGTACATTAATGTCGATGCGACAAGGTTGTGGTAGGTGAAGACCAACATTTATTTATTTATTATTTTTCAGTATGTGTGGGTCACCTGCATGGATTTCCAATAATTTCATGTCAGATAAATGGAGATATGCTGTACCGGCAGCCCATGGAGATCGATCGCCCTCGTCCGGGCCGAATCCGAATGCCGGGTCCTACCGGAGGACGACGTTCTGCACCGCCGGGGCGCCGTGACGCCGAGCGCCGAGAGCCGAATTCATCACCACCGCCTGCTCTTAAAGGCACAGGGCGCCGGCCATTCATGACTTCGTGTTCATGGATGGGCCAGAACGTTGTGGTTCGCTCGGAATGACGGGCACCGGTCGTCGCTTCCGGCGGCCAGTGGTGGTGGTTGTTTGATGTACAAGCTATATGTAAGAGTATTATTTATACGTACATACGTACATACAAACAAATAAATATATATATATATATATATATATATATATATATATATATATATATATATATATATATATATATACACATATGTATATATACGCTTAGTGTAAGGGTGGATTCGGATATAATGGTGCTTGATGGTAGGAAGAAAAGAGAAACATCTTGTCAGAGGATAATCCTATGAAAGAAATTATTTTTTGGACAAAGGAAGTATAGAAAGAAGGAAACATTGATTGATTGGACTGGTGATTTAAAAGATATTCTTAATTAAATTATAAAGGTTAATAGACTTATTTAAGTATATATTTGGCTATAAGTAGTGTCAAGGATGTTTCCAAGAAAAAAATCTCTTATGCAAGATTTTTTTTTTTTTTAACTGTAGAAAGAAGAACAATTTGACTGATTGGATTAGTGTCTTAAAAACATGTTTCTAATTAAATTCTAAGGGCCAATTGACTAATTTAAGTATAGATTTGGATACAACGGTTCTTTGTAGTATCAAGAAAAAAAAAAAGAAAGACATTCTGAATATATTATGGTTCCCAAGATAGAAATATTTTATGAAAAAAATTAGTTTTTTGAAACACAAAGTATAGAAAGAAGAACAATTTTATTGTTTGGATTGGTGATTTAAAAAAATATTCTAATTAGATTTTAAGGGGCCAATAGACTATTTTAAGAAAAAAAGAACATCTTGTGAATATATTATGATTTTCAGAAGTACTTACGGGAGAAACTATTTTTTGAAAAAAATACAGAAAGAAGAAAATTTGGTTGATTCGATTGGTGACTTAAAAAATGTTCCTAATTAAATTCTAAGGTCCAATCAAATGCATAAGCTTATAATTTATTTTTATAAAATCTTTGTATAGGATAGCAAATGTTAAAAATAATTACAGGGTTGGCAAAATAATTACCTAACTGATGACAACATTTTCATCTCACTTCTTAAAGGTGTCATGGGATTTGGGATAAAAAAATAGCACGAAAAAATATAACAATCTTCTTTAAAATATATTTATTTATTTAATTCTCTAGGCGGGTACATAGGATAAGAACCAAACAAAAAAGCTATTTATCATTAAATAAAATAAAACTGAAGTTGTTGGAAATTATAGCCTATTTTAGTAAAAAAAATATATATTTATTATTTTTTATACAAATGCTTACAATAGTAATAGATATAAGGATAAAAATATATAATAATAGATTCTAAAAATATGCTCTAAAAATCCTACATAATCTTAAAAATTTTATGAATATTCTAAAAATATACTGTAGTAATCTTTTAATAAAAAATATATAATAATAAATTTTAGAAATATATTTTGATAAATCTTCAAATATTTTTTATGATCATTTGAATATTTCTTTGTATGATCTCAAAGATTTTTTAAAAATTATATAATCCACGGCTAATCTGATCAATATAAAATTTAAAAAATATGAAATAAATTATGTAGCCAGTAGCCAGGCTGTGGATTTGATTGATTGCTGAATAAACTAAGACTACAGACAATTACAGGCTAATTTTTTTTTAAAATTTTAGTCTAATCCATCCACGGAGAGGAGTTAATATTATCCTTAAAAAGCCGACAACCTCATCCCCACTCAGCTGTTTCGTCACGAACAGCAATCACCCGCTCAAAGTAAGCCCGACACGTCACCACGGCTTTCCGCTCCACAAAATAAAATATAAAGAGCCAATTGCTGTAATGAACCAAACATCGGAGCCACAATCGGACAACACATATCTGTACACTTGTACCTCATGGTCGCATCATCAAAGTGTCGTCTCTTTCTAATCCACACCAGGAAACGTTGGCGCAGCGCTAGCTCCCCAAAAAAAAAAGGACGATGCTGAGCTGTAAAGAATACAAATTTGCACAAAGCCCCATCAATTTATTTATTTTCCATAAAAATATATGCGCACCCTTTCCTTCCAATCACCACTCCCCAACCGGCAAACCGGCTATTCCCCGTCCTTCCCCTCGTCCCTCCCCACCATATAAGCGCCCTTCCCCGGCCCTCTGGCCTCAGAGAGAAGGGGAAGTTGAGAGCGAGCTCGAGAGCGGAGAGTCCCCCAAAAAATACCAAAAAAATGCCGATCTCTCGGATAGCGATCGGGACTCGGGAGGAGGCGACTCACCCGAGCGCCCTCAAGGCCGCGCTCGCCGAGTTCATCTCCACTCTCATCTTCGTCTTCGCCGGCCAGGGCTCCGGCATGGCTTTCAGTATGATACTGTTCCTCATCCTTGTTTTAAATAAAGTCTTGAAATCATTGTTTATAGAAATTGATTGCTGTTTCATTTTTTGGTTGGCCTGATCCGCAGGTAAGCTGACCGGTGGTGGTGCCACGACGCCGGCTGGCCTGATAGCAGCGGCGCTGGCTCACGCCTTCGGACTGTTCGTGGCGGTGTCGGTGGCAGCCAACATCTCCGGCGGGCACGTCAACCCGGCGGTGACCTTCGGTGCCTTCATCGGCGGGAACATCACTTTACTGAGAGGCATCCTGTACTGGATCGCTCAGCTCCTCGGCTCCACCGTTGCCTGCCTTTTGCTCCGCTTCTCCACCGGCGGCCTCTCCACCGGAACCTTCGGCCTCACCGGCGTCAGCGTATGGGAGGCTCTTGTCCTCGAGATCGTCATGACCTTCGGCCTCGTCTACACCGTCTACGCCACCGCGTTGGACCCCAAGAGGGGGAGCCTCGGAACGATTGCACCGATCGCGATCGGTTTCATTGTGGGGGCCAACGTCCTCGCCGGCGGGGCCTTCGACGGGGCGTCGATGAACCCGGCGGTGTCGTTCGGCCCGGCGCTGGTGAGCTGGTCCTGGGACGCCCACTGGGTCTACTGGGCTGGCCCGCTCATCGGCGGCGGCCTCGCCGGGCTCGTCTACGAGCTCTTCTTCATCTCCCACACCCACGAGCAGCTCCCCAGCGTTGAGTACTGAGAAACAGTTGTTGCTCGTTCTTCTGTTGTTACTTCTTCTTCTTCTTCTTCTTGGTCTCCAAAGGGCTTTCTCAGGCTCTTGTTTTTTTTTTCCTTTTTCCTTCCATTGTGTACCTCCTTAATTTGTCTTGGTCGATCTGTTCTTCTCGTCTCTGTTGCATCAAAACTTCTCAAAAGGACTTGCGTCCGTTTCCGTCCATGTGTGGGATAAGGAAGGTATGGTCTTTTGTGTATCATGTTGTTGATAAAAGGCCATTTCTTGCACTCTTTTACCTTTTTACTTGTTTTAAGATTAATTTTCTACCATAAATATGCGTGTATATGCTACTGGTTATAATTATTTTCATCTTCACTATTATTTATTGGATAGCTTTGGCTATAAATAAGTCTGGATCTTATCTAAAATAACTTGCCGGAACCTATGATTTAGGTTTATATTTTTTTATCTTATTATTAGCTTTAATATTCTCATCAGACTAATAATTTAAATTTATTTAAATTTAATTATAAGTATCATGATCGGTTTGTAGTGGATTCGTATTGTAAAACTAAAATAGCCAGTGAGAAAATATTATTTTGGTATTTTGATTTTGTAAGTATCTAGAATCTCGAATGTAGAATTGATCACATAATCCTTACAATTAATATTACAAGTAATAATTAAAAATAATAATAATAGTAGCAACTAAGAAGAGCGTCCTTAACCAACGGATGCAAACAACTCTAAAAATAGGTACTGCATCCTTGGATACCATCACGAGCGACATGCCTAGCCCAAGGAGCAGCTTTTTATCTATGCCATTTGAGGTCCGCAGGCGCATGAAGGAAAAAGTTAAAAATTAAAGCAGCCATGGAAAGATAAGAGACAAGAACTTGACTGCCCAAATCCGAATATATGGATTCCACTTGACAAAGTAAGAAACGCTAAACCTGCGATGTAGTTGTCTCTAAAAACACACCAAATACCAGTAATTAGTAGATGATTAATATGTACGTCTGTGCATGTACAGAACCAGACAACATGGGGGGCACTATATGCATTGAGTGTTTCAGTCAAAAGAAAAAAAAAAATTGAATGTTCAATAGTTGCAAACTAGCAGTGGACGAAATACCACTCAAGATTTTCAAACAAAGTTTTTGGGTGCTTCAGTTTTTGGATTCGCGGAGTAGAATTTTGATTCTGGAGAAGAGTAATCTATAGTGTGTATTCATTTTAACATAGAGTGACCGTCACTTTCCCTTTGAGGTTGAAACCACATGGCAGCTTTGGAATACTTTTCTTTGTTTCTTCTTCTTAAAGTGTAAGTTAGCTAAATTTATTGAACGTAGTGTTGCAGCTTGTCAGTGGCGTTGTCAAAAAATTGGAGATGTGAAAACAAATGCCATGGGTGAAAATTATGGGCCACCTATTCAAATAAATACTGAACGCCTGCAGACATATATACAAATATACATATATACAAACACCCATACATAGGGGTGTGTGTGTGTGTATATATATATATATATATATATATATATATATATATATATATATATATAAAGATAAAGAGGAGAAAAAATAAAAAAAGGCATATAAAGATGTCATAACTCAGGATTTCATCCAAAAAGATTAGCTGAAAGATATTATTTGGGTTCCTTGATTCTGTATAAGTATCCAAGATCTATCCAACGAATAATTGATGTGGGACTAAACACACACTTATATGAGTCATCACATAATCATGCTATTGATAAGAGTTATCACGATGTTCACCATAATCTAGAGTATATTCAACGTCACGTTATGGAGAATATGCTGAAAATAAAGTATCATGTACTTACTCTTCCATTTTATCTCTACTTCTTGTGGAAAAAATTAATGCGCATGCGGTATCTCGGGCCGCTGGCTCGTTTGCCAGCGGGCGCGCACAGGCGCACATAGTTGCCAACGTCTGCAGGCGCCGGCCAACCGCATCCGCGTGCTAGCGCCCGCTGGCCGCAATATTACCACGGACGCATCCGCAAAAAAGACCGATATGCCCCTGCATAAAAACTCTATAAATACCTCCTATTTCATCCTATTCGGTATACGAAAAGAATTGAGAAAAATGCTAAAAAAATTATGGAGACAAGTTCTTCATCCTCTTAGCCACTTCTTATTTTTATTTTTGCAATTTTTTCAGCAAAGTTTATTTTACTCTTTTTATTTCGTTCTTTCCTGGATCTGCAAGTCCGATCGAGTTCGATTTGGCTTTTCTCGAGACATACCAAAGAAGAAGTTTAGGGTCGTCGTATCTTTGAGGAAGATTGTCGGGAGACCCGTACGTCCCCGGCAAACACTTTTTTGGGACAGTGTCTACGCACTTTGACATGCCTTCAAGTTTTTCAATTAATTGCAATTATAGCTTGATTTGCTTATTTAGGTGATATATTGCTAACAATCCAAAGAAGTGTTTCTTTATTTTTTTTGTTAGTAATAAATAATTCATTAAATCTTTTACTGCAATTGTGATATATTAGATTTTAATTACAATAATTGTTTTGCTAGCACAAAATTAATAATCACTTATTCTAAAGGTAATAATTTGCTTAACCTCCAAGAGGTTTATCATACCTCCATTTGGACTTCTCAAGGAGTAATTTTCAGATCCCATTCAAACGAAAAATTTGAAAAATGGTTGATCCACAATAACTAATTCATTGAGTTGACAAATTAGATTTCCATTACAATAATTGATTTACTAGCACAAAATTAGTGATCAATTATTCTAATAAGGTAATAAATCTTATAATTCATTGAATTGACATTTTAGATCTCAATTACGATAACTGATTTGCTAGCACAAAATTAGTAATTAATTATTCTAATAAGGTAATAAATCTTATAATTTATTGAATTGACATTTTAGATCTTAATTACAATAATTGATTTGCTGGCACAAAATTAATAATCAATTATTCTAATAAGGTAATAAATTAATTCTAATATATATAATTTATTGAATTGACATTTTATATCGCAATTATAATAATTGATTTGCTGGCACAAAATTAGTAATCAATTATTCTAATAAGGCAATAAATCAATTCTAATATATAATTCATTGAATTGACATATTAGATCTCAATTATAATAATTATTTTGCTAGCACTAAATTAGTAATCAATTATTACTAATTCGGAAAACTCAAACAAAAAATTCGAAAATTGGTTAATCCATAATAACAAATTTAAGTTTGCACTTAGGCTTTTCTAAAAATTGAATTTGTGTAATTTCTAGTGATTATATCCACCAACTAATAGTATCAAAGAAAAGCTTGTCAAAAAGGCATACGTGTCTAAGAAAGGCTGATACTTAAATGAGCCTAATGCTCCACTACCGATCTGAAGCTGATCTGGCTATTATTTTTTGGATATATCAACTAGACATTCAAAATTCAATACAAATTTTTGAAAAATCTTTTGACATAAACTTTTTGTCTTCATTCAGGTTTTTGTCCCTTCACTATAACCTTGAATCTATGGCCTCTATAACACTTGTGACTACCTTAGTGCTAAACCTGAAAAATTTGATGGCCATAACTTTAGGTGGTGGCAGAACCAAATGTGGTATTAGGGTTGATCTCAGCCATAGGTGAGAGCACTACTGAAGTTGATAACGGGTCCAACCCAACTACTTCACGATCTGCTACTCGCTAAAATCCAAACCCAAACTGAAGTTCATCCTTCTCCCACACTGAACCTTCTGCCTCCACCAGCACACCCTCCAGGACACCTGATGAGATAGACTATCATTGCATCCATAGAATCCTAGGTGCCCTTTTGGATAGGCTATATGACATTTATTACACAGCCAAGAGTGCCAAAGAACTCTGGAACACCCTAGATAGCAAATATGGTCTTGATGATACTAGAATAAAGAGGTTTAAGACCTCCGACTTCAATAAGTTTATGATGGTGGACTTAAAGCCTATGAATGACCAAATCCATGATTTTGAAATATTGATCCACTAGCTTAGGGCTAATTTAATCAATTTGGATGAATCATTTCAGGTAGCCTGTCTGATAGATAAACTACCGAATTTCTGGTCTGATTTTGCTAAGCCTTTGAGCCGTACCCAAGAAGGTCTCACCCTAACCCAAGTTTTGAACTCTATTAGAATTGAAGAGCAGCATAGGCTCAGGAGTAAAACCTCTACTGGACACAAAAATAATTCTTATAATGTAGAGGCCCCACCTAGAAAAAATCAGAATTAACCCTTCAAAAATAAGCATTACAAAAAGAAACTCTCCAACCCTAGAAATCCTAACCACCACAATTGGAAACCTATCCAATCCGAGAAGCAGAATAAGAAGAAGGAAGGTGATATTCATTTCTGTTATGTGTGTGGTTGGAGCAACCATTTGTCTCCTCAGTGCTTCTATAAGAAGATTGCACCTCTTTAATCCAAGAAAAAGGGTCCATACACAACCAGTGCTAAAGTTAACATGGTGACTTCCAGCGTCGACTCTTCTGAGAAAGCTTTTAGATCTGTTTTCTTCATTCCTGAAGTTAACATGATTTTACAAGCACTTGATTGATGGATTGATACTGGAGCTGGTATTCATATTTGTTCGGATCGCTCTTAATTTTCTTTTTACGAGGTCTCAAGTGGAGGAGCTGTGATTATGGCAAATAGCTAGGAGGCGCGTGAGTTAAGAGTGGGACATGTAGACTTAAAACTTACTTTTGGAAAAGTCCTGTTCCTGCACGGCGTCCAACATATTTTGGACGTTAGGAGAAACCTAATTAGTGGTTCCTTGCTTGTCCAGCAAGACTATCGTCTTGCTTTTGAGTCCAATAAAGTTGTAATTTCTTATGGTGTAATGTTTATTGGAAGAGAATTCCTAAGTGAAGGATTGTTTAAGTTGAATGAAATAGTTTTTTCAATAAATAAAAATCTTTTGATCATAAATATAGAACCTCCTTCTATTTGGCATGGTAGATTAGGTCATGTAAATAATAATATAATTAAGCAACTAATGAACCTAAATTTAATACCAAAAAGTTATCTTAAGAACTATGAGAAATGTGAAATTTGTGTAGAAGCCAAACTCCCTAGAAAGCCTTTTAAATCTGTTAATAGAGATTCGGATCTATTTGAATTGATCCATAGTGATGTCTGTAACTTTGGTAGAACTTCTAGATGAGGGAACAGATACTTTGTGACCTTCATAGATGATCTATCCAAGTTCTATTACATCTACCTAATTAAAACCAAGGATGATATACTCAACAAATTTAAGATTTTTAAGATCGAAGCCAAGAACCAACAAAAAAAGAAAATTAAAATCCTTAGATCAAATTAGGGAGGTAAATATACATCTAATGATATAACTCAATTTTATGAAAATCATGGAATTATTCATGAAGTGACTGCTCTCTATTCTCCCCAATCAAATGGAGTAGCAGAAAGGAAGAAAAGGACTTTAATGGATATGGTTAACATGCTTATAAGCTCAAGAGTACTAGAAAATTTGTGGAGGGAAGCTCTAGTTTTAACTTGTTATATCCTCAATAGAATTCCCTCCAAAAATAATGATCTAACCCCATATGAAGCTTGAAAATATAGAAAACCTAATCTTAGCTATTTGAAAGTGTGGGGGTGCTTGGCAAAAGTGAAAATACCTAATTTTAAGAGAAAGAAAATAGGGCCTAAAACAGTGGATGCCATATTCATAGGATATGCAGCCAATAGTAGTGCCAGATTTTTGGTGATTAATTTAGAAGAAAGTGATATTAGTAACAATACTATCATAGAAGCCAGAGATGCAACATATTTTGAAGACACGTTAGGACTAGAGTAAATAGTGGTATAGCTAGTAGCTCTAGTAGAATAAGGACAAGAGAAATAGAAGTAGAAATATAACCTAAAAGGAGTAAGAGATCTAGGGTAGAGAAAACATTTGGAGATGACTTCTATACCTTTCTTATAGAGAACCCTCTAACTACTTTTGAGGACGCAATAAAATCTTTGGATTCATCCTTTTGGAGAGAAGCTATGGACAATGAGATGCAGACAATTATCCAAAATCATACTTGGAAACTGATTGATCTCCCTTCTGGCCGTAAAACTATAGGGTGCAAATGGATCTTTAAGAAGAAACTTAGGCCTGATGGGTCTGTAGATAAATTTAAGGCTAGATTAGTTGCCAAGGATTTTACTCAGAGACCTGGGGTAGATTTCTTTGATGTTTATGCACCTGTAGCTAGGATTACTACTATTAGGGTCCCAATAGCATTAGCCTACATCCATAAATTAGTGATTCATCAGATGGATGTGAAAATAGTTTTTCTAAATAGAAACTTAAATGGAGAAATTTATATGGACCAGCTAGAGGAATTTATAATTCCAGGCCAAGAAAAGAAAGTTTGTAGATTAATCAGATCTTTTTATGGTCTTAAACAAGCACCCAAGCAATGGCACTTGAAATTTGATGAAACCATACTGACATTTGGATTTGAAATCAATAGTATAAACGAATGTGTATACCATAAGAAAGTTGGAAATAAATTTATGATATTGTGCCTCTATATAGATGATATATTGATCTTTGGAACAGATCTTCAAATAGTTTATGAAGTAAAACAATTCTTAAGTTATAAGTTTGATATGAAAGACTTGGGACAAGCTGACTTAATTTTAAATACCAAAATAATTAGAAGTGTAAATAGTATTGAGTTATCCCAATGTTATTATGTTGACAAGATTTTCAATAAATATAATTATACCGATTGTTAGCCTGTCTCTACTCCTTTTGATCTCTCTACACACCTTAAGAAGAACTTAGGAATTTCTGTCATTCAAAGCCTATATGCTCAAACCATAGGCTCACTAGGATTCTTAGCAAACTACACCAGGCTAGACATAGCATACGCTGTAAATAGACTCAGTAGATATACTATTAATCCAAATAGAGATCACTGGACAGCATTAGAGAGGATTCTTAGGTATCTCAAGGGTACCAAGTCCTACAGTTTGCATTTTAGTGGGTTTCCTGCTGTTCTAGAAGGCTATAGTGATGCTAACTAGATCAACGATACCTTTGATGTTAAATCTACCATAGGATATATCTTTCTCCTAGGAGGTGCTGTGGTGTCTTGGAAATCCACCAAACAAACCTTGATATCTAGGAGTATCATGGAGTCTGAACTAATTGCCTTAGACACCACTAGCACTAAGGCTGAGTGGCTTAGATATCTACTTATAGACCTTCCTGTAGATGAGTCACCTTTATCACCTATCTTCTTATATTATGACTGTAAATCTGCAATAGATAAGTGCAATCAAGAAAATGCAAAATGTAAAAATGAACAGGCACTTAAAAATACGTCATAAATTATTAAGATATAAATTGAAAAATAACGTTATAGCTTTGAATTTTGTAAAATTAGAAATTAATTTGGCTGATCAGCTTACAAAAGATTTGTCTAGAACAGTAGTTCTAGAGTTGTCGAGGGTGATGGAGCTTAGCCCATAAAGATAGATCACCACGGTGAGAACCCAACCTTAAAAGGTTAAATGGGTAGAAACAAATCGGAGTGTGACTAGCGGGCGCCCACTGGTGCCTGCAGTTGCCAGTGTTCGCGGGCGCTGGCCAATCGCGTCCCCGTTCCGCGGACGCGTGTTAGCGTCCGCTAGCCGCGATATTACCACGGATGTATTCGCGGAAGGCGCAGACGCGTCAGCAAAAAGATCAATATACCCCGCACAAAAATTTTATAAATACCTCCTATTTCATTTTATTCGGTACGCAAAAAATAGAGAAAATACTAAAAAAAATCTGAAGAAAAATTCTTCCTCCTCTTAGCCACTTCTGATTTTTATTTTTGCAATTTTGTTCAGCAAAGTTTATTTATTCTTTTTATTTCGTTCTTCGCTGGATCTGCAAGTCCAATCGGGTTCGATCTGGCTTCTTCCGAGACGTACCAAAGAAGAAGTTTAGGCTCGTCGTATCTCTGAGGAGGATTACCGGGAGACCTATACGTGAGGGCAAACACTTCTTTGGGACAGCGTCTACACGCTTCAACCTGCCTTCAATCAGGCTATTTTTTGTTACTTTTATTTTAAATTTAATATTAATAGATCTATAGGATTTGTAATTTTGTGATTTAAATTTATTCAATGAATAGATTTATTTTGTGCTAGAATAGATTTCTTTTATACTATAATATTTTGATGCCGAATAATATATATATATTATTTCTTTAAAAATTTTCAATTAATTACAATTATAGCTTAATTTGCTTATTTAGGTGAGATATTGCTAACACTTCCTTCATGCTTAGTCTTTCTTAACTAGCAATAGTGGGTCTTTTAACCATGCATAGTTTTTAAAAGACTCCAAAAAGAGCGGCCTCTTGATATTGGCCCATGCTCTAGTTGTTCAGTTCTGATGACATTAAAAAGTCCTACCAAACATAACCTCGAACATAAGCTGAACCAAATTCACCTAGAAACTTTCTTTAATTTTAGCCAGCACTGTAGCACTGTCTTTGTCGATGAACCAAGGGGCCCTACAAATCTCGCAAATCACGTTGAGACTAACATTAAGATTTCATTATCTTGAGGCTTTTGGCTTTGTTACAACATGACAATATATAAAAGAAAAACGGCAAAAGATGTCCTTCGCTCTAAACTATGTTTTATGTCCAAATTCCCAACCTCCCCCAACAGCCGCATCATTAAAATTATTCGCATCATTGGCTTTAATGTCCGTCCCTCGTTAAATCCATGGAGCATGGCAGCATCCAAGGGAGGCTCTCACTGCGTTCGTTGTCGCTCTCCGCCGTGCCGATAGAGGCACGTGAAATCGCACCTCGCTGATATCACTCTTTTCGTCCGGTCGCTTTATAGTTTATGCTGTCAGAAAAGTGGGGAATTATGTCGCTGCAGTTCATTCAATAAATCCGTGGTCTCAAGATGATAAGTGTTCACTACCCGGGATGAAGAAGCCTTATCGCTTGCTAGCCCCAACTCTTCCTTGCTACTACGACATTAGCAGGGATTTTTTTTTTTTTTTTGATACTGAAATGGGAAGGCAGATGATTTTTTTTTAAAAAATAATTAGTTAGAAGAAATTTTATTCTCATTTTCTGATTCAATTCAGAAGGAAAAAAAAATTATTTTGAATATCAAAAAAAAAGAATATGAAAAATTATGAAAGTAAGCTTAAGTCCTATTTTTTTTATTGATCATCCATCCAAAAACTGAGATGAGTAATCTTTATTTATAATATTAGTGAGATTCTTTTTTTTACGATTTGGATTGGATTTATCTATTTGTTCTAATAGGAATAACACTCCAAAAATAAATATAACTAATAAAAATAATTAAGAAAAAAATAAAATTTTACAAAATGTAGATCTCGATTTGTATATTAACTTTGCCATCTGTTGCTCTGGCTAATTTTTTCACGGATTGAGAGATAACATTAGGTCAAAGTCTTTCTCGAAAGAAAAGTTTTGATTTGACCAGCCTATTTTGAGGTATAAACGATGGAATTTCGGAACGATTTTACCCTTTAAAGGATTGACACAAAGTTATAAATCTCAAAAAGCTATCCAATTTCAAAAAAAAAAAGAGAGCATCTCAATTAGGCATCATATAACCAAGTTATGGTTTTCGGAACTTTGATACACGATTTAGCTTTTCGATATGTTATTTTTACTCATGGACACTGTTCAACCCTACTCGTAGTGGCTGAAGTAATCTGCATCGAGTATGAGGATGATTTCAGAAGGAAATGGAATGCCCCAATCCTTCAAAACTCAATTCTGACTCTCCTCTAGTATTCAAATCATATTGCGATTCTGATTTTGATTTTAGTTACGAACCAAATGCATCAGAAAATATGGTCATTCTGATTTCTATTTCAATTTCAATTTTGATTCCGATTCCGATTCCAGTCATGAACCAAAAAGACCCGAGTTGCCTTGGTCCCTTCTATCAAACAGCTACAAAATTGAACTCAAGATTGATATCTGGATGTAGGTAGAATGGAATCAATCTGGGCTACGCTTAAGCCCAAACTGGATTTGATTCCATATCATTGGTACAAATACAAAATACTTTATCTACTTGATAAGTTCCTTTCTCTTAATGATTTTTGAGGCATTTATCATCTACCATTATTGGTGTTATTGAGGCCTTATGCTTGGTATTGGAAATTATGTTCATTGGAAGAGGCCTGACGTTAATAATCAAAACACAAATCAGATCTGCACCGAGCTTGAACTAGGTTTTGAATAAATAAGAGTTACTCAAGTTTGCTACTTTTAAAAGATACACCTATACGTGTGTGTGTGTGTGTGTGTGTGTGTGTGTGTGTGTGTGTGTGTGTGTGTGTATATATATGTATATGTGTGTGATAGACAGTAAAGGTTATGTAAACTCCTGGCATTTTTTCTAAGAAGAGCTCCCTGAAGGGTTCTTGCCCAGTAACTTTTTATTACACAAATTAGACTTTTTGATTGGTTCTAGCTAGTCAAGTAGTAGCTGTTTCAGTCCAACCATGGTAGACTGACAGTGGTCCATTTGGAGATTGATCTGTGGGGCAATGATTCATATTTGACCTATATACGTAGAGTTTCCAGTTGAAACCAAATCCGACAGCCTGTAATCCAATTTCAGATGTTCTAAATTTTCTGAGCTAGTATAAATCTTTTGAATGATTTAGTTAGATTCAGATTATTAATCATGGTCTGATCATACAAGATTGATATCTTTCTCTAAGAAATTAATATTGTGCCTTTATGGAAGTTGTGGTAATTTTTTTTCCCTGTAACAAGATGGTAAGGAAGGAAGATAAGATTTGGATTTTTATGAAAGTAATGGAGGAATAGTACATGTTCAAAACGAAATCATTTGCTAGATTGTTGCTAATTATTATTATTGAAAGGTTGGATCGAGGCGTAGTTCGACAGTTATCAGGTGCTGGTTTTTCATTATTTTAGTTTAATGGGATATTATTTCCTTTGATTTTGAACAAGGAAGATTAAGAGGTGAGAGTCCTTGAAAGTTAAGAAGAATTCCAAAAATTTTGTAAGCTAGACCATCAGAGGTTATGATTTGCACAAGTATTCTGAAGGTGGCCCAATCATGCTATAAAAGTGCGAAATAATTTTGCCTCATCAGTTTTATCTTTTTGAATAATGTTATGGAGGGAATAAGTAGATCATGTTTTAGAAGGCAATAAGATTGGACAAAAGCAGCCTAAACTTTTGGTTGGTTTAGCTGCAAATCCTCTATTTGTCTATCTGTCTGCCTGTCTGTTTATCTATCTATATATGCGTAAGAGAGATCAGAAGGGGCTATTCCATGTACCCACCTCACCCCATCTATGTTGGAGCCTAGGTTCCCCGGCAATCAAGTTAAAACTTGTGGAATTGGAGCTCTGTTAATTAAGGGTAAGAGGTGATGTCCCTCGAGCAAGAGCTCGATGGTAGCAGAAAATTTTTATGACTTGGATATTTGTACCATCAAACTAACTAGGTTTCAATTAGACCAGTCCCAGTCAAATGTTGATATAACTTCGCTTAGAATCTGTCCTTTCATTTGATAAGTCTCATTAGGTTTTTCTTTTCTTATTCTTTTAACCTCATTCCAAGTCAGATATGTGGGTTAGGCCTGGTTTACAAGTTTATAACCACATTTTGAAACTAAGTTTTATTAAGTCAATATTGAGTTCACTAAGGTTTGTCTAAAGTCAGCTTAGATTCTATGATATTTATAACAAACTCAAATTGTTGTTGTAAGGACCGTGCAGGCGTGTGTTTAGTCCCACATTGGTTATTCATTAAAGAGATCTTGGATACTTATACAGGATCAAGGAACTTAAATAATACCTTGCGGCTAGCCATTTTGGGTGAGGTCTTGGGTTGTGACAAATGGTATTAGAGCGAACTCGGCCTATAGCCTATGTAGACTAGGAGACACTGCAGTCGGGTTCATGGAAGCTGACCACGGGCCTATCGTGGTATTTGTAATTAAATTTGAATGAATTTGAACCCTTAGCAACGGTTATTCGTCAAAGAGATCTTTGGGTACTTATATAGGATCAAAAAACTTAAATAATACCTTTCGGCTAGCCATTTTGGGTGAGACCCTGGGTTGTTACAAAGCGAACTCAGCCCATAGCTTATGTGGACTAGGAGACACTACAGCATAAGTTAATGAAGGCTGACCACGGGCCTATCGTGGTGCATGTGATTAGACTTGAATGAATTTGAACACTTAGCCTGACGAGAACGTTGGGATTTAAGTGAGGGGAGTATGTGAGGAATCGTGTGGGCGTGTATTTAGTCTCACATCGGTTATTTGCCGAGAAGATCTTAGATATTTATACAAGATCAAGGAACCCAAATAATACCTTCCGATTAGCTATTTTGGATAAGATTTTGGGTTGTTACAGTTGTCTTTGGTCATACTTCTAACTAATGAATTTGAGTTTCAAAATTTTGTCTAGATGCACATTAGATTGGCTAGAATTTGATAGCATGGACTTGATACATTGACATCCCTATATCAAATGAATAACTGCGAATCAAAGATGTAGGTCTCATATCAAGATAGTCCATTTACAAAAGAAAAAAAAATAAAGAAATAAAAATCAAATCAGAAATTCATTGGCATAGTATCCACCTACAATAAGCAACCAAGCTCTGTTCATTTTGTTGCAAGGATAAATAAATCTTTAATTGCAGCTCTTTTTAATCTTGAAACAAGCACATCTGCTTGCAAATATTGAATGGATGTGGTGGGGGCTAAACGTGTGAATCAAAGGCTGGCTTCATTCTCAGATCTTTGACAGGGGAACAAATTAACTCATGGGTCTTATGTGATGTTATAGGAACTGCTAGGAGAATTCTTGGGGGTTGGAATGATGCCAGATTTGGCGTTTAGAAGAAGGGTATTCGAAGATGAGAATCACTTCGAATACCGTTCAGCAGATGGACATAATTCTTAATGTAAGTTGAACCACTGTGGTCTATGGCCTGACAGAGGATGGGATGAATTGAAAGAAATTAAAGCATCCTTCAATGGGCCATGGATTGTCGGGGGAGTTATGATACATGAAAGGAAGAGGAACCCACAAGTACAAAAATATCTTCAAGACTTTCCTCTCTTTTATCAGATCATTTCAGCTGTTAGATAGATACCTTCCCCTAAAGGGCCAAGATTTTACTTCCAACAATCATAAGGAAACTTCATTGATGTGCATCGAGACCGACCATAACTCATTAGAGGTATCGTCGAACCAAAGCTCGCCATAAAGCCAGTGCACCACCGGTCAAAGCTAGCCATTTGGCAAGCCCGGAAGCATGTGGCTAGATTTCAAAAGCTCCTTATAGCTAGTGACACCTTAGCCAAGATCTTAGGCGATCTCCGAAATCATGTCGACCTACCAGGCAAGGCGCGATTTGCATGCGAACGCCCGCGCCTAATGTTTGGAACGTGCAAAGGCCTGGCAATCTACATGCTCGATTCCTATGGTGACAGGCTCTCATCTTTGCCTATACAACCAATTCTCTAGGGGATCTTTCAATTAAGTACTCGGTACCCTGACAGACTACTGAGAACCTTTTGCTATTTTCTGAGTATCGTCTTGACTTAGGCATTGGCATAACCTCTACCGGACATACCATGGTAAGAGGACTTCTTTGTCTGTACTGTTTTAGATTGGAGTGCGGTCGTGGACTAGCATTCCGTCAACTGTCGCCTGCCTTAGGTCTCAACCCAGCATAATCCAAGCAGCCGATGACTGAGCCCTCCATCACTAATGCTCCACTCGCTTGGTGCCTAATGCAAGCCGGTTACCAATGGCAACACTCATCTTGGCGAAGCTTGATAGATTTTTGGTCTTCGTGGAATGGGATGACTTGTGCCCTCATTCTTGTCAATATATGTTGCCTAATCCTTGCTCTGATCATGTCCCAATTAAACTCTCCCTTAAAGGGCCTCCTAAGTTGAACATCTTTAGGTTTGACGGAAGTTGGATGTCTAATGATGGTATCATGGGTGTTGTTTACAGTGCTTAGAGCTTTGCAAGATCTTCAAAGGGTGCAATTATAAATCTTATCTCTAAACTAAGAAATACTAGATATGCCTTGAAAAACATTGGTAAGGGTGCAAATGGGTCGGGTTGACCTATGATCCAATCTGACCCAACTCATTTAGACCCGATCCGCCCTATTTTAAAGGACTCATGGGGTTAGATTGGCTTCTAAAATTAAACTCATTTTATTTTTCGGATCGGGTCTAGGTTTACTAAATTCCAACCCGACCCAACCCGCTTCGTTGTTTTTTGGAACAATTTTGGATCATTTACTCTACAGCCCGACCCAACTAGACCCAAACCCGGATATACTATTAGGGCCCGCATGAAGACTTGGGATCTGGGTTTTTTCTTAATGCAGCCGATATTCCTTGAACTGTATATGAAAACAATTCTATATGCAAAGGATAGGCCGTCAAGAGCTTTTCATGAAGCTTTTTAAACATTTTTCATGCATTTGGAGCATGAGGATTTTAAGACTCATGTGGTTCCGTCGTCCATCAAAATTCTAAAACAGAATCCAGAGATTGTGTTGGAATCTGTTGGAGATTTATTAAAATCAGTCAATCTTGAAGCATAGGTCTCACCATCCAAATCAGTGTCCCCATGGACACTCCAGGATCAGGAGAAGAATGATCAAATCTATTAAAATCACATACTTCGTCAAGAAAATAAAGAATAATGTTATCTTCTTTTTTAAAAAGAATAGTATTATCCTCTGGACTGGATCTTCTGGTATGGGCTATGTAGTTATATGTCACTCGTCTAAGAGAGATGCAAGGTTCAAATGCCATTTTTGAAATTCTTATTGGTAAATTATATCTTGTTCCAGAAACTAGATACCATATAATCCATGAATCTTATGGAATCATTCCCTTTGGGTTACTTTACTTTGTATAATTGAATATTTTGCAAACCTATAAACATAATGTTAGAAAAACATAATGTTTGAACCTATGAACGGGTGGCAGTATTTGTAGCTTTGGCCAATTTGGTATAGGTAGTTAGTTATGCTATAGAGGCTCTTGCTAGATTGTTCGAAATTGATCCAGACCCAACCCGGATCCTACCCGGACTCGATTTTTTTTGGGTTGGGGCTAGGTTATACATGGCCCTTACCCAACTCGATGACCCGCTGGGTTAGAAATTTAGCCGTGGACTCAAACAGATCTTCTATTGGATTAGGTTTGGATCTAATATTAGGATCCGAACAAGAAACTGGGTTGGATCGGGGTCGCTCTGATCCGACCCATTTGCACCCCTAAACATTAGTCATCTAAGGTCAGATGCTCAGCTAAGCAGGAATAGGATAAATTACTTGGTCAGATACAATGAATTGATAGGAATGAGGAATAGGGCTTGCTCTCTTCTCTAGAGAGAGACCAGGGAGGCTTGTAATTAGAAGCTTCCAAATAGAAGCTTCGTCAAATTTATAAGGCAGGGGAAATCTATTGGAAACAAAGGGCAAAAATTAAGTGGCTAGCTGAGGGTGACAATAATATGGCTTTCTTTCGCAAAGTTGCCAACCTCCTTAGAAAGGTCAATTAGATTGTTAATGTTGAAAGGAATGGATCAACTTTCTTGGACCAAGAGGACATTAAAAAGGTTTTCATAGAGCTTTTCTAAAGGCATCTTTGATGTCTCGGCGGTCCCCTAGATTGCACTCGATTGGGGTTGTCTCTATCACTCTTCATAACCAGATCTTAGTTGTCTTGGGTCCCCCTTAACCTTGGAAGAAATCATGGAAGCAGAATTTTGTTTCAGAGGAAATAAAAGTCCAAGGCTGGATGGATTTTCAATTTGTTTTTTTAGCATTTTTAGAAATATGTAGTAGGTGATCTTCTTTTCCTTTTCCAGCAACTTTACGATACGAATATTGATTTTGCCGGTATTAATTATGCTACTTCATCTTTAATTCTTAAAAAAGAAGCTGCCAAAAAACCAACTGACTGTAGGCATGTCTTGCAGGAGAGGGAGATCCTTCTGGAAGGTAACTCTGCTACGGTTATTGGCTGGATTCTATAGGTTTCAAAGGAGGTCGGCAATTACCATCCGCTGTTGAGAAATATCCGGACCATGGTTTGTGGTGGGATGGTGTTTCAGGTGAAGCATGTGTTCAGAGAGGCCAACGGGGCTGCAGATTAGGTGGCTTCTTTTGTTGCCCAGTGCTCTTCACAATGTGTTGTTTTTTAATTTTCTTAGCGGTATCCGTACACGTTATGTAGAATATTGCCGTTTTCAGCTTAAAAAAAAGGGAAAAAAAAAGAACCAACTGGCTGTAGGTTGATAAGTTTGATTCATAACTGCAAAAAAAAGTATTATAGAAGTGCAGGCAGACCGGTTACGACCCTTCATGAATGACTAAATAAATCCTGCTCAGACTGCGGGAAGATCAATAATGGATAACCATTTTGTGCCAATGAAATCCTGCATCATTCCAGGAAGGCGGACTTGGATGGAGTAATATGTAGATTGGACTTCTCAAAAGAATTTGACAGAGTTGGCCACTCGAAAGCTAGGCACTTTCCTTCGAAATAGATTGGCTGGATACAAAACATCATCCTCTCATGCAAGATTGCAGTGAATGTGAATGGAGGCATTGGGGTTGGATCTTTTCTGTGGATGAGGGCTAAAGGAAGGTGATAAGCCTCTTACCAGGCCTCAATGAGCCCAGAGGCCAAACCCCCGTTACTTAGTTGCCATCGATCAAGTTTTTGACATGTGGAACTCAGCCACAGATTCACAAGAGGAAATGAAGGCTACCACGACGAAGCTAGGAGAGAAAGGAAGACAGGGCTTCGCCGATGGCCACAATGCCAAGACGGAGGGAGTGGAAGGACGTTCGGGGCTTTGGAGTTGGGAGCAGAAGGCAAACCATGTTGGAGCCATGCACATGGTACGTTGAGACATGGGTAGCGGGGAACAGTTTGCCGATGTAATAGCCCATCTTTTCATCGGTCGATTAAGATGGCCTTCTATGTCCCTAATTGTTCATACTCGCTATAGATTCCATCTGTAAAATGCTTAAGCTACGAAGGAATATATTGCTATTTTGAAGATAATTCTCTACAATTTTCAGATGATATCTGGGCCTGCAGTTTGTTGTCAACAATGCTAAAATTCCTTTCTCCTTTCTTTTGGAGGGTCAATTCAGTGCTCATGTCGCTGCCGCTCTATTTCATGTCGATCTTCAAGCTTGCAGTTTGGGTGATTAAAACAAAATTGACACATATCGGAGATCTTTTCTTTAGTCGGGCTCATCCAAATATCAAAGTATTTTTCGTAAGGTTAATTGGAAAACAGTATGTTTACAAAAGTAGAGAGGCACGCATGGGGTCAAAGCCTTTAGTCAGCTTAATACTTCCTCACTCGCTAAACTGGGATGGAGGTTTCTCTCCTATGATCTGCGTATTTGGAGAAACAAGCTTACTTTGCTTATCATAAAAAAGTGAAATTTTCCAGGAGTTTGAAGCCAATTACGAGATACTCGATTAGGGTTCATTTTAAAAAAGTGAAATTTTCCAGGAGTTTTAATCAGCTTTCTTCCTTACTGGCAGCGGTTGGTCTTAAAAAAGGGTGAAAGATTAGTTGAAATAGAAAACGAATGGAGATGAGCCTCTTTTCAGAATCCTTGTTTCATTTCTTAAACAGTAGGCGTATCAGGTGTTCATTTGCTGGCACTTTATAGAAGATCGGCATCCTATTAAAAGTCAAGTGCTTTCTTTGGTTATGCCGGAAGAGGAAGTTAAACACGAGAAAAAATGTTGGCAGAAAAATTGGCATAAATCTTGGGGGTTGTGTGCTTTGTAATGTAGCAATTGAATCGGCCGATCATCTTTTCCCCCCACAAGAATCCAATCAATGCTCTCAGATAGATCTGATGCTGCACATCTGTTCTGGATTTCGCAGAATGAGAGACAAACTCTTTTCCGGCCAAAGTTGCCGTTTTCTTTCAAATTTTCTGTTCTGCAGCATTACAAACACCTCGTTCTGTTTCTTTGCCACTGTAATGAAGTGCATGGCACTGCCATTGTTGTTGTTAAAATATTAGAAGAAAAGAACAAAGTAGTTTTATTCCCCTTCTTCCCCTCAAATTCCCACCCTCTTCCTTCCCAATAGTCGCCTGATGCTCTCAAGAATTTATTCTTCAATCTCCAAAATCAAGAAGTAGTTCATCCTTCTGCTGCCGATCAACCAATGAAGAGCTGCAGCTTCATCACAACCTATGTCTTCCGATTCATTCATCTTGGAGGTAGTTCTACCAGAACTTGATGAACAAACCGACCCAGATTCAATGGATACTACGAGATCAAGAGATGACACAAGGGATTCTGAAGATTTTACTATACCACCCAAACTGAAATTCCTAATCTCTCGCATAAATTCCCTGGTTCCCACTCAGCTCACAGCAGAAAATTTTCTCACCTGGAAATCCCAGATCACCCGATTGTTCAAAGCAAGCGGATATTATGATTTTCTTGATGGTTCCTCATCCTCAACCTCAGGTATTTCAGCTGGCTCTGATACCATGAAGAGTTCTAAGTCACTGTAAATGAACCAGAGGATGTTTCAGAGAGAAGTTTCAGTGAGAGAAGAAGAAGAGTTTCTTTATTCACGGAATACATCTATATCCTTCAGAGTTTATTACAGTCCCTTATGTAGGAATCAAGATTGAAGCAGTTGAACTGTGACTGTTACAACTGATTCAGTTTAGCCAACTGATTCAGGTAAGTTAAGGTTCTGGAACAGTGATCATTCAAGATTATTTTCCTATTTCATTGCATTCGGTACATCTCAAAAAGTTATATATACTTGTATATATACTCTATATAAGAAAAATAATATTTACCGATACAAGCTATTTTGTGATTTCTAAAATTACTCTAATAAAATTTTACTAATAAATAAAAATAATACTAACCGATACAGTATTACATTAAAAAAAATAATATGAGCTGTACAGGATTTCTAAAATTATATATATATATTTTTTTCTGTTTTCTTTTTTGTCACCCAAAGTCGTTATTCTTCTTTTGATCTTTTTTGGTCTTTTTTTTTTGCGCTAAAAAAGAGAGAAGAGGGGGTGAGGAGAACCTCACCCGCGTAGCAACTCTCACCGGGTCTTTTCTCCGCTGGAGAGTGTTCGACGCGGATAGAATATTTTTTACTCATATCCTCTCCACTCGTGGCAGAGCTCCACCAGTGTGGTAGCCCTAATCCCGTGTGAGTACGTCACACCAGTACCATCTAAGTAATAGCAGATCAGATAGCGACTTCACCGGGCAAATCAGGCAGAAGGCATCCGATCCCCGCATAGCCCGCGCATTTTTTTGGTCTTCCTTTGGTCTGAAGGTTCTGTAACGGCAGAGCTTGCTCCACACTCTGCTATCTTTCTATACCTTCGTTTATTAATAATATTTTGGTGGCATCTCGCCTCGCCTTTCCATCAACGAAGAATACGAGCCTCGGTGGCTTTTGAGGCCAATAGCGGAATGCTGGTCTGATCAAGAAAGGGGCCACGATTCCTACTCCTGTGAAGTGGACCTTAATTGAAGCCTTTGAATAAAGTAGTCCGCGTGGGGTCGAACCGGGTCCACAACTCGCTTAGTTGACATCCCTCCACCTTGGGGCATGGATTTCTCCTACTTGATTTGAGCTTACGTAACTCTGTTAAATTCTGATAGAATTAAATTATATATATGCATCAAGAATAAGATTTCCAATCTTCTAGAGCTCGTTTGGTTCGCGGGAAGCACTTTTCCTTTTAGAAATATGAATCCTGGGAAGTAGATTCTTAGGAAGAGGATGCCTACGAAAGTACTTTTGGCATGTTTGGTTGACCATGGAAAAGTGACAAATTTTCAAGGTACTTATGTTTGGTTGACCATCCACTTTCCTGAAAAAGTTATGTATAATTTCTATTATATCCTTAATAAAAATTAGGTCTTTAATGCCTTTTTAATGCATCTTTAATGCTCAAGGGCTTTTTAGAAAAAAATAAAAATGGAGTGATTCCCACCTCATGGAAAAGTAACTTTTCTATGAAATGTGGGAATCATATTCCCATAGAAATATAACTTTCCCGTCTCTCTCTTTTAAAAACTCCAACCAAACAAGAAGCATCTCATTACTTTTCCATTGACCACACTTTCCCCCTTCTTTTCCTGCGAACCAAACGACTCGGTGGTTATTGTTGCTGTTGGCCCCCCCCCCCTTTTTTTTTTCTCTTTTTAAGGGAGAGGGTTAATCCCCACTCAACCATTCAGATTCAGAATCAGGTTATTCAATTCCACGGCCCAACAACCTTACCAATTTGGTCTGCCGGCGCCCATAATCTTCCAATTAATTTGCTGGCTCAATTACGTAGACCAATTGGTCCGTACATTGACATGTATAAAGTTTATTAGTGTATAATAGGATATATATTATCAACATATCAGCAATCAATTCACTAACAGATTACGTCCCGTTAAATTGGTCATCTTTCTTTTAAGTCAAACTTATTATTTTTATGATATTTATGTTTGAGTTTTTTTTTACATGAATATCTTTTTAAATTCCAATTTTACATAAATATCTTCCTAAAACTGGTATTTACATGTATACTCTCGTAAAACACTTATTTTATTATTCTACCTATTTTTTATTCTTCTTTTTGCATATGAACCATATTATCTAATGCCATTAAAAAATTAATAATTTCATATTAAATTAACTAAAATATAGTAGATGTGTAAAATTTTTTTTATAATACGATCGCGATGGAGGGCAAAAAAGTAATTTTAAAATTTTATTTTATTTTTAATTAAAATAAATATTGTTTTTATTAATGGTGTTAGAAGAATCGTTATATTAGAAGTACATGTACAAAAATAATATTTTAGAAGAATATAAAAATAAATATAAATTTTAAAAAGTATTCAGATAAATAATATTATGCGAAGATAATACTCATGAGTCGGAGACTTTTAATCTCAAGTAACTACAAACAGAATCCAGCTCCTCTCCGAATCGTAAACCTAAACTAACAGCCCTCCTTGTCACGAACCCCGACAGTAACTGTCGGGGCTTTAATAATAATATTTGAGTTTTTTCTATGCATAATAATACTTGAGTTGTACCGGAACTAATAATATTTGAGTAAACGGCCAGGATTTTTGATCCAGGAATCAGATGCCCCAGAGATGCCCGGGAATACATTATACTCTGAAACCGCGCAATATTTATATATTCGCTGCAATCTGGGATTCCTGGTAAAGGCCGGCGTGCGAGAGCCGTCCATAAGCACAAACGGAAGGGGAGGAGAAAAGAAAAGAGCAGAGAGAGAGAGAGAGAGAGAGAGAGAGAGAGAGATTCTCTAGGTTTTTTCCTTCTCCTCCTCCGCCGTCCTCTTCCTCGCCGGAGAAGCCAGGCCAAACCCTAAGGTGAGAGAGGGATTTCGATGGTGGCGGGAGGAGCCGACAATGGGGAAGCGATCCGGGAAGAAGCCCTTGTCCTTCCTCTCCAGGCGGATCCGATCGGCCAAGCGGCTCGAGCTCCAGCGGATGCCGCCGTCCCCGAACCCCGCCGCCGCTAACGTGCTCCAGAACAACGCCGGGAGTTTGGCCGCGGAGGCGGCGCCGCCGGCCGCCGCCGCCCCGCATGGGGCCAAGGGGGCGAAGAAGAAGACCGGGGCCAGGCTGTGGATGAGGTTCGATCGGGACGGGCAGTCGGAGATCCTGGAGTGCGACAAGAACGCTATCATCAAGCGCGCTGCCATCCCCGCCCGTGACCTCAGGATCCTTGGCCCCGTCTTCTCCCACTCCTCCAACATCCTCGGTGAGCCCCTTCCCCGCGATTTCTTTGTTGTTCTTTGATTGCTGGATCTCCTAATGCTTTTTGTCCCTGGAGTTTGGGCTGGTCTTGTGGAGAAGTGCACATGGGGGAGGTTATATTGTTATGTTTTAGTTTCTGCACGGTCTTCTCATATGTGGTATAAAAAAAAAGTTTGCATTTTTAATGAACTTGAGCCGCCATAAATAATCTTCTGTTCTTCAAGTTTGGCAAGAAAGACAGCTATATGGGTTTCCAAGATTTGGAACTTTGTTTCGGACACCTTAAACATGATGCTTAGGAGTAAATCCTGAATTACATATCAAAGACTCGTGATATTCTCTCTTTTTGATTGCACATGGTTCCCTTTTTTCGGTGGCAAGTTCAGGAGATAATGATTTATTTGTAGGATAATGCTGTTGCCTGTTAGTGAACTATGAACATACTTATCTCATAGTTATTTTGTCTGGCTTCATGAATTATCCTTTCATCTTGCATTGTTGCTCTCTGCAGTCTTTCCCTTCTCACGCATGTAAGATTTTGTTGCTTTCTGCCGTCTTTCCCTGGTCACACATGCAAGGTCTCCTTCTCTTGGCAAGGGCTTCCATCGTCATTGTTGTACATGAACATACCTTTCTCAGTCTATTCAATATGAGTTTATACTTTATCATCAATTTGTCATGTTAATCAAGGTTTTGTCTCATGCAATGTTTCAACACCTCTTCTTAGTTTCATCATGGATCCATCTTAACGTCTGCATCTATATATTGTTCATTTTAAGCATGCATAGCAGCTTAGGAGCCCACTTTTCAACGTGCAACTTTGTTCACGTTATAAGGTTGTTTCAAGAATAATGCTTCTTAAAAATTTAAACATTGCTAATGTAGATTGTTTGGGAAATATCTTGGTTCCATTCATGGAGAAGGTCTCCATGTTATTCTGCATCAGGGTTTCAAGATTTGGGTCCTCTGCTTTATTAAATTTGAGAGGTTGAGGCTTTGAATTCTTTTTATAATTTGATATTATGGCTAATCGCAATCCTTTTGGTGTCTCATTAGTTCTTTGAAACCATGGCAAGTTTAAACAACCACTATGCCTCTTAGGAGATGCGGCTTATTCATGAGCTGGATCCAAGTGATTTGGGGATCCATTGTCATTGAGAATAAAGATGGCAAATACACTTGGATTGGAGTGGAAGTATGGTTGCTAGAATGTTTATTAGAATGCCATAATGAATTGTCCCTATGCATAAATGTTGCTTCATGAGCTTCCCATAGGATGAACCATCTCTTTCAATATCTGCAATATTATGTTGTTAATGTGTGGCGTGTGCGAATATAATACATATCTTCTACAATTTTTATCATGAATTTTGTAACTTGCTAATGTGCAAATATTGTTTTCTTGTGCTATTAATGTGAAAATTTACTTGAAACAAAGCAGTGCGGATACTAAACAACATCTAACAAACTTCTGTAGTATAGTTTAACAATGCAGTGCATATGTTTATTTGTTCAATACAGTTTACACACCAGTACAAAACAATTATTATTTTTTTTTAAAAATTAAACATAAATTGAATAAAGTTGCTCACTAGCGTATATCACCATGCATGTTGTGAATCCATTTATGAAGTTTTTTATCTTTATGTGCCTATGCATGCCACCATATACCAAAATATCTTTATGTACCTATCCTCATGTGCAAAAGAGTAGGCAAAAAGTAACGTCAGATATTATCAAGTTTGGTTAGAAAAATCACATCTGCTGTTGATGAAAATAGTCAGTGCAAGTAGAGACATGACATTGAAAAAATATAAGAGTTTTTTTTGGTATCATACATTAGATTATTTATTAAGTTTTTTTTTCTGAATCTTAACCATGGTCATTCATGATTCTTACTTGGATTACTTTCATACTGCGATATTTGGACCCTCCTGGAACTTATTGTTAAATGTAGCATATAGTTTTGCTTCCTACTGTTATAAGTTAACTGAATTGCTTTTGTTAAATTATTCACCTTTGGTGCTTTGGGTTACATTCCAGCCAGGGAAAAAGCAATGGTTGTCAACCTAGAATTTATTAAGGCCATTGTTACTGCTGAAGAAGTCCTGCTACTGGATCCTCTGTCTCAGGAAGTTCTTCCTTTTGTGGATCAATTAAGGCGACAACTCCCTCTTAAGAGTCCATTTCGAATTCATGAGCCTGACCATACAGACAAAGAAACTAAAGAAATGTGTTCAGTTGATGGACAATGGCTGCATGTTAATGAAGCATCTGAAGGTGAATGTGAGCTTCCATTTGAGTTTCAGGTATTGGAGATTGCGCTAGAAGTAGTCTGTTCATATTTGGACTCTAATGTTGCTGATCTTGAGAGAGTTGCTTATCCTGTGCTGGACGAACTAGCCATGAACGTTAGCACCAAGAATCTAGAGCGTGTACGAAGTTTAAAAAGCAATCTTACTCGTTTGCTTGCACGTGTTCAAAAGGTATCCGATCTTGTGCCTAAGCTCTTAAGATATGTTCTCTATATAATCTTTGTCTACTGGTGTTGAAGAATTTGTAAGTTGATGACATTTCTATTGTTTTACCACTTGCTTCCTTTTATTCTTATCTTCTTGGAGAAAGGCATATCCAAGGTTTGCCATTTTGGTATCGGATTCCGTACTAGTACCATTCTATTACAGTGTCTGTATGCGGTACGATATGAGACGATGAGACATACCAAGTGTTGGTACGGTACGAGATTGCGTATCGATTCGGTACCAATATGGTACAGTACATTCGGTACAGTATGGTGCCGGCCGATATGACGAATCTTGGGCATATAATTCATTAATATAAAGAAAAGATTGAAGTATCAGGATATAGAATTGATATGTACTGCCCATATGGCTTGTATCTACCCTGTACTGACCCGTAACACTACGAGGCATTGTTCGTGCCAACTGAACTGTGTGTCGGTATGGGGCTGTACCATAGTATGGAACATTGTGATTAATGATTGATATTGATTTGCACCAGGGTAGCATTAATTTTTAATGTTGTTTTTCTCAAAATATCTGAAATATTATTTGTGAAATTGCCTATCAGTTATTCCGTTTCTTTCTTTAGTCATGAAGTCCATTAATTTGATGTGTTCTCCGTCATGCATTTTGAACTTTTTGAGCACTCTTAGAAACTATGCAAGGTGAAATTCAAATTATCAGTTCACTTAACCTGACCACTTCATGCTCATCTAGTACTTACATTTTAGTGTAGTGATTTACATATTGTTTAATATACTGAGTATTGTTTCCTGGAAACTCCAAATTTTGGATTTTTAATGTGTCGGACAATTGGGACACTTTATGAGACTCTTTGAGATTTCATACCAAGAAGTTATAATGTATCATCATTATGTGTCTGCTTTCGGCACTTCTATATGAAAGTTTTTAATTCTAACATACAATTTAGAAACCCTTTTATTAAAGGTTATGAACTTAAGGAGCATGGATCTAGCTTATTATTTGTTATATATGGGGCTGAAAATGGGTCTAGTAAAATTCAACCTTATCTATTTTCATATTTGATTATGATCAGATTGGGATAGAAATTCTGGTACCTGATCAGATATATAAAATCAGATGTCGACTTATATGTCTTGTTGTTTTTTACGAACTAGTGACCTTTCACTTAGATTACAAGTGCTCTACCACTAAGCTACATGCATTTTTGTTTTATATAAGTAGTTTATTTTTCTTATTTATATCTATTCAAGTCACTAAATAATAATCTGATGTATGTTATGATATTTCATATTTTAATCATTATTTTTTGTAAAAAATACTTTTTGATAAAAATAAATATAATATACTTTATTTTATTCTTTATGATATTTTCAGAATTGTATTGTCAAAATTATTTATAAATATTAATAACTTCTATGTATTCTTACATTTGTATATAGTTTTTCTTATTCTCTCTTAAAATAGTTAATTAATGATTCTTTTTTATTTATGCTGTAATGAAAGGATAACGATGGTATTTGATGCAAAAAATTATTAATATTTTTATATTTTATTTTTATTTTAAATATTTTTTAATATTTTAATACAAATTAGATCGGAATAGTGACCTGGACCCTTGACCAAGTTGGTCTTCGTGTTGGTTTAGTAACTACGCCTTAGATCTTTAGTTACCTGTGTATCATGTGCGATCTACATGGTGAATTTTCTTTTCCATCCTTTGTAATTATATAATTAATGTTAGTTTTTACCATTAAATTTTGCTAAATTCAATTTATATGCACATAGTATCTGACACATATTCATGTTTGGACAAAAAAATATAGATATAGCTAACATACTTGCATCTGTATCCGTACAGAACAAATATGGATATACTTAATATATTCGTATCTCTTTAGAAAAAATAACAACTCAACTCAATTCAACAAGCCTTAGTGCCAAACTACTTATGGTCAGTTAGATGAATCCTTTTCTTTCATTCCATTCTATTTAAGGCCAAACTTTCTAAAAGATGTAGCAATATTAGGTCCTTCCATACTAGTTCATCCTATATGATTTTTGGTCTATCTTTTACATCTATCTAATTATTCCTTTGGACCGGTGCATCCCTCGATCTTGTTGTACATGTTTAGATCATTCATTTAGAACAAATATGGATACTAATTTTGGTATCCGTTTAATATTTGTATCCATATTTATGTTTGTTGAAAAATATGGATAGAAATATTAATATACCAATATTCAATCCTTTTTCAGGCCTAATTATATACATATATCAGTAGATACTGTGTGTTCATCATATATAAGATAAGATGTGTCCACATGTATGACTGCTAATAAATTTCTGTGTCGGATTACTCTGGATGCTTGGACACTTGAATACTTATCCCCCATGTTGTGTGTCCAACATTGATACCAAGAGCTTATTGTCCAATTGAGATGATATGGAATATGTATCATTTGAATATGAAAATGTAGAAGAATGAATAGATCATATGTACACACATACATTGTTGTTGGATAGATACAGCAAAAGGTGGAAGACTAGTTCATCGTGGTTTCAAGGATCATTCACAGATGTGAGTGGCATGTTTTGTTGCCAGATACTGGAGTGATGGGAATTGCTTGAAATGTTATCTCAACAGTTGAATTATCAATCATATTGAGGAGGGAGGTCTGTTGTTTGGTGGAAAAAGATAATAACAATTTGATGAAGTTAGCATGTATACCTTAGAAACAAGGAGGGAAAAAAATGGGTGTAGATTTATTTGACACACGCCCTCCATAAGTAGTTTATGCAATATGTTAGCCAGATCACTAGTGTCATTTTGGCCACAATTTGTGTCTATTGCTTGAGTGATGCTAAATTCCTTTATTGCTTAAGTAGCAGTATTTTCTTTTAGTAACTAAATATGGAAGTTGGCACTTGTGGAATGTGGAAAAGGGATTGTCCTGATGGAGGCCTTTAGGAAAAATCACCGTATTAGGGCTTGTTTGGATAGGCATTGATCACACAAGAAAGTAGAGGATCTGGATCAACAGCATGTGTTGGATCAGATCAAGTGCTTGGATGCCTGAATTGGAGGTCCAGCCTTGTTGGATCCACCTGATCATGTCAAACAGAAAAAAGAGGTTGCAGCCTGTTTTTTTTTTGTTTGATGCTTTTGAGTGCTGGGTGCGAGGGCTTGAGGGAGAGAAAACATAAAAAATAGGAGGTGAGAGGAAATTAGGGCATGTTCTCTTCTGCCTTGTTGCTGGCCTTCAGGACTCCTAAGCTTGCTAGCATTTCTCCAGTAGCTGGTTTCACCACCTAGTTTAGCCACCACCTCTCTCTCCATGGTCTCAGCGGCCGCTTGAGACCTGTCACAACAACTTCTGCTTTCTTTCATCAGAGCTGCACCACCACTGTTTGTCCGCCTATCTCTTGCTCTCTCTCGTTTCGGCGGCTATTGGAGATCCATCATGGTAATTGCAACCTTCCTTCACTGGAGCCCCACAACCATTGTCTCTCTCTAGCTCTCTCTTGCATGCACCTCTGTGTCCACCAAAGCCTCATCGTGATGCACCCATTGCTGGAGCTCCATCACCACTACCCTCTGCTTCACTGCCGGAGCCCCACCACCATTGCCACCTCTCAGAAACCGTGGAAGAAAAGGATAATCTGGATCTGAGTTTTGATTTGAGGAAAATGCTTAATTTAGTAAAGAAAGTAAGAAGATATACAATCTCAAATTTATATAACATACATCTTATATGATCTATTGATATTAATTGGCTAGGTAAATTTTTTCTTCAGTATCCAAACACTTGTTGGGATTGCTAAACTTAAAGAATCCTCACTCATAGGATGTCAAGCATCATTCCATGTGGCAACATTTTGGGTAAGTATCCAAAATAACCAAACAGGTCCTTAGAAGCATTTTGGCAAGGATGCTTGTTCAGTTGCAGGCCTTATGACTTCCATGGTCAAGTGACATGTGAAAGGATTGCGATTATCTTTAAAGAAAGGAAAAATGCAGAAAACATATACTCTTAGTGAAAATGGTCAAGCAGCAAGTGATACTTGTTTTTATTTCCAATGGGAGGAAAAATGACCTATCAAAATTTTAAATCTCAGGAGTGGATGTGGGAGTGGGTTCAGGTTTGGGTGCATGGAGGCTAATATTTTAACATTATCTAAAGTAAGGGAGTGGATGTGGGTTTGAGTTTTTGTGATGTTTCCAAAATGGGTAAGTCACCCTACATAGAAATTTCTTGCTACTAAAATCTTGCATCCGTCATCTTTTTTCATGTCTCAATAGAGAGAGAATGGCACACGGGGAATTTGTGTAGGTAACCTAATGGGTAAAAGCAACCAAAATTGATGGACAATCAATTAATAAAACTCTGTAAATCATGGTATGCCGTACCGGCCCGAATTAGGCGGTATGGAATATTCCGTACCGGTACCTGGTACGGGTGGCATACCGAGTATCGGTACGCCAAAAAAAATTTCATACCGTACCGACAATGTGCTAGTGTGGCACTGGTACGGGGTCTAGTACCGAGACGACGAATCTTTCTCCAAATAATTTATAATTGCTTCAAAGTCTCAGCTTCCTTATCTCCCTGACAACATTGTGGGTTCATTCAGAAAATTATGGTATCCTGAAACCATAAATGTAGTCACACGATTAACTGCATCTTGGAATTTATTGGATATTATTTTGGCATTCAATGGTAAAACTGTTCAAAAGAACTTTTGCATATACTCATATAGCCTCATCTGTCATCTTCTTTTCCTTGCTGGATAATGGAAACTGGCATACTGGGAATTAGGCTGGATTCAGAAATTTTATCCTATTACAATTATAATTGTGATATTTTTTGTTTGGCTTTCTTGATGATGCCATTGTTATAGGACTAGTTTGCTGACTGATTTTTACATTTTCCCATAGCTAGAAGAGCATGGTGGTTTCAAATAACTAGCTGCTTTACTTATTTTATTCAGATAATTTAGACGACACTGCTGCATGTTTTGGAAAGTTTCTGTACTCTTATATTGGAAAACTTGGTTACCATCCTGACTACCTTTCATGAGACATGTTTGTTCATACATATAGTAATGAGATTTTGGAAAGGATTGGAGGGACATGATCTGTAATGGCCAATATCGGACTATAAACTGTAGGGAAGTTTCTCCGATCGGAGTTGTGTCGGAGAAACTTTCACTTTGAACAACTCCCCCCGAGGGGGACGAGGCCGGAGGCCGAAGGGGGGTATAATACCATAACATTGAATCTATAGATTGAGGAGATTTTGAAAAAAAGGGGGAGGTACCCCCACAAAAAAACCCTCAATTTATTAATCACAAACGAGCTTTAAGATAGGTTCTTAAGTCAACAAAGCCCTTTTTTCTTAGGATTTCATCTCTGTTTAAGCACCTCTGTTAAACTAGAATGGAAATAGGCAGGATTTTAAAGGATCTATCTCAATGGCTTTCTGAATTGAACAGGATTCATCATCAATAATTAGGCATAAGCATCATGAGCTTGAAGGAGGCTTGCTGCTCTGAAGTGTTCCATCAGATCTATGTTTTTGACATCAGAAGATGCATCTGCTCTGCAGATTGAACTAAATATCTAATCAATCCTTACTTTATCCTGGTCCTCAAGAAATGCTGCATATCACAAAATGAAGAATTTGCACATGTGACGTGTTACTTCTTATAGATTGTACACTTGAATGTACTGGTATAAGATTTTTTTTTAATCACATCATCTTTTGTGCGTTGTAATCTTTCTCTGAATTTTTTATAGATCTTTGCAAATCTATTTGATTTACTGTGATCTTATTGGATCCACTGGTATTAGAACTTATCTAGTGTTTTGGTCAGTGCTTGTAATGTATGCTGTAATTGTTTTCACAAGAGTAAGTGGTACTCTTCTCTTTTACCAGGTTAGGGATGAAATCGAACATCTTTTAGATGACAATGAAGATATGGCACATTTGTATTTAACAAGAAAGCAGATCCAGAATCAACAATGTGAAGCTTTGATGGCTTCTGCAGCTTCAAATAGTATTGTTGCTGCAGGACCAAACCTTGCAAGACTCAGCTCCAATATCCTTGGGAATGCAAGCATGGTTACCAGTATTTATTCAGATGATAATAATGTTGAGGATTTAGAGATGCTGCTTGAGGCTTATTTCATGCAACTGGATGGCACCCGTAATAAAATCTTGTCGGTTAGTATATACATGTTTCTTTTTGGTGATAGAATACATTGCTATCTTTACAAAATGCATGATATTATTATTTTTGTCATTCATTTTGAAACATGTAGAACAATTTTGAATATTTACTTTATTTGTCGTAGAAAAGTAGTATCTATTATGAAAACAGGTAGCATAGTAGCCTGTTATTCCATCTTAAGTATGACAGCATATTCCAGTTTCTTATGGTCCAGTTGATTTATTCTTTTATTATCTTTATGAATCTGCACATGATCTATATCGACATGTGTACAGTCTGTATAAAGAAGAACAAGCATCCTAGTGTGATAGGTTGCTCATTAGTTTTTCAGTTATTTATATTTTGGTAGTATTGTAGATAGTCTATATGCTTTGACATCCTGATGAAAGAATGCATTCACACCAATTGTTACTTCCCAAGTTTTATATATCAGAGCTTCAAATTGTTATCCTCATCCACTGTTGAATCTTCAGAGATCTTGCAGTGGAAGACCATATTATCTTTGTAAGATTCTTGACATTAGATTGTATCACAATCAGAGGATCCTTTTCTAGTGAAGCATGCAATGACTGCCAAGCTATCACCAGATCTGGTGAACCTACCATTGAAAACACTAAAAAAGCTCCTCACTTCCAAAATTTGTCTCTTTGTTGTCTCATATCGAGGTTTTGGGTTTGTGTGATTATCCAGAAGCTTATGGAATTTTGCAATTTTGACCTATTCTACATTTATTTGTAACACCTTTCAGCCTTTTTCATTTCGCCGCTAAACACCTATTGTCACCTCTAAATGATTCATATGAACCTTCACTTTCACTATTTTGGCTTGTAATATGTTTGTGACACCTTATGGGAGCAACATGCATGTGTGTTCCAACTGCCATTTATTTGGTTGAATTTGACATGAATTAAGTCTAACAAATATCAATCTCCATTTACTTTCAGCTAGTTGGAAAAGCCTCATGATGTTTTCTCTTCATTTCTCCCTTTTTTATTTCAGAGTAGTAATATTGTATTTGTTCCACTTTTGTCATTTCCTGCCATTTTTTTTGCTTTTGTCATAATTGAATTGTTAATATTATTCATGAATAGCTAAATCTATAGTAAACATGAGTTCCTCTAGTCTCATTCCTTTTACACCCTACATCGTTCTCATTTAATGTCCATAGCATGGTCTGCCGTACCATCAGGTACGAAGCGTACCATACTGTACCGTACCGGATGAAAATCGGTACGAAACTTAGCTTCAAATCGGTACAAGCTTTGTACCGTCCTGTGTCGAGGCGTACTATCCCGTATTGAGGCGTACTATCCGCATCGAGGCGTACTACCTCGTATCAAGGCGTACCGACCTGTACAGTACCACAATCAAGTGACAGCCGCTAATGGTTAGCTTGACAGATTTCCTGAGGTGTACCGTATAAAAATTAAAAAAAAATGGATAGAGAGCTATTTCGGTGTAGAAGTATACCGTACCGAACCGAACTGAATCAATAAAGTACCGAGATTGTGGACCTTGCTTCGTAGCCTTCATTAGATCTTATTTGATCTATCATTGCGGCCTCTAAAGCCCTCTCCTGTCAGTAATAGCTACTATCTATTGCTATACTAGTCTTTTTACTTCTAGGAACTTCACTAGCCTATTTGTTTTACTGCAAGTGAACTTTGTTAACCAGCATATCCTATTTCCAGCATCCCTTGTTAGCCTTTTAATTTGTAGTTCCTACTGCCATTGTCATGTCTGGTGGATCTGTTTTCGCTGTCAGCATCTAGTCTAGGCTCCTTTCCTTGGCCAGACCTCGTGACATATAGATTTAAATGAGTCAAACATGATCGACCTAGCCTTGCCTCGAGCTTGGCTCGAGTCATGTTCTATTCATTGGAATAAAGTAGAGGTTATCTTTGGGAGAGACAGCCAAGAGGTTGATGGCTTTAGTCTTGAAAACCGGTATAGTTCTAAACAATTAACTATGTAGGGTTCAAAACTCTCTTTCCTGCCTTTTATTTATTGAATTCAACTTTTTCTTTGCTCATTTGGTGTTACTTGGTTTATTTCATAAAAAGTTATGGCTTGGCTATCCTACTTTCCTTACTTGAACTCAGCATGAGCTCAACTCAGAGCTCGGTTTATAGAAACATGAGCTACCTCAGGCTCAACTAGGTTGGCTCACCATGTTTGAGGGAGGAGGAGAGAGTAAGGAGCTAAGGGGAGATGGCATGGACATTTATATCATGGGGTAAGGGCTGGCATGAAGGATTTTTTGATGATAGTGTGGGATATTATGTTTGAAGTGTACGAGGCTATGAGCTTAAGTGCGATGACAGTTTGATGTCTTGCTAAATCAATAAGACATCGAGAATTGAGAATAACTACTGGTGCAATGGGAAGGCAACAATGAAGGTTGCTATGATGGTTGATGACTAAAGATATGGTCGGGTCAAGATTGAAAATCATGGCTAGGGGTGGCAAATATGACCCTGACCCATTCAATCAATCAGATCTAACTTGGACCTGTCTGACTTTTTTCGTGGTTGCTTAGCTGACCTGAGCCATCCAATTGGTCAGATTGGGTTTAGGTTGAAGGTCCTCAAACTATTGGTTCAAAGATCCCTAATTATAAAAATTAAATATCATATAAGATATTTGAAATTTGATATGATTTGAGTGATCCAGTGGCTTTAGGTTTGATTTACTAAATTACTAAAACCTAAGTCCTAAGCCGCCTCCAATCCTCTCTCTAAATGGGTGCTGGCTGCTGGCCCCTCCTTTTGCACGGGCCTATCCTGTTTGGGTGCTTTGAAACCCTTAGGATCCCATTTTGTTGATTGTGCATCCTCAAGCATAGTTACTCTTCTAGTTTACTGTCCTCTTTTTATGTTAGAATAACTATAGTTCTATCCATGATTGCAGAATATCTTTCACCATAACTTTTTAGGGCATGGTGTTGTATGTGTTTATGTATGCCGATGATTAAACTAGCACCTCTTGTGTTTTGACATGCTCATGGGTGCAAGTCCTGTAACTTCATATATCCACTACATGCCTTCACACGAGAATGCATATATTCTATCACCTGCTCATTTTCAAGTAATGTTGGATATTTTTTCAACTGGAAGGAAGCAAATTTTAAAACAATATCCTTGTTAATTCATGCTCTATTATTGGTAAATTAGATGCAGATGTAAACAAAATGATTTTCTGCGAACACAAACATTAGTATTGTTTTCGGCGTCTGCTTTAAATGTACAACTCAATAAAAATCAATCTTAGCTTTATAGTTGAGAAGAAACTCTGAAGTCATTGACAGATAAAATATTCTGCAACAAGGGGCGACATCCTGGGTGAGTGATTTGAACAGGTTACAGCCACTAACATATAAAATAAGGTGTTCATACATGGGCTATACAACTATTTATGGTCAACATTTCACTCTCGTGTTTTCTTGGTATACTAGAAGCATGAGGAAGGATGAGTCCTTATGAAGTGTTTTAAGATTCTAGGTGATTGGATGTCTGGTTGTAGTAGCAAGCAATTGTGAGATTCTAGTGGACTGAATGTCTAATTGTAGTATCTATCAATCGTGATGCCCATCTTCTTGTGGAAATTTGGATTTTGGCAGTGTGAGCATCAGTTTTCATAATGTAAAGGTGTGGAACAGCAATGGGTTACCCAGATTAGAGGAGATGCCACATGCCTCCATCGTAGTGTGGGCCATTATTCAGTGATTGGCCTCATTGTTGGTTTGATGAAATATCTATTGTGAGGTAAGAGTGTCCTGAGAAGATTGATTTGCTCTCATTTGGGAATGTTGAATATTGTTATCTCTCATTTGGGGATGTTGATTATTGTTACTATGCTATCAGCATTGGTGGCATGCAGCTTATTTCGAGAGGAATTATATAATGGTTTCATAATGGCATCGTAGAATGTTTCTATTGGGTGAGATAATGAATAAAGAAGGGTGTTGACAGTCTGGCCCATCATTAGGACATGTCATGCACACCAGCAGTAGATGGTTAACAAGTCCATGCACCCCCATCAGCTGGCAGATACTCGAAATCAGACAATTCTGAGACTGGCCATTAACTCAAGATTCTCAGAATAGATTACAAGACAGCAATGTCTTTTATTATCATCATAAAGAATGAAGGTGTCATTGGCAAACCAAGGTGTTGAATTTTTATTGCCTGCCTAAAGTTCCTCATCTAGATTAAGGCAAGAAACATTTCGTAACATTTTGCTCTGAAGTTTTTTAATAAGATCCTTTTCTCATGTCTTTTCTTTATCAAGGGTCATCTTTGGAAGGAGGTCTGATTTTGTCCCATTATAATGTGAATGAAAATGTTTAAAGCAGTTTGTTAGATTGGCTATCATGCACCAGATCTGATGTTTGGCATTTGGCCATCTTTTAAGAACATGTCTATGTTTTCCATTGTAGAAGCTGAAAAACGAAGAAGAGAGTGCTTAGGGAAGCATTCCTGCTTGCCACTTAGTTTATGCAGTGCAAGACTTAAGATTAAAAGGAAGCAGGTTTCCTGAAGAGATTGGGCATTGAGGTGGAGATCATACAAAGAACTGATAAGTAGGACATGCAGTGCGAAGCTCCTGAATATAATAATACAAACCTGAACAAGGATGGTTCTTGTTGAGGGAGATGCCCTATGTTCTTTCTTCATTGCTGGCATGAAGGAAGCAGACAATGTAGTTATGAAGGGAATACTGGTGATGTTTGAGGGATAAAGGTGATTGCTAGTGATAGATGCTAACTCCATAAGCCGATAGTGAAATGCAATTCCTAGGCCATTTATAGAGCGCATATGAAAGGTAAGAAATCATTTTAGGTTCTTTTTATTTCAACGATAAGGTGATCAGTGGACAAAGTGGCAGAATGTCTAGCTGACCAAGGGAGCATAGATATCCTAGTTCTAATAATGGTTTATCCCATAAAATGAGCTCCTTGTTAGGATTTCATACGCAATCTTTATGTTATGAGTAAATATTAAGCCTTTAAATTATGAACAAAGAAAAAGGGCCATCTCTTGTTCATAATCTGAAAGAAAACCTTTCAGAACCATCTTATGAGCATCCATTTGTCATAGGAAATGAATTTGCTTGTTTGCTATACGTAATTCATAAGAAAATTCTCTGATTGACCTAACAAGGGGACTTGGGTTAAAAGCAAGCCTTTTTGTCAGTCAAGCAATCGCAAGGACAGTCTCAAAAGAATTGACATAGAATTTGCTTTAAAAAAGAAGTTTCTATTCTTTAGTGATTCTCTTTATCTGGTACATGTTTGCTAGTGATAATTTTATAGCCAGAGAAAAAGATGTGTTATTTGGTAATGGGCAGCAATATTTGACCTTGCAAGAGCTAAGTCAATGATTCTTTTTGCCTTGTGGTGGAGCATCTTCCATCTTGAAGCTATTTTTAGTTTTATCTGCCTGATCAAACCATCAATCTCAAATATGATAGTTCTAGCTGAATCTAGTCTTATTGCATTCCGCATTGCTAGCACCTGATTCAGGATGAAGCAACAGTTACCAGCAGGGAATAGTTGTACCAAACTCATCTCTACAAAACATTTGAAAAGTAGGTATCTAGCTTGATTATTTCTAGTGTTCATCTTAACTGTTGTTGCAATTCAGTGCCTATCTTTCTGCACCATTAGCCAAATGTTTGACCTATGCATTTAAACATGCTTCCTTGTTTCCTTGAATCCTTTGCCCTTGTTGGACCAATGGTGGTGTTTTGGGGCCTTGAGAGCAATAAAATGATGAAAAACTAATATATCCAGGTCCAATAACATGGGAAAACCCTTATTACTTGTGTCTTTTCGGATATTCATGCATGATTGTACATGCAATAATCCGTGTCATAGCAAGTGGACTGCTTATGGAGGGCTACCTACAGCTGATTATAGCTAGAAAATTATTGTTTGCTGGATAACTGGAGATCTTATGTTCTCTTGATGGCGAGTCTTTTTTCCTGATGACCTTACGTTATTGTAACCTTATGTTTATAATATATGTATTTTTAAAAAAATTAAACAGGTGCGAGAATACATAGATGACACAGAGGACTATGTCAACATCCAACTCGACAACCAACGAAATGAACTCATCCAGCTCCAGCTGATATTGACCACTGCATCCTTTGTCATAGCTATCAACACACTAATAGCCGGGATATTTGCAATGAACATTCCATGTCAATTGTATGCTCCCAAGTACCAGCCCTTCTTTTTTCCCTTTGTTGGAGGGACATCGGCAGCCTGTTTCTTGATGTTCCTGCTAATGCTAGGCTATGCCAGATGGAAGAAGTTGCTTGGTCCGTGAATGAAGCTTGTTTCAAGCAACATGGCTGGTACTGCCAGAATAATCAAGGGCATTGAGAAGCAAATATGGTCAGCTACGACTTTCTCAGTCTGCTGCATGGTTAACATGAGAAGTCCTGGGTGGATCGAAGTGAATAAACGATGTTCTTCCGGACTTATTTTATTTTGGTCTTTTTAACGTCCATATACAAGAACGTGTTTTTTCTGCTATATTACCATCAGTTGAATCAGATTTTCTTTCTAGCTGTATTACCATTAGTGGTTCATGTTATGTTTATATCTTTCTTAATTGTTAAGTAGAGGTACTTGCATATGTGAACCATGTCATGTACCTTGTGCTTTTCCGTGCGATATCAAGATCGTAGGGGCTGCTAATTGGAATATTAAACTTTTACTCGCATCATGTGTATTTTGTTTCTGTTTTTCATATTTGATGCTTTAGGCCTTTAGCATGGCACTTGTTCAAGGGACTGCTAGTTGGCTGTGGAAGCCATGATGGGTCAGGTCTTGTTTGTTTGAGGGTGACTGGGATCAAACAGCTCTCCAGCTATGTATGGGGGGATTATTTTGAAACACAGGCTGTTGTAAAGAATGGGACACCTTGAAATACGTTGTCATTTATTTGCTATCATTTTCTTTTTCAGGATATCATAATTTCCTTCACTACGAGATGCTGGTCTGACCATTGTGAATCATCTAAGGGAGCCTTTCTGGTCTCTGTTTGCCAATGATGATTATACTTATATGGGCCAAGTGAAGTAACAAGTTATCAAAGATTCACCTTAAAATCTTATGTAATTAATCCATTACTTTAAATTTTTAAGTTTTCTATATATAAGGAAACTTATGTCTTTTGGGTCTATACTCGTCAACCTGAATTAGAGGTATAGGGCCTTTAAATAAAACTCAAGCCTGGCAAGGAGCTGGAGAAAGCATCTAATCTAAGTGACTTGTTGCATCAGAAAGCGGTTAGGGTCAATTAAGAATGCAAATATCTTGATCTTTTACTAAACATGAAGTTGAAGGGAGGAAAAAGTTTCCCATCTAATTATTTTGCATGAGATGACTTCCTATATTAAGTTTTAGGTGTGTATATAAGTGTTTATATATGCATGCATGTCTAGACATAGATATTGTTAAGCTTGAAAGTATTGACAACTCATTCCTTATTAGCTTAAGCTATTAGAGCCTAGCATCATCAGAAAAATTAATTTCGTCATAAAAAAATTTTGGTAACAAAAAAATCTTCATGCTCCTTATGAAAAGTGCATTGCTAAAGGTAGATGGTGATGATAGAAATATTTTATCAACAAATATAAATTAATTATGATAAAAATATATTCGTCACTAAATGGTAAAGTATTTGGTGAAGATAATTTCCGTCATAAGTAATTGACAAGTTTATCACAATATGAAATTTTTCGTCACTAAAGATTAATCCATTGTGACATAAAAAAACTTATCGTCAAAGAGATTATATTGTTGTGACAATATTTTCTATCATAAAAAATAAAACAATTTCATCCATAAAGGATATTCTTTGTTACTAAGATTGAACTATAGTGATGTAAACAAACTCATCATCAAAAGGATTATAGGCTGTGTGACAACATTGTTCATAACAAAAAAGAAAAAAAAAGTGTCATACATTTGATGATGATGCATGCATACATATAAGTCAATATATGGGAGTCCATGTAACAGTTTTAATAAGGTCGGTCCCAATTGGGCAACTAAGAACCATGTATCGATAATTTGAATGGTTGGATATGATTTACAATATCTGATTGCTTACTTTTAAAAAATTATGTGATTTGGAGATTCCTAATCTATACCTTCATCGGTCAAACTGAATAGCTTAAATATATAAACAATGTATACATTTTGACTACTAGATGCATGAGCTTGGGATCTCTTAATTATATGATTTTTTGCTATTAAATAATTTAGAGATAGTAGATTACATCCAGCACCAAGATTGTTTGTCCGAACTCTGGTCTTCCTGTCAGGACCAATCTTATTTGGATTGTTGTGTGGGCACCTACATGCTAGCTTTGCTGTACATATATAGAGAGTAGAGGGAGAATGTGGTAATATCTTGGCTAGATGTAAAATAAAAGACAATATGTTGTAGCCGTTGCGGGTTATCTACGTATGGGTCTTTTTCCAATCAAACTGTATACTGGTTTGATTGGAAATATATGGAAGCATCGTTTGTCTCGTCGCTGGAAGCAAGGGTGCTCAAGCTTCACAACTTGGCCAAACCTAGCTAGTCTAAAGGGCTGATCAATGACAATTGGCTACAAAATCCAGACAGCCTTCCACTAAAGACAATCCAATCAACATCAAATCCTTCTTTACTCTTCTGCAAGGATCCTACCTCTCCAACACTAGCCGGCCCTAGTGGAATGGTATTCTACTTAAACCTTCTCAGTCAGAAACTGCTGCAACTTCTTTGTTAAGAGTGGCATCCTATCTTATTTTGAAAATCATATGAAAGCTTCCAAATCATAAGAAGGTTGAAATCTTCATTTGACTAGAATGCAATAATAAAATTCTGATAGCTAACAATCTCCAAAAAAGAATTTGGAAGAGGAATTGGTGAATCATTTGTCTTTGTAGTGCAATCACACCGCTTCAAATTGGTTCTAACACAAAAACCCAATATATCTAATCTGGCAGACAATTTTATAGCCGTTGGACAACTTGGGGAATTGCTAATACTACCACCTACAGGACAAACTATTTAGCACATCCTTTTCTTACTATTTCTTCCTATGTAATTGGTTATTTGTTGTTAGGGGCAAGTTTAGTTTTTTTTTTTCCTTTTTTTTCTTCTTATTGCTTCCTAAATCACCATTGTAATTTCAGCGTTCCCTTCTCACCCCCTTTTTTTCCTCCTCCTATTGTCCTTTTGAAATTCCTGCATTCGTACTTCTCTCGTTCTCACCGTGTCTCTTATAACATTTTATTGTTTTACCCATCTTACTTCTCTCGTTCCCATGTGTCTCTTATAACATTTTAGTGTTTTAGCCAAAAGGATTATTTTTCCCAAACTCTTTTCTCAAAAAAATTGGAAAAAAAATCTAACCGAATATTCATATTGATATGATGTTATACTATACTTGAAAAAGTCTCTCTTTTCAGGGTGATTTCTAATTTATTATATAAGTCAGCCTGAATAGCAATCTTTGATAATATCAAAAAAGCATATACGGACATAGGCATCACAACTCATGAGTTAAAACAGAAAGAGTGCTTGTCGTGATAATCAGCTCCATATCCAATTCATACAGAGACCAGTATTTGGGTGGGTGGTGTGTGACATTAGCACCGTGCTTGTCGGATCTACACATCATGCTTGTTTGTTTAGCTTTATCCTATGACCCAAGAAAGGTCTACAAGCAACCACAAGAAAAGAGCAATTTTAATCTGATTAACATATCAATTATCGTGCCTATCAAAATTTAACCATAAAGATATATGGAACTCTTTTACATTCAACACTAAACTAGATTTTCGAACCTAAAGGCAATTTTGGTGGGCAGATGCAATGGGCCTGAAGATGGAACTCTTTGATGGATGTTATGACATTAGAGGGAGTACAGACGGTTGCGATTGCCATCATACACCTACGTTTAACTTATACCCTCTTATTATTCCTCTCTCCTAATCAAGAGTTTGAACTGATTAGAGCATGCATGCATGCATGCACACACACACATATACATATAAATATATAAATATATACATAAGCACACATATATGCACACATAGAATCTATAGATAACTACAGACAGGTGTTAGTTTTGGAGCATGGAATCGGGTTCGAAAACTGTAGATGACGACTGACATGGGGCGGGAAACCAGAATTTGGCAGTTGCAGCGCACATAAATTATCTAAATTGTCGCAATCCAATTATTGCCCTTCATACAATTTGGGAGGATGCTCTCCCTCAAACGTAAGGAGCAAAAAAGAAGTTTATTTATTTGAAATAAGCATTATTTTGTCGTGCAGGTGGATGACCGCACGACGTGAGAGCCTCAACAAACGATGATTCGGAGAGCATGCTCTCCCTCTCCGGATTTTGGGCTTTATTCTCCTATTATTACTATAGTGTAGATAACAAGGACTCGGTGATGCACCAAACGTTCTTAAGGACAGAAGGTGATGAGGTAATTAGCCCCAGTGCAAGTGAAGAGACTGGTTTTATCATCATAAGCGTAACTGTAAGCCTGAGGGCACTCTTTCTTGAAGAACTCGGAGTAGGTCGTCGGCTTGCATGTTGCCGAGGTGTTATAGGCTCCAGTGCAGCAGTACTTGGGCTGGTTAAATTCCAGGCAAGCGCTCTTGCAGCCGACGACGGAACCGGATACCTTGTCCTGCAGCACTGCCGGGCAAACGGCGTTGATGTTCGCCGAGCATGATGGGGCGGTGCAGCCCGACACGCCCTGTGGAGTGATGGAAACCGGCAAGTTGAAGCCATCGACCAAGCTAATGTCGTAGTTATCCTTCCCACCATCGCCCTTGAGCGTGAACTCGACGAGCGAGGCGGGTGGGGTACCACCTTTGCCGTTGCATGCGACCTGCCCGCTGCCGCAGTCACCGGTCTGGCATGTAAATTTCCCCGACGAGTCGGTGGAGCAACCGGTCCGGCCCCACATCCGGCCGGCCCACGTGGCCGGGGCGTTCATCGATTTGGAGGCCGAGGCGGCGAGCTGGAAGCCCGTCGACGGGAACGCCGGGACGTTGGGGTTGGTCTGCACGCCAGGCCAGATCGTTTTGGCGCAGTTGTTCTTGACGGTGAACGTAGTTGAAAGCCCACCTGAAAAATTTTAGAGGTTAGCCAGATGTTATAAGAAGGGAGACGAAAACAAGGCTCGGAGGCTTTAAAAATGGATCATGAAGCAAACCTTGGACGTAGAGGGCAGCAAAGAAAATGGCAAGGAGAAGCGATGGGTTGGCCATTGAGGACTAGGAAGGCTTGCACTGGATGGATTTCGAATGCAAGAGAGGAGTTGGTGAGAGCGTCTGAGGTTTGTGGGGGTATTCATAGGGGATATTTTTTGACTCCGTAGATGGAACGGGGATGATAAGATGGAGAAGTTTGGCTACGTGCATGGAGGGGAGGCGAAAAGTCCTTGTTTGATTTGTAGAATTCTTTTTCGACTGGTGGAGGTCTTTCCCACCGGCTGCGATTATAAACAGAGAGAGCCCTGGCCTGCTTAGTGGAATTCTTGCTCCGGCTACGTACGTAGCCTGGGGACCTGGATTATGTCGCATTAGGGAAGAGTAAAGGAACCGGAAGTTGCGTTGGGAGAAAAAAGAAGTTTCGTGCGTTCCTAATCTAGCGGGAAGTCCTTGGGTCGGGTGTGTCGTGTCGTATGCGCTTTTGTCACTTACTTGAAAGAGGGAGAACCTTAATGGTTGAGTTCTCATTTGTTTGGTTTTCGACAAAGCATGCCTAAAAACTTGTATTCTTTGGACGATTGATCAATTTTTCTTTTTAGGAGAAGTGGAAGAATAAGAATGCACTATTATCTATTTTATAGATTTATCTATTTTGAATGTTTTACGAAAATAATAGAATAAATTATAAAGATTATCTAAATGAAATTAAATATTATATACTTAAAAATAATCATGTTCCTGTCTTTCACTAAATTGCATCCAATATTTTATGGATTCGAAAATTTTATTAAAGAAAGCCCACCGAGCACTAATTAGAAGGAATAGAGAATTTTGTTCTTGGGGCTTGAAGCCGAAGTCACTTAATGTCGCTACTAGGAGTGATCATAATTATTAAAAACTCCAAGAACTCATTCAACATGTATTGTAGGATCATACGAAGGGTAAAGCTACGACGATCATGGTTTTATTCGAGAGCGAGAATGGGAATAAGCTCATCATTTGCTTGCTTGATAAGCTTAATTAAGTGAACGGGGAAAGTGTGAGAACCATGCGGACATATGTTTAGTCCCATATTGATAGATAGAACTTGAGTACTTATATAGGGTCAAGAAACTTAAATTATTATTCTTCATTGAAATTATATGCTTCTCAAAAAAAAAGGAATCATTTTTTCTATTAACTATGAAATTGTTACACTCAATGCCTCACATTATTTTCAAATCTACAAGTACACCTACGTATAGCATCATCTTAAAATAAAATTTCTCTTGTGTATGCACGTGAGAAGATCAGAAAGAGTAGTCTTCCTTTGTTTGATATATATCCTATCACATCCATCTTAAGGTGGATACATAAGAGTGAAAGTGTGACGAAACTCTTCATACTAATGAAGTCTGTCTGTCCCTTGACTTTGAAAAAAAAGAAAAAAAATGAAGTATTGTCTGTGAGGCCATCCACCCAGATCCCTCTATTCTTCCTCATCAATCCATCCTTCCCTCTTTATCCATCCATTAGCCCTTTCTCATTCTCTTTGAGTCCCTTTCTCCTCCTTTGAATCTTGTTCCTCATGAAGGTGTCTGTCTCTCGCGTCTGTCCATGAAGCCTCTTTCCTGCTCCCCAAGTTTCGTGGCTTTAACTCTTTGGTTTTCATGGATGCGATAAGCTATGTGAAAAAAAAAGAAAAAATCACTTCATATAGTCTTCTCTCGTGCGCGCATAAGAGAATTTTGGCTCATCTTTACCATTGGCATTGCTATCATGGTGCCACCTGTGCTATTGTAGGCATTTCAGGTATCACATTCCATAATCCCTAGAGAGGCTCAAGAATTTTTCTCACATGTTAGTTGTGCATTATGTTTAGGCTCACATCAAGATGGCCAACTAGGTCTAGAAATTTAGCAACAAGATGATTGTGGGAGTGAGATTGAAGCTAGTCGGCCTGCTTGAATAAAGTAGAATGGAGGGTATCCGCTCCATGTCAATTTCATGTCCATAAGGCTAGAACAGTAATTTCAACCCTATACTAGTATAATTTTGTGAGATATAAGGGAAGTTTTCTCGAAAACATGAATAGACATTTTTTCTATTTTGAGCTAATCAAGGTTTTGAGGGTTGAGATCATATCCTTTTTGCTTTGGAGCTAAAAAATATATGGAGAGACCTAGTTTTGAATCATAGGCGATCCATATATTGCAAGCAGTTGTGACTTAGTGCACTACAGGAAAAGGGACTTTTAGCGATGCTTTTTTCGGAAAGTTTGGTTTAGCGCTAAACTTTGCCGACACTTTTAAAAAGCGTCGGTAAATCTTGAGAATCAATAATGTTTAAAAAACGTCGTTGAAAGGAAGGACCTACGACGACGCTTATAAGTGTCGTCGGAGGCCAAATCCAATCAAATATCAACCCCCTCTCATCGATGCCTTAGCTCTTATAAGCCTCTCCTCTCCTCTCCTCCTTCCTCTAGCACCGATAATCCACCGCCTCCTCCTGCTCTCTTACCTCCATCTCGAGCCCCGATCTGGAGGCAAGCGAGGAGGAGGAAAGATGACTCCAGGTGTTCAGATCTCTTCCCCTCTCCTTGTTTATTTATTTTTCTTTCTATTTTTGGAAACTTGACTCCAGGTGAAGAGGAGGAGGAAAAGGAGGAGGGAAGATGGTGAGGGGGAAGACGGAGATGAAGCTGATAAGCGTCGCATATTTTTAGTTTAAAGAGGCGAAAGGCTGCTGGCGTTACATCGCTCCCTTGCCCCACTCTCCGCGGCGGCATCCATCTCCTCTTCCCCCTTGCATTTTTTGAACCACCAGAAGGCACCGAATAAGAAGGGCAAGAGAAACAGAGAGAGAGAGACAGGCCATGTCTGCGTCGACCAACCTATGGGTTCTCCTCGGGCTGGGCTTCGCCGGCATCATCCTCATTACGCAGCGGCTGAAGCATGCCATCAAACAGGATTTCGGGGCTGTTCGTCGAGCGGTTCGAGCTCCTCCCTCCCCCTCAGCCCGCCCCCCATCCCTTGACCGGCCTCTCCTTCGCCGTTGCCGACATGCATGTAATCTTATCCTGCCCCTCCCCTTATCCTTCTTACTCCTTGTTCCAATCCTGTTTTCCCTCCCGTTTTAATCTTTGGTTGGTTTTCATCTCTCCGTTCTCTATTGAGTTCTGATTTGGTTTGATATTATGTTCCTTACTGTTCTGACGGATTCATAGTAGAGTTTGTTGTTATGAGGAGACAAGTGGTATAATGAGCTGATAGTATACCTACAGCTGGAGTTTAATCAATTCTTTAGGTGGTATGTAAGACGTTGCAAGATTATTTGGTTGTTGCTTTGAAATAATGTACCGCATACTCGATCTGAATTTTTTTTTTTGTTGTTTTGAACAACAATTCAGCCTTGAAAAGTTTAGACAACTCAATCAGTCCTGCAGCCCACGCTAAGAAATATTATTATTATTAAATCACGCGGTCTCCAGGTTCAGCCAGTGAAGAAAATATTTTTTTTAAAAAAATGGAGGCTAACGCCGATGGTTATAAGTGTCGGCTTTGAGGTTTTTAGGGACGCTTTTAAGCGTTAGCGTCGGAAAAAACTTTTCCCACTCAGGTATCGGCGACGCTTTGGATAGCGTGGGGCGGGTCTTTACGACGCTTATAAGCGTTGGTAAAGGATGTAAAAAATGTCGGAAAAGACCACTTTTTCTGTAGTGGTGGAGCTCAACGTTCTTCCCCTTCATTTTGTATGCTATTATACCTTGCATCTTAATATATTGGGTTAAAACCTCCTATCTCCTCCCTCTTTTCTTAAAAAAATTATGAGGTGATCCACTCTTCATGTTGCAGAACAAGTGTGTCCCGCTCAATTACGGGCTGTCTCGTAAGAAACTGGAGCTCTCTAGCTCGGCCCAAAATGGTGTTAGTCCAAGAAACAAAAATTTGAATATAAAGTCTACATGAGAAACCCAATGCTAGGAGCTATTATGTAGCCATCAGTTCGTAGGGTTGCATTTAATATCAGAGCTATCAGTCCGATGGTTGAATGTTGGGTTTATGGTTCTATGACGTTTCTCTTTGAAATTTCAAATGACTTTTTGATTTTCTTAATACTTAATGCATAGAGGTGCAAACTTGTTCCATTATCCATGCTGCATAATCATTATATCATGTACGATGAAGCATCTTATTATTTTGATTAAAGATTTTGACTTTGTAAAAGAGTTCTCCTTTGATCTTCTTGCTCAGATTTATTTGCTTGATTTCCGATAGGTAAAGATCGTTTATGTGGATTTTCCTTGTGCTACCTTGTTACCTCAAACTTGGCGTTCAATCTACTAGTTTTGACATAGGAGCTAGCTTAGGTGGTTATTGAATCTAGTGTTCATTACATCATGCTCAAAATACCAAGAAGACAAGTGCAACAAATTCAATGGTGTTTGTCATACCCAGAAGCTTCGAGATGTGATGCATCTCAAGCAAAGATAAGCAGAAGGTAATCCACTTTCATCATTTTTATGAAGGAGCAACTAGTAAAGGGGCTTTCCCCATCATGATGTGAAGGCCAAGATGACGGTCATTTTTCTATGTTCATGTTCATCCCTATGTTTTCTAATTGTCAACAAATAGGACATATGTCTTTTTGGGGATAATGTTAAGTGTAAACAAATCTAACCCAGATCTCTTGTATCAAAAAAAGAGATTTTACTAACCCTGCCAATCCTCATGAAGTGGGGATTTTTAACATATTCATTTTGGTTTCTTTCTTAAACTATCACCAGACATGGATAATTCAGTAGTTTAAGTCATGTGACATGCCGATCATGTAGAGAATTACAGGCACAATTTACACGGCGATCATTGGATTATCTAGGGCAAGAAAGAATGAACCTACTCGAAGCAGCGACCATAAATAGCCCCCTTCTAATATCTGCTTCCAAGTTCAATTCACATGGAGACTAGGTTTTGGGTGGGCGAGATGCAAATAGCACTGCTTGTGGGTGGTATAAATCTACAAATGCATGGATGTATGCCTGGCTTTTCCTCGGGACTTAAGCAAAAGGTCAAGAAACAATCGCAAGAAAAGAAATGCTTTCTTATATTTGACATATGAATTATTGTGTCTAGCTATTACCGAGAAAGATAAAAATTTTCTCAATATTTCACTAAATTTTCAAATGTATAGACAATAATTGATCGAGAAGGATCACTAAATTTGATGTGGCCCACTTTGACCATTATGTGCATTTAGGAGAATCACCAAACTGATGTGAATCACTATGGCAACTACGAGTATCCAAAAGGATCATCAAACTCGATGTGAAATTCTTTGGCCACTATAGATATCTAAGAGGGTCACTAAACTCGATGTGGAATACTTTGGCTACTACGAGCAGAACTAGTTCAGAAGCGAGATCTACCACGTCAAAAAGCCAAGTCGAATGCCAAACTTTTGGATGCCATAATTTGATTATAAGATGCCCGATTGAGATGATCTTCTTTTTTAAAATTGGGTATATTTTCGAGATCTACAACTTTTGGCCGACATCTAGAAAGTTGAATTGGGCCAATATTTTAACATTCAGACTCTGAAATGTTCTGGTCAAATCAAACTTTTCTTTTCGGATAAGACTTTGATTGGGCGTAGCTCTCTATCTGAAAAGAATTAGATAGAGCAATAGAAAGCGGAGTTGATGTAGAAATGAAAATCTTTCTAAAAAATTTTAGCCTTTTTTAGAATATTTTTATTAATCATATTTATTTTAGGATATCTAATCCTATTCGAACTAGAAGAGGAATCCAACTTAAATTGTGAAAGGAGGGACCTCACTAGTATTATAAATAGAGGCTATGTAGCTAATTAATTTAAGAAGTATGAAAGATCAATGAAAGAAAGTGAGACTTAAAGCCCTTCTTTCAATATTCCTCCATTTTCTTTTAGTTTTCTTTAGAGAGATTTAAGTTGAATAGGTTAAAAAAAAAAAATTCTCTCTGATTGAATCAATGATGCTGGATATATCCAATACATGTGAAGAAAAGCTTGGATGAATCATACAAAGCATTGATGGTTGCGATTTCCATAGCTAAGTATAGACACGTGTCTTCTTGGAGATCTGCATAGGTAGTTCATTGACTTGTATGTTTTTGGGATTCCATAGGCTCTTCTACAACAACATTGATCTGGGTTACAAGCGTCAAAGCCTACAATGCCCCTAGCATCGCCGTCTACAACTCCGCTATAGGCACTGGTTGTTGAATATTTTTATGAGGAAAGCTTGGGTTTGTTGGATTCCAAAGGTCGGAGAAGAGGTGTTAAGAGAGGCTGAGGTCCATGGAGAGTATTTATACAGGATACTACTTGACTATATGGTTAGAGGGTGAGTCTTGACATGACCATGCAATTGCCCTGTTGTATGGAAAGGCTACGTATATCTCTACAATTGCAAAAACCTTGTGCGCTAGGCCATCCTTATTGACTTTGTAGTCATTGGATAGGGTTGGGGGAAGAAGATGAAGAAGATGGGGTACGCGTGCATTGAAGGGATGAGAGACTTCCAGGTTCGAGACGTTGCGTTGTGGACTTTTTTTCGCTTCATCAATACGGAGATGTCCAGGTGGTTCCAGCGGTGGAATTCTTTGTCCCCATTTGCAGCCATCGCATGGATTTGGACTAAATTGTTCTGCTTTTTTATGAATTCCAAAGTCATCCCAAGGACTAGACTAATTAGCAAGAAGTGTTGGCTTGTGGAAAGTAATAATCAGTTATAAAATTTGTTGTTATGATGCATACTTTCTGCAATAATAAAACAAAAAGCTTCAGGTGCTCATTTTCATGTGCACAAACACCTGCTTAGATTCTTTAATGCTGTTTTGCATCACAACATTTTTGTTAGAAGACACCAATCCCCTAATGCCGTATAGGAGGAACTCATATGCATGAAACTGGAGCCTAAAACTTTTTCACGTCCTCGGATCTTCCCTTCTTGAATATGTCCTTCTCCCCCATCCGATGTCCTTCAAAAGATAATTTTTTCCTGAAGGAAGAGAAAAAGAAAGACTCACTCATAATTATCGTAATTTTAATTTTGTAAGATGCGCAGTCCAAAAATTGGATCCAGAATTTTTTTATTACCAAAAATAAAGAAAGGTGTGACTGCCGAGACAAGCGCTGGTTCACTCCTTTAAGAGACATGAATCAAGCAAATATAAAAGCACAATTATTAGTTAACTCAAATAATAAAATATCTTTAGTTGGATTAGTCTAAAGACAACAACCACACCTCATCTTATGTGAATCAAAGGTACCCAAGAATTAGCAGGGGGAATGCACATGGACCTCTTCTTATTTTTGAGGTGCAGTAATCCTCTTCCTAGTTTTAAAGATCTTAAATCGGAATTTTTCGGCGTAGCAATGAATTTCATTCCAAGAATTATAGTAGTAAAGAGAAATTTGTAATGTACCAAAAAAAAGGGAGAAATTTGTAGAAATTTTATATATTTTCCATATTTCAATTGTTTTATGAAATAAAAATGTGGACATGATTTACAACAAATTATAATTATGATTTTAAATTTGTCAAGTTCATTTTTCTTTTCACTAAATTATTCCCATTGCTAAGTAACTCATAAAAAAAATCCTCACCCAAACCAATGTAGCTATTAGGCTACTGATTGTTACGATCTCTTAGACGCCCAAGAAGAAGCATACAAGACAAGTCCAAGTTATGAGCCCATGCATGAAATCTATCCCATGAATTTTAATATTTGAATGTCCAATTGGTAGATGGGCCTATAGTTAAGTCACTCTTAGAAACTTGGGATAATTGAGAGTTGTTATGATGACTATCCTGAGAGTTGTTCGTCATTGATGTCACATGGGAGCATGCATCTATACTATATAACTAAGCCATTTAATGAATGAGATAAACTATTTTTGAATCCAAACCAATTATCCCTCAAGAAGTTCTTATTCTCTCTCCTCCCTCTCATGGATTTTAAAGGGGTCTGATTCACAGCCCAAAGTGTGCTTATGCTCCTCGTGTCACTCCTATAATTCTCAATAACAGAGGAAGAAAGCAAAAATCATCCTACAAAGCTATTAAATTATGGGCGGCAGAGTTTGTGACATTTTAGTTAATTTAGTTAAGATGCATCAACATTTGTTTAATGTGTTTATACTTATACGGCCAAATAAAGAAACAAGCTATCAAGATCCGTCTGAAAATTTTATCTGTAATCTACCATTATAAATTTTTCAGGTCTTCTGTAATGAAACTTATGCATTTTGGGTCTATGCCTGCCAACTTGTTGCCACAATTAAGGGTATAGGCCTTTACATGCATAAATCAAACCCAACCCTCACAAGTAGTGGGATAAAGCTTAAGTTACTTGTTGCATCAAAAAGTATTTTGGGTTGATTGGAAATGCAAAAATCTAGATATTTTATTAAACATAAAGTTGAAAAGAGGAAAACCTTTGTTATCTATTTATTTTGCATGAGATGGCCTGCTATTTGTAGTTTTAAGTGTGTATACATCAGTGTTTATACATGAATGCATATCTAGACATAGATATTGTTAAGCCTGATGGCATCGATAATCCAGTCTTTACTTGTTTAAGCTATTAGAGTCTAGTGGCTAGTTAATATGATACTAACAAATCCTCTAAGCTAATTTCTTCTCTAATTACATAGCTGTCATTTTGTTCCCATTTAAATCTCCGTGCGCTGTGGATAACTCGTGAGTCGATGTTTTAAGCCTGACTTACTTTAAGCTTAAGTTTTTGAGATCATTTGGTTATCTAGCATATACATTCGTGTATGTATATACATAAGCGTGCATACAAACATACACATACATATATACAATCATATTAGGAGCATATTTGGTTCGCGTCTGGAATAAAAATTGGAATGGACTGAAATGAAAATCGAAATGGCAAAATTCTCCGACATGTTTGGCTTGTGACCACAATTCGAATTAGAATCGGAACAAAATTTGAATACTAGGGGATAGCAAGGATAGAATTTTAGAGGAATGGAGAATTCTCGTCCCTCCCCAGAATCGAAATGGGAATAAGAATTCTTTTAACCGAAAGGCTGGAATTGGAGTTACTCATTTCTATTTTCATTTCTAACTCTAACTCTCTCTAACCAAACATGCCTTAGAAGATTTTATATATAGGCATCCAAACAACTACCTAAATAAGGTTGGTCCTACTTGGATAACTAGAAGCAAGATACTGATAATCTGAGTCGTTGGATATGATTTATTATCTCTAAATACTTACTATCAAAAAATTATGTAATTTGGAGATCCCTAGTTTATCTCTCCACTGGTCAAAATGAACAATTTAAATGTTATAAACAATTCATATTTTTTGACTATAGGATGTATAAACTAACGATCTCTGATCACATGATTTTTTGGCACTAAGTAATTTAGAGAGGGTAGATTATATACAACGGCCTAGATTATTTGAGTCAGACCTTGGTCATCTAGTTAGAACCAGCCTTATTGTGATTATTGTGCGGGCACCTACATACTAGCTTTGATACATATATAGAGAGAGAGTAGAGGAGGAATGATAATATCTTATATATGGATTTTGCTAGATGTAAGATAAAGCTAGTAGTTGCAGATTATTTATAGGCCCCTTTCTAATTGGATTGTCTAGTTAAGATTAGAAATCTAGAGAAGATCCTTGGTCTGGTGACTAACAAATCAAGGGTGCTCAAGCTTTAAAACTAGAAAAACTTGGCTAGTTGTAAAGAGTTGTTCAATTTGTAATTAGTTATTAAATAATATCTTTATCGCCAATTTTAATTCTTGTGGTGCTATAACTATGAGGGTATTATGATAAATATATGTCAATAAAAAAATATGAAAATATAAATCTAAAGTCACATTTGATTAGGTTAAATGATGATTAAATGGAAAAAATTGCATTACTTCACTTATTCTATTTTAATTCATCTAAATATCAAAATAATTATCAAAATATCTAAAGATGATTTAGCAAATTATATAGAACTAGTTACATTATAATGTACATGCTTATGCATGTGCAATAAATACAATAGTTTAAAGTAATAAAAATTTCTAATTGATGTAAATTGTAAAGTATATATGCATTGATACATAATGAATGGTATGTGAATTTGAGAAAATATATGTGACTCACATAATTGAATAATTATTTTTTTTCCAAACTTAATTAAATTCCTTGAAAATATATATAGCTTATAGTAGTCAAAGCGAACATGTAGGCTCTCTATCAAATAAGAATTTATTTGATTGGAAAGATTATAAAAAACTAATGAACAAATAAATTTGGGACAATTTATATATTATTTATGTATCAATATAGAAAAATCTGAAGATTAATTAAAAAAGAACAGAATTGAAACAGAATTTATCAATTTCCTTCAAATAATGGGCTTTGACAAGTGCCGGCTCATGTAACTATTGCTGAAATAGGAGAAATAAAGTTTTATAGGATAGCCGATAACTTACTATTGGCTCTTGTTGAGAGTGTTCTCTTTCCCACTCAGTTAGGCCAATCACCCATGGTACAACAAAAATGTTATGATGGAATAATGTTAATTTCTAGCTCAACTCATTAATGTATCTTAGGCATAATATAGTAAAACTTTAGAATTAAAAAATAAACATAGCATTATAAGTTGGGCCGGCAATTGTTGGCTCTTCTAGGATTGTACATTTTGGATGCAAGAAAATAAAAATCTATAGTTATTTTTCAAATGTAAATTTAATATAGTGATTCTTTGAATTACATGAAAATTTTATGTATAAGAAATATTGAGATTTTTATATAGCAGTAAGAAAAGATCTCCAAAAATCATAAGAGAAAAAAGACTATTAAACATGCTGCATGGACAAAACTAGCCCTTTGCACTGAAAGAAAATAAATGGTGCAAATTATACATCAGACGAGGAGAAATATTTTGATCAAATGAACATTATATTTAATCAATTGTATGCCAACCCAACTGGATGAGTCTTTGTAGGCATAAAACGAAAGCATAAAATTGCATAATTTATTTTGCCAAACTTCATTAAATGCCAATAAAATACATATATCTTATAATAGTCAAACCAAACCTAGGCGCTCCATCAACCTAGAATATATTTATTAGAAAGATTATAGTAGTTAAATAAACAAATAAATCTCAATTTTTAAATTACATATATTATGTTTAATAATATAGCTAAATAAATCAGAAGATAGATTAAAGAGGAACATAATTGAAATAGCTTTTCGATTTCTTTAATGGGTTTTCACAAGTCGAAAATCATGTGACCATTTCTAAAATGAAATAGACAAAGATTGTATATAAGGGATAGCTGGATAATTGAATTATTGATTCTTGTATTCTTATTTCTCAATGCTTCACAACGATTTCATTCCTACTCGCATTCCTCAATATATTAAGTCACCAATCTCAAGGACAAAATGTAATGAGATAATCAGCCTCCACACAAGTGAAGGTGCTGGTAAGATCGTCGTAGGCATAACTATAAGCCTGAGGACATGCTTTCTTGAATAGCTGGGAGTAGTTCGTGGGTTCGCATGCGTCTGGACCCCCATAGGCTTCCCTGCAGTAGTACTGATCCGTATTAAAAGCTAAACAAGCACTCTTGCATCCCACCACGCTGCCATTCTGCGCCTTCTCCTGCAGCACCAGCGGGCACAACGCATTGATATTAGCCGAGCAGGCGATGGCATTACAATATCCCATCGCTCCGGCCTGCGGAGCCACCGAGTAGGGCTGTTAACGAGCCGAGCCGAGCCTGCGGAGGGCGGAGCCACCGAGTAGGGCAGTTAACGAGCCGAGCCGAGCCCGAGCCTCCGCAGGCTCGGCTCGGCTCGTTTCATAAAATCCCAGGCTCGGGCTCGGTACCGAGCATTGTATTGGGCTCGGGCTCAGGCTCGATTGGCACAGCCCGGCTCGGGCTTGGGCTCGGTAAAGCTCGTTTGCCAGAGCCCGAGAGCCTGAGAGCAAGCCCGAGCCTGAGAGCGAGCCCGAGCCCGCCTCACCCCATTCCCATCCGGCCATCCCCAAGCAGAGCTCGGTTCATCGTCGGAGACAGAGAAGAACGAAGCAAAGAAAGAAAGAAAGAAAAGAAGAAGAGAAGAAAGAAGGAAAGAAAAGAGAAAAGACACCGATTTCGGCCGCGATCACCGCCGGCACGGGCGTCGGCCGCGGGCTTCTCCTCCCCTCCTCTATCGCAGTGTCACCGGTGGAAGAGGGCTTCTCCTCCCCTCCTCTGTCACAGTGTCGCTGGTGGAGGAGGGCCTCTCCTCCCCCCCTTGTTGTCGCGTGCGGCGGCCGCCGACTTCGGCCGCGAGCACTGTCCTCTGTCGCCTCGCTAGAAGAAAGAGGGGGAGGGGCCTCACTGGTGGAGAAACTGGAAATGGAGAAGAAAGAGGGGGAGGGGCCTCGCTGGTGGTGGTGTGGTCGGTGGTGCTGGAGCCTGGAAGGTTCTGGAGAGTGGAGAAACCGAGAAAAGAGAAGAACTGTGGAGCGGACGAGCGGTGGAGGGAATTTAACGGATTGGGTTGGATTTGGGTTAACGAGTTGAGTCCGAACCCGAACTAGTCCAATCCGATTTAAAGAAATTAAATAGATTTGGGTTAGCTCGGGTTGGGTCTGATCTAAATCCAACTGGGTTCAATCAGATTGGGATTGAAATTGATTAAGCCAAATAAAATTTAATTGGGTTGAGTCCAAATTTAATTGGGACCCAATTAAATTGTTAAGGCTCGTTTGGGCTCGCGAGCTGCTCGGGCTCGGGCTCGGATTTAAACGGGTCTTATTTTGGGCTCGGGCTCGTTTAACTAACGAGCCGAGCTCGAGCCGGGCTTTTATCGAGCCAGGCCCGAGCCGAGCCCGAGCAGCTCGGCCCGTTGACAGCCCTACCACCGAGACGGGCAAATTGAAGCCATCCACGCAGCTGATGTCACAGAAATCGTTTCCGTGGTCTCCTTGCAGGGTGAACTCGACGAGAGTGGCGGGTGGGGCTCCCCCGGAGCCAAGGCAGGATACCAGCCCGGTGCCGTCGTCTCCGACGACGCATGAGAATTTTCCCGAGGCAGCGGTGGAGCAAAGTGTCCGGGCCCACACGCGGCCTGCCCACTTGGCCGGATGGTGACCGAGAGGGAGGCCGAGGGGGCGAGCTCGAAGCCGGTCTTCGAGAGGGCCGGGGCGGTGGGGTTGGTCAGCGTGGCAGGCCACACCGTTTGGCGGCAGCTGTTCTTGAAGGTGAATGTTGTTGAGTGGCCACCTGAAATATAGTTATATATATTTTTTTAACACATGCAGTCGTTACTCACAAAGATTAAACGATGAAAAAAAGAAAAAAAGAGAAAAGCTTAGAGACTTTTAGATGGATATAGAAACAAACCTTGAACGAGGAGGGCGATGAAGAAGACGACGAAGAGAAGAGTTTGCATGGCCATGGCCGAGAAGGGCTTGGAGTGCTCTAATGGGCTTCTGAAGGAGAGAGTAATTTTACCAAAAAAAAAAAAGGCAAGAGAGTAGGAGGGGAGCGGGTGGGAGGCTGAGTCCTTTGGAGAGATTTGTAGGAGAGGGAGTTGCATAAAGGCTGTGGGAGTGCTTGCATCTTGGAAAGGAAAAGGGAGTGGGCTCGGTTGGGCTCGGTTGGAAAGACCATTATTAAAATTTTATTGAAACGCCTACAAAAGCGGGAAGTTGTTGACCGGGTGGAGATTACATTATCGAGTGAATTCATAGCCAATCCCCTTCCAGACCATTCTATAATTGTTATTATTATTTTTTTTGGTAAACAGAGATTGAGGATAACTCATTACAGGCGGATGATAGAGGTGCCCCCTAAATCCGCATTGATGAAGAACGCCAAAATACATGGAAATCCTTCAATCCCGATCCTTTTAGCCCGTTTAATGCTTGCAAAATTGGTCGGCCAATCTGCAATGTAATTAACTTCCTAAAGAACATGAATGCATGAGAATTCCGAAATGGTTGAATAAAGAAGACTGATATTCGATGTTGAAAAAGCTCGGTGCCATTAATCCAAGAGACTGCCGTACTCGAATCCCCCTCCTTGCTATATTGACCGGTCTAGGCCAGCCCATAGCCCACTCTTAAGACAATGCGAAGTACAGGGGATCACTGGGGATGCAACCAAACCAGCCCATGGCCCACTCAGCTCAGCTCGTATTGTTAGTTGGCGCAAAATAGTTCTGTAGGAGAAGCTGAGCTTAGGTCATACTTTTTTGGCCCAAGTAGGAATCAGGACTAGTTTGCAAGCCCAGTCGACCCAGCATAAATTTACATAATACTTGCATATAACTTGAGCGATGCATGAGGTATAATTTTTTCTTTTTTTTAATTATTCTTAAAATGCAATATAGTAGCATAATAATTATAATAAATCGAAGGCTTAAATAGACAAATTTATATTATACAATAGGAAATAAATTTTAATAATTGCTAATATGAAACTTCGGCTATTTTTATCAGCATTATTAATACCGAGATTCATATGGTGAATAGAGAGCTCTACATAAATTGAGCCTATATGCATGAATTTCCACCATTAATACTTCTCTTAAATGATACATTGGGTATGAGTTTTAGCTCCTTTTTCTAGCTATTTTTGAAATGAAATATGCTAATATAATAAATTGTTATGATATCATTCGTTACACATCCCGATATTGTCTACTTAGTTAATATCCTCAGCTAATTCATGTTACCCAGAAAACCTCAAGTTGTCACTCCTCTTTTTGAGGCATCTCCTTTGATGGGTCACCTATCTTTTTCTTGGAAACTATGGAAAGAAAATATATTTTAATTCATGTGTAAAGTTATTCCATTCTAAATGTGCTAATGTGGTCATTCTTGTAGGAAGAAGAGTTTTTCAAGTTAGTTAATATCTCAAAAGCTAAAACATTTCACTAGCTATTTTAGTTGGCAAAATCATAATTTGTTTAAACTAGATATCTCTATTTCATCTTATTTATTAAGTGTATTTCATCATGTTAAAAAGCAAGAAATGTTTTATAGTCAAAGATCACATCCAACTATGTCAATTGCAATATGTTTATATTAATTTCGCCATATTGCAACATTACTTTAATTTTTTGTACTTTTAAAGAAAATAATAAAGAGTTAGCAAAAAAAATCTAAAGAGGATTTAGACAATTATATAGAGCTAGTTATAATACACATGCTTATGTATGTGCAATAGAAAAAATAGTTTAAAGTAAAAAAAATAAAATAGATGTAAAATGTAAACTATATATATATATATATATATATATATATATATATATATTCTCCTTGATAATAATTTAATTAATAAATGGTATAAATATGTGAAAAAATATGTGTAGCTTATATAATTGAATAATTATTTGTTGTTAAACTAAATTAAATTCCTAGAAAATGGATATAACTTACAATAGTCAAACCGGACGTATAGCCTCTCTATCAAATCAAAATTTATTTGATTAGAAAGATTATAACAATTAAATGAATGAATAAATTTGGATTTTAATTTATATATTATTTATGCCACAATATAAATACCAAATCGGAAGATTCATTAAAAGAGAATATAATCTAAAAAGAGTTTATCATGTTTTTTTTTAAATAATGCGCTTTGGCTAGTGGTAACTCATGTAGCTATTGTTGAAATAATGTAGACACAGTTTTTTAAAATGATAGCTGATAACTTATTATTGACACTTGTTTAGAGTGTTTTGAATTTGTTTACACCACATTCTAACATATAAGGATCACCATAAATGTGGCAGTATTGAAGAAGAATTAGATAAGGTGCTCAAAGTTTTAAGACAGGATGTACATAACCACCATGATGACCAGTAGAAAGAATAGACCGAGGTAGATAAAGTGGTCTCAAAGATATTCCTAAGTGCAGAAGACTATATGGTAGGCTGAATAAAGAGAGATGCCCAATATGAGCTATGTCAGGATAAGCTAAGGCTGATATAATTTGATTATCGATCTGATAGTTGATGCAGAAGGATCATGCTAAAGAATATGCATGGTGGAAGGCCAGCTGGCATCAGTTCTTAAAATTACTAGAAGTAAAGGCTAAACATAAGTAAAAACTATCAAAGTGGCAAGTTATTATATTTTATTATAAATAATATATTTGTAGTCTACAAAAGAATTCTTCAATATTCCAAATCAATACATTTTATCTTATCTTAATTTATAGTAGTTTCTATCCAAGGAGTAGAAGTAATATAACTTAGATTTTTATTACTATAGCTCAGTACTATATCTATATCTGTCGAAATCTATTTTTATTGAATAGTGGTGTGATGATGATGAAAATCCATAAAGATTAAGGTACCTAAACCTATGCCGCTCTCTATTTTTTCTTTGATCAGCATTGCTAGCACCTGATTCAGGATGAAGCAACAGTTACCAACAGGGAATAGTTGTACCAAACTCATCTGTACAAAACATTTGAAAAGTAGGTATCTAGCTTGATTATTTCTAGTGTTCATCTTAACTGTTGATGCAATTCGGTGCTTATCTTTCTGCACCATTAGCCAAATGTTTGACCTATGCATTTAAACATGCTTCCTTGTTTCCTTAAATCCTTTGCCCTTGTTGGACCAATGGTGGTGTTTTGAGGCCTTGAGAGCAATAAAATGATGAAAAACTAATATATCCAGGGCCAATAACATGGGAAAACCCTTATTACTTGTGTTTTTTCGGATATTCATGCATGATTGTACGTGCAATAATCTGTATCATAGCAAGTGGACTGCTTATGGAGGGCTACCTACAGCTGATTATAGCTAGAAAATTATTGTTTGCTGGATAACTGCAGATCTTATGTTCTCTTGATGGCGAGTCTTTTTTCCTGATGACCTTATGTTATTGTAACGTTTTGTTAATAATATATATATATATATATATATATATATATATATATATATATATATATATATATATATATATATATATATATATATATATATATATATATATATATATATATATATATATATATATATATAGGGGATTGATAACCTACTCTCTGTTATGGTAGGTTATCAATCTACCCATTTTTCATTGGACAAAAAATACCCTTATTTTTTGTAACTCTTAAGGATGCTTTATGTCTTTTTATAATCTCACCATAACTCACCCTCTCAACCCCCAATTAATGCTCTCTCCCTCTCTCTCTCTCTCTCTCTCCGGTGTGTGTGTATTTATGTATGTACATACATATGTATGCATGTATGTATATGTATGTATGTATGTCTATATATGTATGTATGTATGTATGTATGTATATGTGTGTATGTATGTATGTATGTGTATGTATGTATGTATGTATGTATGTGTATGTATGTACGTATGTATGTGTATGTATGTATGTATGTGTATGCATGTATGGATGTATGTGTATGTATGTATGTATGTGTATGTATGTATATATGTATGTATGTATGTATGTATATATGTATGTATGTATGTATGTATGTATATTTATATGTATATGTATGTGTGTGAGAGAGAGAGAGAGGGAGAGAGAGCATTAATTGGAGGGGTTAAGAGGATGAGTAAATGTGAGATTGTAAAAAGACATAAAGTGCCCTTAAAAGTTATAAAAAGTAAGGGTACTTTTTGTCTAATGAAAAATGGGTAGATTAATAGCCTACCATAACAGAGAGTAGGTTATCAACCCCCATATATATATATTTAAAAAAATTAAACAGGTGCAAGAATACATAGATGACACACAGGATTATGTGAACATCCAACTCGACAACCAAACGAAATGACCTCATCCAGCTCCAGCTGATATTGACCACTGCATCCTTTGTCATAGCTATTAACACACTAATAGTCGGGATATTTGCAATGAACATTCCATGTCAATTGGATGCTCCCAAGTACCAGCCCTTCTTTTTTCCCTTTGTTGGAGGGACATCGGCAGGCTGTTTCTTGATGTTCCTGCGAATGCTAGGCTATGCCAGATGGAAGAAGTTGCTTGGTCCTTGAATGAAGCTTGTTCCAAGCAACATGGCTGGTACTGCCAGAATAATCAAGGGCATTGAGAAGTGGAACTTGTCAGGCTATTAGGTTCATAGCATGTCGAGTTTATGGACTAAACACTATGTAGAGGGCTAATACTCTGAGGTCTGTGAGGAGTATTTATAGGGGATACTGCTTGACTATGTGGTTAGAGGGCGAGCCTTGGTATAACATAAAGCTTGCTCACCTAGAGCTCATGGGTTTCGAAATACAGAAGACACTCTCTTGGCGTGTGGAAACGCTGCATATATCTGACGTTTCCTAGACTCAACATTTACAGGAGCCTCGTGAAGAAGATGGAGTATGTGCATGGAAGGGAAAAGAGATGTCCAGGTTTGAGACTATTGAGTTGTGGAATTTTTTTCTCTCCACCAAGAGAGAGGAGTCCAGGCTTGGGTAGCGGGCCATTTGCATCTCACTAACTTGGACTAAATCGGATTGTGAAAGTAATGGAACAAAAAATGGTTCACACTTATACTGGTTGGAAAGACTAGACACAGTATACAATTTTATGAATTTCTAAGTCATCCTACGGACTTGGACTAATTAGTGGGAAGTTGTTGGCTCGTGGAAAGTAATAATAGTACATAAAGTTTGTTGTTATGATTCATACTTTCTAATAAAAAAAATTATGTTAGAAGACACCAATCCTCTAATGCCATTTAGGAGGAACTTGCACGCATGAAATCGGAGCCTAAAACTTTAGTCCTACATCCTCTCATTCACGGACGGCCCAATATATTTGGAGGCCTAAGACAAATTCAGTGAATGAAACCTCATTTTTTTTAATAATAAAAAATTTTAATAAGTACAAAATACTTTAAAAAATAATATGAAAATAGATAGCTGTTAAGTATACTATTTCAACAAAAATGCATGATTCTAGCAAAGGTAGACAAAAAGCCTCTTTAGTTTAATATAATTCTTGAATGGAAGCATAGAAAAGTAATTACTCTAAAAGAAGGCTCATGAAACTAATTAAATAACTGGGATGATGCTTGACAATACTGTTTACCATGTCAAGCAAGAGCAGAATAGGAAATGGTTATCCCATGGCACTTCATGGTTCAAGTTAAAGGAAAGAGTTTGTCCAGAAAGGGACCTCCCCATGAGAGAAAGTAGGGGCATTATGGAAAATTCACTCCATCTAATTAATAAAAGTCCCATCCCACCATCTCCCCTTCAAGTGAGTACCCAAGCAACAACTGCAACATCACAGCACAGCAGCCATTCAACCCCCTCCCTCCTTTTCTCTCTCTACCACCCAAGAGGGGAGAAGAAACAGAGAGGAGAAAATTAAAAGACTCTCCACCCTCCAAGAAGTTCATCTCCAATCCCCCTATCTTTCTTCCTGATGGCCCAGCTGGATCAGGAGTAATGTGAGGGAAGGAAAACCAAGACCAAAACCAAAAAAGAGAAGGGACGAAAGATGAGTGGCTTCAGACGTGTATCAAGCCAACTAAATCCCTCCTCTCTCTTTCTCTCCACCCAAAACAAAACTACTGTCCCCAGCTTCCCAAATTGCCCCTCTGCAGGCCAGGAAACTCTCCACCTCCCTTCCATCAAGGGGGATGACTCGTAGCCAGCTCCTGTTCCCGTTTTATATGGGGCTTTGCTTCCTTTTGGTCATGATCAGACATAGAAAACAAAGCAAGGAACCTCCCTCTCCCCCCCCTCTCTCTTTCTCTCAATCTCTTTCTCTCCTCTCCTCTCCTCTCTTTATTTCATTGCAAGTCGGTACCTTTTTGCCTTTCTCCCTTTCTTCTGTGGTTATCTTCTCTTCGCCTCTCGGAGGCCTTCTTTGGGCCGAGGCCTGAGGCGACCAGCCCGAGCCAGACCGGCCGCTCGGGTCGGCCTTGTCTGTTGTTAGGGGCAAGTTAAGTTTCTTTTTTTTTCTTTTTTTTTTCCTTATTGCTTCCTAAATCACCATTGTAATTTCACCGTTCCCTTCTCACCCCCTTTTTTTTCTCCCCCTATTATCCTTTTGGAATTCCTACATTCTTACTTCTCTCGTTCTCACCGTGTCTCTTATAACATTTTAGTGTTTTAGCCAGCATTCTTACTTTTCTCGTTCTCATCGTGTCTTTTATAACATTTTAGTGTTTTAGCCAAAAGGATTATTTTTCCCAAACACTTTTTTCAAAAAAGCGGAAAAAAAATCTAATCGAATATTTAGATTGATCTCATGTTATACTATACTTGGTTGAATAAGTCTCTCTTTTCGGCGTGCCCAATACACAGTCATTCCCACCCCCCCCCCCCCCCCCCCCCCCCCCCCTCCTTTTTCCAGCAAGAAAAAAAAAAACAAGTCTCTCCCTCCAGAGTGATTTCTAATTTATTATATAAATCAGCCTGAGTGGCAATCTTTGATAATATCAAAAACGCATATACGGACATAGGAATCCCAACTCAGTTAAAACAGAAAGAGTGCCTATCATGATAGCAGCCCCATATCGAATTCACACGGAGACCAGGATTTGGGTGGGTGGTGTGTGACATCAGCACCGTGCTTGTCGGATCTACACATCATGCTTGTTTGTTTAGCTTTATCCTATGACCCAAGAAAGGTCTACAAGCAACCACAAGAAAAGAGCAATTTTAATCTGATTAACACATCAATTATCGTGCCTATCAAAATTTAAACATAAAGATATATGGAACTCTTTCACATTCAACACTACACTAGATTTTCGAACCTAAAGGCAATTTTGGTGGGCAGATGCAATGGGCGTGAAGATGGAACTCTTTGATGGATGTTATGACATTAGAGGAAGTGCAGACGGTTGCGATTCCCATCATACACCTACGTTTAACTTATACCCTCTTATTATTCCTCTCTCCTAATCAAAAGTTTGAACTGATTAGAGCATGCATGCATGCACAGACACACATATACATATAAATATATAAATATATACATGAGCACACATATATGCACACATAGAATCTATAGATAACTACAGACAGGTGTTAGTTTTGGAGCATGGAATCGGGTTCGAAAACTGTAGATGACGACTGACATGGGCCGGGAAACTAGAATTTGGCAGTTGCAGTGCACATAAATTATCTAAATTGTCGCAATCCAATTATTGCCCTTCATACAATTTGGGAGGATGCTCTCCCTCAAACGTAAGGAGCAAAAAAGAAGTTTATTTATTTGAAATAAGCATTATTTTGTCGTGCAGAGGATGACCGCACGACGTGGGAGCCTCAACAAACAATGATTTTGGGCTTTATTCTCCTATTATTACTATAGTGTAGATAACAAGGACTCGGTGATGCACCAAACGTTCTCAAGGACAGAAGGTGATGAGGTAATTAGCCCCAGTGCAAGTGAAGAGACTGGTTTTATCATCATAAGCGTAACTGTAAGCCTGAGGGCACTTATTCTTGAAGAACTCCGAGTAGTTCGTCGGCGGGCATGTTGCCTCGGTGTTATGATCTCCAGTGCAGCAGTACTGGGGCTGGTTAAATTCCAGGCAAGCGCTCTTGCAGCCAACGACGGAACCGGATACCGTGTCCTGCAGCACTGCCGGGCAATCGGCGTTGATGTTCGCCGAGCATGATGGGGCGGTGCAGCCCGACACGCCCTGTGGAGTGATGGAAACCGGCAAGTTGAAGCCATCGACCAAGCTAATGTCGTAGTTATCCTTCCCACCATCGCCCTGCAGCGTGAACTCGACGAGCGAGGCGGGTGGGGCACCACCGTTGCCGTTGCATGCGACCTGCCCGCTGCCGCAGTCACCGGTCTGGCATGTAAATTTCCCCGACGAGTCGGTGGAGCAACTGGTCCGGCCCCACATCCGGCCGGCCCACTTGGCCGGGGCGGTTATCGAGTTGGAGGCTGAGGCGGCGAGCTCGAAGCCCGTCGATGGGAACGCCGGGACGTTGGGGTTGGTCAGCACGCCAGGCCAGATCGTTTGGCCGCAGTTGTTCTTGATGGTGAACGTAGTTGAAAGCCCACCTGAAAAATTTTAGAGGTTAGCCAGATATTATAAGAAGGGAGACGAAAACGAGGCTCGGAGGCTTTAAAAATGGATCATGAAGAAAACCTTGGACGTAGAGGGCAGCAAAGAAAATGGCAAGGAGAAGCGATGGGTTCGCCATTGAGGACTAGGAAGGCTTGCACTGGATGGATTCCGAATGCAAGAGAGGAGGAGTTGGTGAGAGCGTCTGAGGTTTGTGGGGGTATTTATAGGGGATATTTTTTGACTCTCTAGATGGAACGTGGATGATAAGATGGAGAAGTTTGGCTACGTGCATGAAGGGAGGCGAAAAGTCTTGTTTGATTTGTAGAATTCTTCTTCGAGTGGTGGAGGTCTTTCACACCGGGGGTAATTATAAACGGAGATAGTCCTGGCCTGGTTAGTGGAATTCTTGCTCCTGTTAGGTGCGTAGTTTGGGGACCTGACCATGTCGCATTAGGGAAGAGTAGAGGAACCGGAAGTAGCATTGGTAGAAAACAGAAGTTTCTTGTGTTCCTAAATTAGCGGGAAGTCCTTGGGTCGGGGGGTGTCGTGCCGTATGCGCTTTTGCCACTTGCCTGGAAGAGGCCCAAGAGGGAGAACCGCCATGGTTGAGTTCTCATTTGTTTGGTTTTCGACAAAGAATGCCTGAAAACTTGTATTCTTTGAAAAATTTGAACAAAAGAGAAAGGATGAATTTGGACGATTGATTCACTCTTCTTTTTAGGAGAAGTGGAAAAAATAAGAATGCACTATTATCTATTTTATAGATTTATCTATTTTGAATGTTTTATGAAAATAATAGAATAAATTATCAAGAATATTATCTAAATGATATTAAATATTTATATACTTCAAAAATAATCATGTTCCTGCCTTTCACTAAATTGCATCCAATATTTTATAGATTCAAAAAGTTTACTGAAGAAAGCCCATTGTAGGGCTGTCAAACGGGCCGAGCTGCTCGGGCTCGGCTCGGGCCCGGCTCGGTAAAAGCCCGGCTCGAGCTCGGCTCGTTAGTCAAACGAGCCCGAGCCCGAGCCCAAAATGAGGCCCGTTTAAATCTGAGCCCGAGCCCGAGCTCGAGCCCGAGCAGCTCGCGAGCCCAAATGAGCCCAAAAGAGAGCTCCAAAATCGAATTGGATTGGTTTGGGTTGGGACTTAGCCCGTTAATCCAAACCCAATCCGTTAATCCTTCCCTCCCACCTGACTGGCTGACCACCTCCTCTTTTTTTTTTCTTTTTTTCTTCTCCTTTCTTGATTCTTCTGGGTTTCTCCAGAAGCTTCCGGTGCCCTCCCCTCCCCTCTTCCGGGTATCCCTCCCCTCCTCCCCTCCGGGTGTCCCTCCCCTCCCCTCTCGCCTTTCTCCTCCGCCGCCGATGACTCGCTGCCTCCCTCCGCCGCCGATGCCGAGCTCGGTTCCGTTTCTCCCCTCTCTCTTTTCCCCTCTTTGCCGACTCCTCCACCGGCGATCGTCGCTTTCGCGAGCTCTCCAGATCCGAGCTCCCTCCGCCGCCCTTCGTTCGTCTCAGAAGAAGAAGGCACCGGTCGTTAGGGCTGTTAACGACCGCGAGCTCTCCAGATCCGAGCTCCCTCCGCCGCCCTTCGTTCGTCTCAGAAGAAGGCACCGGCCGACGAGGTGCGTCTTCTCTTTTTTTATTTCTTTCTTCTGAGTCGCCTTCGTTCGTCTCTCCCTCTCCCTCTCTCCAGATCCGAGCTCCCTCCGCCGCCCTTCGTTCGTCTCAGAAGAAGGCACCGGTCGTTAGGGCTGTTAACGACCGCGAGCTCTCCAGATCTGAGCTCCCTCCGCCGCCCTTCGTTCGTCTCAGAAGAAGAAGGTGAGTCATTCTTCTCCTTTTTTTTAATTTCTTTCTATCCTTCTTCTCTTCTTCTTCTCTTTCCTTCCTTCATTCATCTCCGACGAACCGCCGGAACTGAGCTCGGCTGGCGGCTGCTCGTTCTTCTCTCCGACGGTCGACGGAGACAGGGACGGGGATGGCCGGATGGGGCTGGGGATGGGGCGGGCTCGGGCTCGCCGCTCGGGCTCGGGCTCGGGCTCGGGCAAACGAGCTTCACGAGCCCGAGCCCGAGCTATGCCGCCCGAGCCCGAGCCCGAGCCCGAGCCCAATCCTGGGCTCGGTACCGAGCCCGAGCCCGAGCCGGGAAGTTGGTGAAACGAGCCGAGCCGAGCCTGCGGAGGCTCGGGCTCGGCTCGGCTCGTTAACAGCCCTAGCCCATTGAGCACTAATTAGAAGAAATAGAGAATTCTGTTCTTGGGGCTTGAAGCCGATGTCACTTGTTGTCACTACTAGGGATGATCACAATTGTTAAAAACTCCAAGAACTCATTCAACATGTATTGTAGGATCATAAGAAGGGTAAAGCTAGGACGATCATGGTTTTATTTGAGAGCGAGAATAGGGATAAGCTCATCATTTGCTTGCTTGATAAGCTTAATTAGGTGAATGGAGAAGGTGTGAGGACCATGCAGACGTATGTTTTGTCATACATTAATTATGCACTGGATAAATATTGAGTACTTATACAGGGTCAAGAAACTTAAATTATCATCCTTCATTGAAATTATAAGCTTCTCAAAAAAAAAGGGAATCATTTTTTCTATTAACTATGAAATTCTTATACTCAATGGCTCACATATTTTATTTTCAAATCTACAAGTACTCCTACATATAGTATCATCTTAAAATAAAATTTCTCTGGTGTGTGCATGTGAGAAGATTAGAAAGAGTAGTCTTCCTTTTTTTTGACATGTATCCTATCACGTCCATCTTAAGGTGGATACAGAAGAGTAAAAGTGTGACAAAACTCTTCATACTAATAAAGTCTATCCATCCTTTGACTTTGAAAAAAAAGAAAAAATGTGACGTGTTGTCTATAAGGCCGTCCACCCATATCCCTCTATTCTTCCTCATCAATCCATCCTTCCCTCTTTATCCATCCATGAGCCCTTTCTCATTCTCCTAAGTCCCTTTCTTCTCCTTCGAATTTTCTTCCTCATGAAAGGTGTTCGTCTCTTGCGTCTGTCTATGAAGCCTTTTCCTTGCTCCCCAAGTTTCGTGGCTTTAACTCTTTGGTTTTTATGGATGCGATAAGCTATGCAAAAAAAAAAAAGAAAAATCACTCCATATAGTCTTCTCTCGTGCGCGCACCAGAGAATTTTTGTTCATCTTTACCATCGGCATTGCTATCATGGTGCCACCTGCGCTATTGTAGGCATTTCAGGTGTCATATCCCACGATCCCTAAATAGGCTCAAGAATTTTTTTGGCATGTTAGTTGAGCATTACATTTAGGCTCACGTCAAGATGGCCAACTAGGCCTTGAAATTTAGCAACAGGATGATTGTGGGAGCGAGAGTGAAGCTAGTCGGCCTGCTCGAATAAAGCAGAATGGAGGTTATCCGCTCCATGTCTATTTCATGTCCTTAAGGCTAGAACAGTGGTTCCTACCCTATACTAGTATAATTTTGTGAGATATAAGGGAAGTTTTCTCAAAAACATGAATAGACATTTTTTCTGTTTTGAACTAATCAAGGTTTTGAGAGTTGAGATCAGATCCTTTTTGCTTTGGAGCTAAAAAATATACGGAGAGGCCTAGTTTTGAATCATAGGCGATCCGTATATTGCAAGCAGTTGTGACTTAGTGGAGCTCAATGTTCTTCCCCTTCATTTTGTATACTATTACCTTGCATCTTAATATATTGGGTTAAAACCTCCTATCTCCTCTCTCTTTTCTTATAAAAATTGTGAGGTGATCCACTCTTCATGTTGCAGAACAAGTGTGTCCCGCTCAATTACGGGCTGTCTCGTAACAAGTTTGTGAAGTGAAACTGGAGCTCTCTAGCTCGGCCCAAAATGGTGTTAGTCCAAGAAACAAATATTTGAATATAAAGTCTACCCGAGAAACCCAATACTCGGAGCTATTATGTAGCCATCGCTTCGTAGGGTTGCATGTAACATCAGAGCTCTCAGTCCGATGGTTGAATGATGGTTTTATAGTTCTGTGACGCTTCTCTTTGAAATTTCAAATGATTTTTTTATTTTCTTAATAATCAAAGCTGATAGAGGTGGAAACTTGTTCCATTATCTATGCTGCATAATCATTATATCATGTACGATGAAGCATCTTATTATTTTGATTAAAGACTTTGACTTTGCAAAAGAGTTCTCCTTTGATCCTCTTGCTCATATTTATTTGCTTGATTTCCGATAGGTAGAGAGTTTATGTGGATTTTCTTTGTGCTACCTTGTTACCTCAAACTTGGTGCCCAATCTACTAGTTTTGACATTGAAGCTTAGGTTGTTATTGAATCTAGTGTTCATTACATCATGCTCAAAATACCAAGAAGACAAGTGCAACAAATTCAATGGTGTTTTGCTTACCCAAAAGCTTCGAGATGTGATGCATCTCAAGCAAAGATAAGCAGAAGGTAATCCACTTTCATCAATTTCATGAAGGAGAAACCAACAAATCTAACCCAGATCTCTTGTGTCAAAAAAAGAGATTTTACTAACCCTGCCAATCCTCATGATGTGGGGATGTTTAATATATTCATTTCAGTTTCTTTCTTAAATTATCACCAGACATGGATAATTCAGTAGTTTAAGTCATGTGACATTCTGATCATGTAGAGAATTACAGGTGTTGGGGGAAAAACCCCAAGTCATATCGCCACGGAGGCGCTCGGCTAGAGAGCGCCGACCGGAAAGGCGCTCGGCCAAAGGGCGCCGACCAGAGAAAGCGCCAAGAGGCGCCCAACCGAAATAACCAAAGTAGGGATGCTCGGCTAGAAAGAGCCGACCAGCGGGCGCCGACCAAAGAAGCGCTCAACTAGAAAGCGCTGACCAGAGACAGCGCCAAGTAGGGGCGCTCGGCTAGAAGGTGCTCGCCCAGAAGGCGCCGACCAGGAGTACTCAAAAGCAACCCCGCCACAGGGTGCCCCATTGGGCGACCAGCTCGGCTCGGCACCCTTGCCGAGCCGATGCCTTCACCAAATGATTCAACTCTCGCTTGACCCTCTAAGGGACCTGACAACTCCACTATAACTTGCCGCTATCTTCAAGCCATCAAGGCATAAGATCTCCGCAGGTATTCAGCACGACCTGCCATTACACGAGGCTCCCTCAAGTCTCCGATGCACTCAGTCATTTAATGAACACGGCCCAAGACGATCTCCGGATCACTGAACCATCAGAGCGTATGGCTCTCCCTGACCGCCGGTTCATTCGGTAATAAATGCACTTACCATCCACGGACCCCAGGCCCACCACGGCCGGCGGTTCAACCACTTCAACAGGTCCGATCGACCGTGACAACTCCCTGATTCCGGTCTGATCCGGTCCCGTTCTCCATCACGCCATTAATGGGCCAAATCGTGCCCAATTATTACAGAACGGGACAAACCTACTGTCACCTCCCAGGTAACCAAATCCTCCTATAAAAGGAAACCTGGGGGGAAGAGGAAAGGGGACTGGGACTGGACTCGGACTGGACTCTGGTAACTAGACTCTGGGGTCTGGACTCTGAGGACTCTCAGGACCCTCGGGACTGAACCCTCTTGGACAGCACAGATACAATGGATGACATCATCTTCTTCATCCTCTTGATCTGATCTAAATATTCTTGCTGTTTTCTCCACATACTTTCTTCCCTGCTCTCTCCACATATTCGCCCCCTCTGACTTAGGCATCGGAGGGCCGGCGCCGGGGAGCCCGGCCACCGGTTCTTCCTGCAGGACTCGCACCCCACAGTGGAGGACGCGGCCGGCCGGCGCACCGTCGACCACCCTTCCAGCGGCGGAGCTCTGCCCCTCCAGGAGGACGCCACCAGCCGGCGCACCGTCGACCACCCTTCCAGCGGCGGAGCTCTGCCCCTCCAGGAGGACGCCACCAGTCGGCGCGCCGTCGATCACCGCCCCTGCGGCGGAAGCCCCTCCTTCCCCGGCTTCGCGGCGGCCCCCGGGTCCAATTTCCAGCAACAGTTGGCGCTAGAAGGAGGGCCCGATATCACTGCCATGAAGCTAAGAAGCAAAGGGGCTTCCAATGCCTCTCGACGTCCTCCACCTAGCCCGGAGCGTTCCGTCCGAAACTCATCACCTCCGACCGAGTCAGTTCATCAAGTTCGGCCGGAGCAGTTCGATGCCCTGGTACAACAGGTGCAGGCCCTGGCTACCGCTGTCCAAAGCCTGCAGCCCAGAGGCATCCCAACGGCACCGCCTCCTCCGGCTCCAGTTCAACCGGAGCCTCCCACAAGCGGACTTCCCCTTCGAGGTCAGGACTCCCAAGTCCAAGCCTCCCTCTGGAGAGAGCACCCAGCCAGAGGCCACGGAGGCTGGCCACAGCCTTCAGAAGCTGAATCGGTTCCAGGGCAACCTGCGCTCGAACGAACCGCTGCAGCGATCCTCCAGAACGGTGGACTCGACCGGAAGGTCGAGAGGCTGGAACGTCAAATCCAGGCACTCCACGGGAGGAAGTCAGGACATAACGGCGACTTTGAGTTCAATACGAAGTCGCCCTTCTCCCAGGAAATTGAAGATGAACCGGTCCCGTTACGGTTCAAGATGCCCCAGGTGGAGCCCTACAACGGCAAGGCTGATCCCTTGGACCACCTGGAAAGCTACCGGGTCTTAATGGCCCTACAAGGAGCCTCGGAGGCCATGATGTGCAAAGCTTTTCCGGCGACACTCCGAGGACCAGCCCGGCTGTGGTTTACCGGGCTAAAGCCGAGCACTGTCTCCTCCTTTGAGCAGCTCGGCAGACAGTTTGCTGGCAATTTCGCCGCCAGCCAGCCCCAGCGGCGGACATCCGACTCCCTCCTTGATATCGAACAAAAGGAGGGAGAATCCTTCAAGGAGTATTTGGACCGGTTCACCGCCGCAACATGGGAGGTCCGGGAGCTTGACCAGTCAATCGCCATGTCGGCACTGAAGACTGGAGCCCGGTCCTACAGATTTCTCTTCTCGATTGAGAAGAATTTTTTCGCGGACCTCACCGAGATGTTCGCTCGGGCGCGGAAGTACGTCAAGGCCGAAGAAGCCGTGGCAGTCAGGCGGGGCGGGACCGAGCAGAACCTCAAGAAAAGACGCCGCGAGGAGCGTGGCCAGCCCAGAGGCCCGTCTCCGCGACGAGCTAAGAATCCGCCCCGCCCGAAGAGTCCACCCCGGCTGAGGGGACCGCCACAGCAGAGGTCACCACTCCGCCCGAGGTTCCCACTGCAAGCCCCTGCACCCGAAGGGAGGTATGAAAGATATACTCCCCTCAACGCTCCTCGGGCTGAAATCCTCATGGAGATCGAGAGTCGAGATCGCATCCGGCTCCCACCTCCGAAGCCAGACACCCGAACCCGGCGTGATAACCGGAAGTATTGCCGTTTCCATCGGGATCAAGGCCATGATACCGAGGAGTGTTACCAGCTCCGAAATGAGATCGAAGCACTCATCCGCCGAGGGGTGCTCGATCGGTTTGTGCAAGGCCGGCGTGAAGAAAAGCAGCCAGCCGAAAAAGCCGCGCAGCCTGAAGGTTCAAATGCCAACAGGCCCATAGCTGGCATCATCAATACCATCCGAGGCGGGGCCTCGGCAGGAGGAGCTTCAGGGGAAGAAACCTCCCCGAAACGCCTGCGCGCCTATGAAGCTATCTCCTTTTCAGACGATGATCTAGAGGGGGTCGAAACTCCCCATGATGATGCCGTCGTCATCTCCATGATCATAAATAGATTTGATATAAAACGCATCTTAGTTGATAATGGAAGCTCGGCGAATGTTTTGTACTTTGGTGCATATTGTAAAATGGGGATGACCAAAGAACAGCTGCGGAGGATGAATGCTCCGTTGGTTGGGTTTACTGGGGATTCAGTCCCAGTAGAGGGCGAGATCGACCTTTTGGTCACAGCCGGGCTCGCCCCCCGTGAAAGTACCGTGGGGATGAACTTCCTCGTGATACGCCTTCCCTCGGTCTATAATGCCATCCTCGGAAGGCCGGGCCTCAACGCCCTCCGAGCGGTGGTCTCCACTCACCACCTGCTCATGCGATTCCCCACCAGCCAGGGGGTCGGCGAAGTCCGAGGGGACCAAATGGTGGCAAGGAGATGCTACCTGGCGACCCACGAGGCAAAGCAACCCGCCGAGGTGCCTGCCCCAGCGACTGACCAGCCCTCAACTGAGGTCATGGAGGCACGGGTCGACCCTCAGAAAGAGCGGGTACAGCCTGGTGAGTTACTAATCCAAGTTCCCTTACGAGAGAGCTTTCCTGAGCTAACCGTGCAGGTCGGCTCTGGCCTCGATGAGCACGAGAGGAGTCGTCTCGTCAGCGAGACAACGTGGATGTCTTCGCATGGTCGCCTGCAGACATGCCGGGGATAGATCCAGAGGTCATGGTCCACCGGCTCCAAGTAAGGCCAACCAGCAAGCCTGTGCGGCAGAAGAAGCGAGGCGCCGCCCCTGAGCGCCAGCGAGCAGCAGCCGAGGAGGTCAGTAAGCTCCTTGGAGCTGGCTTCATCCGGGAGATAGCCTACCCGGAGTGGCTCGCCAATGTGGTCCTCGTCAAGAAGGCCAACGGAAAGTGGCGTATATATGTGGACTACACCGACCTGAATAAAGCCTGCCCAAAGGACAGCTTCCCACTTCCCAGCATCGATCAGCTCGTAGACTCCACCTCGGGTCACGAGCTGCTGGCATTCATGGACGCCTTCTCCGGATACAACCAGATCCGCATGGCGCCGGAAGACGAGGAAAAGACCGCCTTCATCACGGAGGGGGGAACCTACTGCTACAAGGTGATGCCATTCGGCTTGAAAAATGCCGGGGCAACTTATCAAAGGCTGGTCAGCCGGATCTTCAAAGACCAGATAGGCCGGAATATGGAGGTCTATGTGGACGATATGCTGGTAAAAAGCAAGGTGGCACAAGATCACGTAGCCGACCTCAATGAAGTATTCTCCACACTCCGAAAATACCAGATGAAGCTCAATCCAGCCAAATGTGCATTCGGGGTCACCTCCGGCAAATTCCTCGGTTTCATCATTACACAACGAGGAATTGAGGCCAATCCAGAGAAGATCCGAGCTCTCCAAGAGATGACGCCTCCCAGGACGGTCAAGGAGGTACAACGGCTCACAGGCCGAGTTGCAGCTCTCGGGAGATTCATCTCCCGCTCGGCTGAGCGCTGCCTTCCATTCTTCGCAGCCCTCAAAAAGCCGAAGAATTTTTTGTGGTCGGACAAGTGCCAGCAATCTTTTGAAGAGCTCAAGCACCTCCTGGCTTCCCCTCCCCTGCTCACAAAGCCTCACCAGGGCGAGCTTCTCTACCTGTATCTGGCCGTCTCCCCTGTGGCAGTAAGCTCGGTCCTGGTCCGAGAGGAGGGCAAACTTCAGAAGCCAGTATATTACACCAGCCGGGTCTTGAGGGACGCCGAGACCCGATACACCAAGCTTGAGAAGACTGCCTATGCCCTGGTCATCTCAGCTCGGAGGCTCCGACCCTACTTTCAAGCCCACACAGTGGCTGTGCTGACCGACCAGCCGGTCAAGCAGATCCTGCAGAAATCAGATTGCGCGGGACGGATCGCCAAATGGGCCATCGAGCTCGAGGAATTCGACATCGAGTACCGACCCAGACCGGCGATCAAAGCACAAGTGCTCGCCGACTTTATTGTCGAGTGCACTATACCAGATGAGATTGAGCCCGAACCTGAACCACCAGTGGAGCAGACCCCGAGTTTGACATGGACTCTGCATGCCGATGGCTCTTCAAACTCGGGGGGTAGCGGAGCAGGGCTCATCCTCACCAGCCCAGAAGGGGTGGTCGCCGAGCAAGCCTTGCGCCTCGAGTTCCCTGCTTCCAATAATATGGCGGAGTACGAGGCGCTCGTCGCCGGGCTCAAGCTAGCCAAAGAGCTAGGAGTGAAGGACTTGAAGGCCTTCAGTGATTCCCAGCTCGTCGTCAACCAAATTGTGGGTGATTTCGAAGCCAGAGACCCGACCATGCAGAAGTATCTTCAGAAGGTACGGGATCTCGCCTCGACTCTGGACTCTTTTCACATTCAACATGTTGCCAGGTCGGAGAACCTCAGGGCCGACCAGCTATCAAAGCTGGCGTCCTCTCGCATGAGCGCGCTTCCCAAGGAGGCAGTACTGGAGTATCTCCAAAAGCCCAGTACAGATGAGCCCGAGCAGACCCTCTGCACTGAGTTCGAGCCAAGCTGGATGGACGAACTCATCGGCTACCTGCAAGACGAAGTCCTCCCCACCGACGAACAAGAGGCTCGCCGGATCAAACGCCTCGCTACCCGGTACATATTGTACGAGGAAAAACTCTATCGGAGATCCTTCACCTCTCCCCTCCTCAGATGCCTCCGCCCAACAGAGGCTGATTATGCCCTACGTGAAGTCCACGAAGGGATTTGCGGGAACCATCTGGGAGGGCGAGCATTGGCCCATAAAATTCTGCGCCAAGGATATTATTGGCCGACACTCCAGAAGGATGCTATGGACTTCGTCCAAAGATGTGACCGGTGCCAAAGGAACGCCAATGTTCAGCGCCGGCCCTCGGCCCCTTTGACTTCTATCAGCTCCCCTTGGCCCTTTGCCCAGTGGGGAATTGACATCCTAGGGCCATTTCCACTGGCCACCGGGCAAAAAAAATTTCTGGTCGTCTCCATCGACTACTTCACCAAGTGGGTGGAAGCCGAGCCCCTTGCCCGGATCACCGAGCAGAAGATGCGGGATTTTGTCTGGAAGTCCATTATCTGCAGATTCGGGCTTCCCCGCATCCTCATCTCTGACAACGGTCGCCAATTCGACAACATCCACTTCAGAGAGTTCTGCTCCGAGCTTGGCATTGACCACCGCTTCACCTCGGTCGCGCATCCTCAGACGAACGGAGAAACCGAGGTAACAAATCGTACTATTTTGCAGGGTCTCAAAGCCAGGCTCGACAAATCCAAAGGGCAATGGGTCGAAGACCTATACAATGTCCTGTGGGCTTACCGGACCACGTTCCGTGTCCCCACCGGCGAGACTCCCTTGAACCTAACATATGGAACGGAGGCCGTCATCCCACTGGAAGTTGGGCTTCCCTCTCCAAGAGTCGAGCATCATGATGCCAGCTCCAACTCTTCGCAGCTCAGAAGCAACCTCGACTTGATCGAGGAAACAAGGGAGGCCGCCCGAGTTCGTATGGCGAGGTACCAGCAAAAGACAGCTCAGTACTACAACGCCAGGGTCAAAATCAAATCTTTCAGACCAGGGGACCTTGTCCTCAGAAGAGCTGAAGCCTCCCGACCAACTGAGCAAGGGAAGCTGGCCCCAAACTGGGAAGGACCATACCGAGTCACGCGCGTCCGCCGACCCGAGACTTATCAGCTAGAGTCTCTAGATGGGACTCTCATTCCGCGGAGCTGGAGCTCTGAAAATCTCCGCGTGTACCATCAGTAGAACCCTAAGGGGTTCCCCATTATTCAATTATTGAATTTCATTTTATGAATTCCATTTCATAACGAACTTATGGTCCGCATACTCATTTTGAGCTCACCGATTCTCCTGATTATCTCATGGTGTCAGGTTTATTTCTCCTACCCTGACCACGGTCAGGATGCCCTGCCACAACGGGATGCCCCGATTCGTCGGGATGGCCCGAGACGTCGGATATGAGTAGCGGTCCTCTCTGACCGGACGAGCTCGGCTCGTGCTCCATCGGCTATGAGTTAGCGGTCCTCTCTGACCGGACGAGCTCGGCTCGTGCTCCTACCCTGAGACGTCAGGATGCCCCAATATATTGGGATGCCCTGCCACAACGGGATGCCCCGATTCGTCGGGATGGTCCGAGACGTCGGGATATGAGTAGCGGTCCTCTCTGACCGGACGAGCTCGGCTCGTGCTCCATCGGCTATGAGTTAGCGGTCCTCTCTGACCGGACGAGCTCGGCTCGTGCTCCATCGGCTATGAGTTAGCGGTCCTCTCTGACCGGACGAGCTCGGCTCGTGCTCCTACCCTGAGACGTCAGGATGCCCCAATATATTGGGATGCCCTGCCACAACGGGATGCCCCGATTCGTCGGGATGGCCCGAGACGTCGGGATATGAGTAGCGGTCCTCTCTGACCGGACGAGCTCGGCTCGTGCTCCTACCCTGAGACGTCAGGATGCCCCAATATATTGGGATGCCCTGCCACAACGGGATGCCCTGCCACAACGGGATGCCCCGATTCGTCGGGATGGCCCGAGACGTCGGGATATGAGTAGCGGTCCTCTCTGACCGGACGAGCTCGGCTCGTGCTCCATCGGCTATGAGTTAGCGGTCCTCTCTGACCGGACGAGCTCGGCTCGTGCTCCATCGGCTATGAGTTAGCGGTCCTCTCTGACCGGACGAGCTCGGCTCGTGCTCCTACCCTGACCACGGTCAGGATGCCCCGAGACGTCGGGATGCCCCGATCCGTCGGGATGCCCCCGAGACGTCGGGATGCCCCGGCTATAGGGATGCCCGAGACGTCGGGATATGAGTAGCGGTCCTCTCTGACCGGACGAGCTCGGCTCGTGCTCCATCGGCTATGAGTTAGCGGTCCTCTCTGACCGGACGAGCTCGGCTCGTGCTCCATCGGCTATGAGTTAGCGGTCCTCTCTGACCGGACGAGCTCGGCTCGTGCTCCTACCCTGACCACGGTCAGGATGCCCCGAGACGTCGGGATGCCCCGTTTATAGGGATGCTCGAGACATCGAGATGAGTAGCGGTCCTCTCTGACCGGACGAGCTCGGCTCGTGCTCCATCAGCTATGAGTAGCGGTCCTCTCTGACCGGACGAGCTCGGCTCGTGCTCCATCAGCTATGAGTAGCGGTCCTCTCTGACCGGACGAGCTCGGCTCGTGCTCCATCGGCTCCAGCCAACGAGCTCGGCCCGCTCTTCACTTTTCGATTTCTCTGCTGACGTCCCCAAAGAACGGAGTCCGAGCAGAGAAGCGTCTTCAGTCGCCTCGGCGCAAGGACGCACACGGTACAAGGTACCCATTTACTAAATGTTTCTACATTAATCTCTCTATATTGTCTATTCTATTTTTGGATTTCTCTGCCGACGTCCCCAAAGAACGGAGTCCGAGCAGAGAAGCGTCTTCAGTCGCCTCGGCGCAAGGACGCACACGGTACAAGGTACCCATTTATTTAATGTTTCTACATTATCTATTCTGTTCTCGGATTTCTCTCTGCCGATGTCCTCCAAGAATGGACACTGAGCAGAAGAGCATCTTCGATCGCCTCGGCGAAGAAGTGCTCATGACACCAGCACAATATTATACTAAGTCCGGCGAATCCCCGTCACGAGCTGACGGGCATTCGACCCATTCGTTGGAAACGAATCTGGTCCGCCCCGGCAACGCGAGGATCGAAACTCGCTAACTTCGCTGAGGGTCAAGTCCTGGTGACCGCCTTAGGGCTCGGTCGAGTCCTGGACTAGGCTCGAAAAAACTCTCCGAGCCCAAATCCTTGGTATAAGCACAAGCGTTGCTATACCACTGGTTGAAGGACCGAGCAATGGAGCTCGGCAAGCTAAACTTAAACTCAAACCCTGTGGCGGGAAAAGCTGAGGCCCTAGAGCCCATATCCTCGGAACCTAAAGCGGATCCGAGTAGGAAAACTTGGACTACGACAGACGAGTTTCCAAAAAAGAAATGTATATTCATTTCAAAAAGGCCCGTAGGCTAAGTACAAAATTCGGGTTTGGCCCTTACAAGTACGGGAGGCCATCCCGACTTTACAAAACGAAACAAAAATTACACTAAGGCCCGCTCCCGACCACTTCGGCTTCGGCAGTGTCGGGAGCGGCGGGCTCGGCAGTCGGGACCTCCTCGGCCTCGGCAGCGATGGGAGTAGCCTCGGGGGCGGCTTCGGTCGCCTCGGCCTCCGGAGTCTCTGCCTCCGCATCCGGCCTTTCGACCCCTGCTCCCAGTTGGAGCAGGTTCACATCAAAATCCGGGAGAAGCCGCCGCAACTGGTTACGGAAGTCCTGGAAGCCTTGGATTAGCCCGTTCACGCCCTCCTCTTCTAGGAGGTCGCGGAACTCCGCCGATTCGCGAAAGAGAGCCACCGCGCTCTGAGCTTGCTCCCGAGCCTCGAGCTCCCGAGCCTCGTGGTAGGTGGCCTTCTTCTCGAGGGTCTTTATTTCCCGCTCAAGCTCCGAATGTCGGAGGCGGGCATTCTCCACCTCCTGCTCGCGGGAGGCCAGCGCTTGCTCGACTTCGGCCAATCGAGCCTTAACGGCGCGCAGCTCGGACCTCGCCAACGCATGCGCGCCCTTTTCCTCATCGAGCTCGGCGGTAAGAGCTCGAATTCTTCCCTCAGATGCTCCGACCTTTTCTTGGAGCACCTGTCGTTCGGCCTCAGAGGCCTGGTACTTTGCTTCAGAGGCCTGGTACTTCGCCTCGGCGGCCGTGTACCTCGTCTGGGCCTCGTCGTACCCGTGCTGGCACCTCCGGGCCTTCTCCCGGTATTCTTGAACAAGGTGCATCAGCATCTCCGTCTCGTGCAAATGCTGTAAAAGAGACGAAAAGGAAAACATAAGACGCCATAAATAAAAAATCTATACAGATTACACAGGTGGAAAATTTTACTTACCCGGACGGCGTTGCAGCGGGTATAGTCCATGAAAGCATTATAGCTCATGGACTGTATCATTGCCCGGTCGGCTGGGAGCAGCGCGACCCGGAATATCTCCAGCGCTACTCGAGGGTTCTCGAGGGCTGAATCACCCTCGAACACCGACCAGGTGGGTGCAAGGGGCACCCGTCCCCCCGAGCCCGATGGGCCCGGAAGGCCAGCATCGGCTGGCCTAGGTAGAGCCGACCCCGAGGCTCCCTGACTGCTCCCCGGTTCGGAGCTAGGGGGCTGGGGTCGGACGAGCGGCCGATCAGACCGCCGCACAACTATAGCGGGGCGTGCAAGCACGGGACCCGCTGAACTCCTCTCCTGGTCGGCAACTGGAGCGTCCTGCCGACCAGGAATCTGCGCCAAGGGCGCCGGACATGGGGGCGCCATTGAGGCTCCTCTGGAGCCCGAGCCCCCGGAATCCGCGCCCTCCCTCCGACCAGCTTCGGGGCGCGCGGGCTGAGAAGGACCCGCCTCGGAGCGAGCGGGGTGAGAAGGACCCGCCTCGGAGTGAGCGGGCCGGGAAGGACCCTCCTCGGTCACTGCTGTCGCTGGGGCCTTGGAGGTCGCCGAGACCTTTTGCCTTTTTCTCGGCTCGGTCGGCTCGCCCGAGAGCTCGGCTGCCCTCTTTTGGAAGCGGGCGTAGAGGACTTCACTTTTCGTCACCATCTTTGCGATATCTGCAAAGGCAAAAAGGATTAGAACATTAGAACAGTAAGGAAATAAATACACCTTGAAATTACCCTTACCATGGGGACGCGCCGAGCTCAAGCCCACGTTTACCAAAGCGTCCTCACATATGAGGCCGTTCAGTAAGATGCCGTCCCCGAGGCTGCGGATGGCGTCGAAGATCCCCTGCTCACGCTGAGAAAGTCTGGGGGGTTTGTTGATGGCCTTGAGCTGAGCCGGTCCCCACCTGGGGTACAAACCCCCAGGACTGTGCAGAACCAAGGAAGAAGAATTTCTCCTTCCAGCCATGAATGGATGAGGGGGCACCATGAAAAAGTGGCCGACCCACCCGAAGGGCGATGTACAGCCACTCTCCGTCTCCCGGATTCGACTTAAAGATAAAAAGTCGCCGGAAGACGCTGACAGAGGTCGGAATCCCCTGCAGTAAACACAGGGACAGAAAACCGACCACCGTCCTCCAGGCGTTCGGAGTGAGCTGCGCCGGGACCAACTGGCACGCCGTTAGCAGCTCATTCACGAAGCCGTGAAGAGAAAATCGGAGGCCGGCCCAGAGCGACTCCAGATGCACTCCGATCCGGCCTACCGGAGGATCGGTTATCCGATCCCTCCGCCTGGCGGGCTCCAAACGGAACCCGTGAAGAGGGAAGAACCACTCTTCGGTCATCTCGACCTCCAGGACACTCATGGTGGACTCAACTTCGCTAGGGATAGAACCCATTGCAAGAGAAAAAGAAATCAAAAGAGGAGGGGAACCTGGGGAAGATGCCGGAGAAAAGGGACTTCGGTCTGAAGAAGACTGGAAGAATAAAAAGCTGGAAGCAGAAGGCAATAGAAAGAGGATAGAGGGCCAGGGAAGAGTTTAAATAGACCTCCCCAACGGCCCGGATCAGCGAGAAAAATGCTGCATCCTGTTTAGATGGCGACGCGTGTCGGTCCAAAAGACAAAGCGACGCATCTAATTAGGGCTAGCGCTTCGGACGCTGAAACGCCCCATCGGATCGTGCGGCCCCATCATGAGCCCACGACGCGAGGACGCTTCGCAAGAAGTGTCCCAATAATGAGACTCCTCGGGTAAGGAGAGACGCCGCCTATTAAAGGCATCTCGAAGCGCTCGATAATTCAAAACGCGCAACAAATTAAAATTTTCGGAATCCGTAATGCCCCAACTAAAGCTAGCTGGTAGCCAACTGGAACTCGGAAGTCGGGGGGTAGTGTTGGGGGAAAAACCCCAAGTCATATCGCCACGGAGGCGCTCGGCTAGAGAGCGCCGACCGGAAAGGCGCTCGGCCAAAGGGCGCCGACCAGAGAAAGCGCCAAGAGGCGCCCAACCGAAATAACCAAAGTAGGGATGCTCGGCTAGAAAGAGCCGACCAGCGGGCGCCGACCAAAGAAGCGCTCAACTAGAAAGCGCTGACCAGAGACAGCGCCAAGTAGGGGCGCTCGGCTAGAAGGTGCTCGCCCAGAAGGCGCCGACCAGGAGTACTCAAAAGCAACCCCGCCACAGGGTGCCCCATTGGGCGACCAGCTCGGCTCGGCACCCTTGCCGAGCCGATGCCTTCACCAAATGATTCAACTCTCGCTTGACCCTCTAAGGGACCTGACAATTCCACTATAACCTGCCGCTATCTTCAAGCCATCAAGGCATAAGATCTCCGCAGGTATTCAGCACGACCTGCCATTAATGCACGAGGCTCCCTCAAGTCTCCGATGCACTCAGTCATTTAATGAACACGGCCCAAGACGATCTCCGGATCACTGAACCATCAGAGCGTATGGCTCTCCCTGACCGCCGGTTCATTCGGTAATAAATGCACTGACCATCCACGGACCCCAGGCCCACCACGGCCGGCGGTTCAACCACTTCAACAGGTCCGATCGACTGTGACAACTCCCTGATTCCGGTCTGATCCGGTCCCGTTCTCCATCACGCCATTAATGGGCCAAATCGTGCCCAATTATTACAGAACGGGACAAACCTACTGTCACCTCCCAGGTAACCAAATCCTCCTATAAAAGAAAACCTGGGGGGAAGAGGAAAGGGGACTGGGACTGGACTCGGACTGGACTCTGGTAACTAGACTCTGGGGTCTGGACTCTGAGGACTCTCAGGACCCTCGGGACTGAACCCTCTTGGACAGCACAGATACAATGGATGACATCATCTTCTTCATCCTCTTGATCTGATCTAAATATTCTTGCTGTTTTCTCCACATACTTTATTCCCTGCTCTCTCCACATATTCGCCCCCTCTGACTTAGGCATCGGAGGGCCGGCGCCGGGGAGCCCGGCCACCGGTTCTTCCTGCAGGACTCGCACCCCACAGTGGAGGACGCGGCCGGCCGGCGCACCGTCGACCACCCTTCCAGCGGCGGAGCTCTGCCCCTCCAGGAGGACGCCACCAGCCGGCGCACCGTCGACCACCCTTCCAGCGGCGGAGCTCTGCCCCTCCAGGAGGACGCCACCAGTCGGCGCGCCGTTGACACCGCCCCTGCGGCGGAAGCCCCTCCTTCTCCGGCTTCGCGGCGGCCCCCGGGTCCAATTTCCAGCAACAACAGGCACAATTTACACGGCGATCATTGGATTCTCTAAGGCAAGGAAGAATGAACCTACTCGAGGCAACGACCATAAATAGCCCCCTTTTAATATCTGCTTCCAAGTTCAATTCACATGGAGACTAGATTTTGGGTGGGTGAGATGCGAATAGCACTGCTCATGGGTGGTATAAATCTACAAATGCATGGATGTATGCCTGGCTTTTCCTCGAGAATTGAGCAAAAGGTCAAGAAACAATCGCAAGAAAATTAATGCTTTCTTATATTTGACATATGAATTATTGTGTCTAGCTATTACCGAGAAAGGTAAACTTTTTCTCAATATTTTACTAAATTTTCAAATGTATAGTCAATAATTGATCCAGAAGGATCATCAAATTTGATGTGGCTCATTTTGACCATTACGTATATTTAGGAGGATCACCAAACTCGATGTGAATCACTATGGCAACTATAAATATCCAAAAGGATCACCAAACTCAATGTGGAATACTTTGGCCACTACAGATATCTAAGAGGGTCACTAGACTCGATGTTGAATACTTTGGCCACTACGAGTAGAGCTAGCTCAGAAGCGAGATCTGCCATATCGAAAAGCCAAGTCGAATGCCAAACTTCTGGATGCCATAATTTGTTTGTACGATTTCTGATTGAGATGATCTTCTTTTTCAAAATTGGGTATATTTTTGAGATCTACAACTTTTGGCCAACATCTAAAAAGTTGAATCGGGCTAAAATTTTTTCGTTCAGACTCTGAAATGTTCTGGTCAAATCGAATTTTTCTTTTCAGATAAGACTTTGACTAGACGTAGCTCTCTATCCGAGAAAAATCAGATGGAGCAACATAAAGCGGAGTTAATGTAAAAATAGAAATCTTTCTAAAAAAAATTAGTCTTTTCTAGAATATTTTTACTAATCATATTTATTTTAAGATATCTAGTCCTATTTGAACTAGAAGAGGAATCCAACTTAGATTGTGAAAGGGAGGACCTCACTAGTATTGTAAATAGAGGCTACTTAGCTTAGTTTAAGAGGTATGAAAGATCAATGAAAGAAAATAAGACTTAAAGCCCTATTTTCAAAGTTCCTCTATCTTTTTTTAGTTTTCTTTTGAAAGATTTAAGTTGAGCAGGTTTAAAAAAATTTTTTTTTTCTCTCCAATCGGATCAATGATGCTGGATATAGCGAATACATGTGAAGAAAAGCTTGGATGAATCATACGAAGCATTGATGGTTGCGATTTCCATAGCTAAGTCTAGACACGTGTCTTCTTGGAGATCTGCATAGGTAGTTCATTGACTTGCATGTTTTTCGGATTCCATAGGCTCTCCTACAACAACATTGATCTGGGTTACAAGCGTCAAATCCTAAAATGCCCTTAACATGGCCATCTACAACTCCGCTGGGCACTGGTTGAATATTTTTATGAGGAAAGCTTGGGTTTGTTGGATTCCAAAGGTCGGAGAAGAGGTGTTAAGAGAGGCTGAGGTCCATGGAGAGTATTTACACAGGATACTACTTGACTATATGGTTAGAGGGCGAGTCTTGACATGACCATACAATTGCTCTATTGTGATAGATCCGAAATGCAGGAACATCCTATCTGCGTATGAAAAGGCTACGTATATCTAATTTTCTCAGGCTCTACAATTGTAGAAGCTTCGTGCACTAGGCCATCTTTATTGACTTTGTAGTCATTGGATAGGGTTGGGGGAAGAAGATGAAGAAGATGGGGTACGCGTGCATTGAAGGGATGAGAGACTTCCAGGTTCGAGACATTGCGTTGTGGACTTTTTTTCGCTTCATCAATAAGGAGATGTCCAGGTGGTTCCGGCGGTGGAATTCTTTGTCCCCATTTGCAGTCATCGCATGGACTTGGACAAAATTGTTCTGCTTTTTTATGAATTCCAAAGTCATCCCAAGGACTAGACTAATTAGCAAGAAGTGTTGGCTTGTGGAAAGTAATAATCAGATATAAATGTTGTTATGATGCATACTTTCTGCAATAATAATAAAAAAAGCTTCAGGTGCTCATTTTCATGTGAACAAGCACTTGCTTAGATTCTTTAATGCTGTTTTGCATCACAACAGTTTTGTTAGAAGACGCCAATCCCCTAATGCCGTATAGGAGGAACTGATATGCATGAAACTGGAGCCTAAAACTTTTTCATGTCCTCGGATCTTCCCTTCTTGAATGTGTCCTTCTCTCCCATCCGATGTCCTTCAAAAGATAATTTTTTTGTGAAGGAAGAGAAAAAGAAAGACTCACTCGCTATTATAATTATCGTAATTTCAATTTTGTAAGATGCGCAGTCCAAAAATTGGATCCAGAATTTTTTATTACTAAAAATAAAGAAAGGTGTGACTGCCGAGACCAGCGCTGGTTCACTTCTTTAAGAGACATGAATCAAGCAAATATAAAAGCACAATTATTATTTAACTCAAATAATAAAATATCTTTAGTTGGATTAGTCTAAAGACAACAACCACACCTCATCTTATGTGAATCAAAGGTACCCAACAATTAGTAGGGGGAATGCACATGGACCTATTCTTATTTTTGAGGTGCAGTAATCCTCTTCCTAGTTTTAGAGATCTTAAATTGGAATTTTTCAGCGTAGCAATGAATTTCATTCCAACGATTATAGTAGTAAAGAGAAATTTGTAATGTACTAAAAAAAGAGAGGAGAAATTTGTAGAAATTTTATATATTTTCCATATTTCAATTGTTTTATGAAATAAAAATGTGGACATGATTTACAACAAATTATAATTATGATTTTAAATTTGTCAAGTTCAGTTTTCTTTTCACTAAATTATTCCCATTGCTAAGTAACCAACTCATAAAAAAAATCCTCACCCAAACCAATGTAGCTATTAGGCTACTGACTGTTACGATCTCTTTGACACCAAAATAGGCCCAACAACAAGCATACAAGACGAGTCCAAGTTATGAGCCCATGCATGAAATCCATCCCATGAATATTAATATATAATCCACTTGGTAGATGGGCCTATAGTTAAGTCACTCTCAGAAACTTGGGATAATTGAGAGTTGCTATGATGACTATCCTGAGAGTTGTTTGTCATTGATGTCACACGGGAGCATGCATCTATACTATATAACTAAGCCACTTAATGAATGAGATAAACTATTTTTGAATTCAAACCAATTATCCCTCAAGAAGTTCTTATTCTCTGTCCTCCCTCTCGTTGTGGATTTTAAAGGGGTCTGATTCACAACCCAAAGTGTTCTTTATGCTCCTCGTGTCCCTCCTATAATTCTCAATAACGGAGGAAGAAAGCAAAAATCATCCTACAAAGCTATTAAATTATGGGCGGTAGAGTTTGTGACATTTTAGCTAATTTAGTTAAGATGCATCAACATTTGTTTAATGTGTTTATACTTATATGGCCAAATAAAGAAATAAGCTATCCAGATCCACCTGAAAATCTTATCTGTAATCTACCAATCCAAATTTGTTAGGTCTTCTGTAATGAAACTTATGCATTTTGGGTCTATACCTGCCAACTTGTTGCCACAATTAAGGGTATAGGGCCTTTACATGCATAAATCAAACCCAACCCTGACAAGTAGTGGGATAAAGCTTAAGTTACTTGTTGCATCAAAAAGTATTTTGGGTTGATTGGAAATGCAAAAATCTAGATATTTTATTAAACATAAAGTTGAAAAGAAGAAAACCTTTGTTATCTATTTATTTTGCATGAGATGGCTTGCTATTTGTAGTTTTAAGTGTGTATACATCAGTGTTTATGCATGAATGCATCTCTAGACATAGATATTGTTAAGCCTGATGGCATCGATAATCCAGTCTTTACTTGTTTAAGCTATTAGAGTCTAGTCGCTAGTTAATATGATACTAACAAGTCCTCTAAGCTAATTTCTTCTCTAATTACATAGTTGTCATTTTGTTCCCATTTAAATCTCCGTGCGCTGTGGATAACTCGTGAGGCAATGTTTTAAGCCTGACTTACTTTAAGCTTAAGTTTTTGAGATCATTTGGTTATCTAGCATATACATTCGTGTATGTATATATATAAGCGTGCTTACATACATACATATACATATATATATAATCATATTAGGAGCATATTTGGTTCGCGACTGGAATCAAAATTGGAATTAGAATTGACATGGACCGAAATGAAAATTGAAATGGAAAAATTCTCTGACATGTTTGGTTCGTGACCACAATTAGAATTAGAGTCAGAACAAAATTCGAATATTAGGGGATAGTAAGGATTGAATTTTAGAGGATTGGAGAATTCTCATCCCTCCCTAGAATCGAAATGGGAATAAGACTTCTTCCAACCGAAAGGCTGGAATTGGAGTTACTCATTTCTATTTTCATTCCAAACTCTAACTCTCTCCAACCAAACATGCCTTAGAAGAGTTTATACATAGGCATCCAAAGAACAACCTAAATAAGGTTGGTCCTACTTGGAAACTAGAAGCGAGACACTGATAATCTGAGTCGTTGGATATGATTTATTATCTCTAAATACTTACCGTCAAAAAATTATGTAATTTGGAGATCCCTAGTTTATCCCTCCACTGGTCAAAATGAACAATTTAAATTATAGACAATTCATATTTTTTGACTATAGGATGTATAAACTAACGATCTCTGATCACATGATTTTTTGGCACTAAGTAATTTAGAGAGGGTAGATTATATCCAACGGCTTAAATTATTTGAGTCAGACCTTGGTCATTTAGTTAGAACCAGCCTTATTGGGATTGTTGTGCGGGCACCTATATACTAGCTTTGATACATACATATAGAGAGTAGAGGGGAAATGATAATATCTTATATATGAATTTTGCTAGATGTAAGATAAAGCTGGTCGTTGCAGATTATTTGTAGGCCCCTTTCTAATTGGATTGTCTAGTTAAGATTATGTTGACCCCCTAATGGATTTTGATGAATACAAAATACTAGAGTATAATTCCATTTATCTTAACAATTTATTTGAGAATTTCAGGTGATTAATTATTAATATTGTTAAGAAATGTCTAGGCAAGTTCCCATAATTTTTAAGAATTTATTGAAGAATTTTTGAGTTGAAGAAAATAGATCAGGGACAGCCGAGACGTCTCCGGTTAGTCCCAGAGACGTCTCTGGCACAAACAGGAAGAACTGGCACGTTTGGAGACGTCCCCGGCACCTGGCGAGGCGTCTCGCAGGGTCGGAGTCGACTCCCGACACTGCGGAGTCGACTCTCTCAGAGGCGGCAGAAAGGCCGATTTCAAGGGATGCGCCCGAGTCGTCTCCACAGGACGCGGAGTCGTCCCCGCAAGTAAAAAGCAGAGTTCCCGAGTCGTCCCCAGAGAGTGCGGAGTCGACTCTCTCAGGGTATTCCAGAGGATGTCTTTTTCGGTGTTAAGGCAGCGGAGACGTCCCCGAGGTAGCGGAGTCGACTCTCTCAGAGAATTCCAGAAGACTTGTTTTTCGGAGATATAACGGGGGAGTCGTCCCCAAGGCAGCGGAGTCGTCCTCATGCAAAAAGCGCAAACAAGCCGAGACGTCCCCGTAAAGTGCCGAGGCGACCCTCTCAGAAAAACAGAAAAACAAGGATTCAAACCGTTCGTCCTCAGAGTCGTCCCCGTAAAGCGCCGAGTCGACCCCAAACAACGTCAAAAGTAAAATCTTACAGCCGAGACGTCTCGAGTTAAAGCGGAGACGTCTCCGGAGCGCCTGGGACGCGACTGACACCTTTTTGCAGGTTTGTTTGAATTTCAAACGTTTCTTTCTTTGTGTCTAACGGCTATATTTGCTTTTTGGGCTATAAAAGGGAGCTCCTAAGTGCCTTCCAACAACTTCTCACCAACCCAACACAAGATCATTCAAGAGAGAAGCAAGAGAGAGAGGTTCAAGGGAGTTAGTGCATTCAAGTGAAGAAATCAAGTGCTTTCAAGTTTCCCAACTGATTTCGTGCTCAACTACTCTCTCCCGCTCGGCATTCAAAGCTCACATTCAAGCCAACGCGATCCACATCGGAATAATCACCATTACCCACGCTTCCAACGGCAAAAGGGTTCTTCCGGGTTTTTCATTATTTCTCATTGTCATATTTGCTTATTAAGAGCTTTCAAATCCTTTGTAAAACCTTTGGTTATTGTGCTTGTTCCAGTCAAGGGACTTGGAACAAGGGAAAGGCGTCCCAAGCCTAGGTGAAATTGGGGGTTATAGGGTTCGTTGTTAGCCCGGTGTAAAACAACGAGTTGGGTAGTGAACTCGCAAAACTACCGGACTGTAATCTTGGATTATAGTGAAAATTCCCAAAGGTGCTTTGGGGAGTGGATGTAGGAGCAGTGGAAGCTCCGAACCACTATAAAACCCTGTGTCTACGATTGATTGTTCTCATACCTCTATCTTTACTTTAGTTCATACATTTGTGTGTTTTATTTTTAATTAGACAAAAAAGTTTTAAAACACCCAATTCACCCCTCTCTTGGGTGACCATCTCTGGGCAACAAGTGGTATCAGAGCAGGTGCTCTGTGTATTTCTTGAAGACCTAACCGTCTTAGCCAAAGATCTAGATGGCAACACCCTTCAACAATGTTCCTGCTGAGGGGCAGGCAACCAATAGACCTCCACTCTTCAATGGGACAAATTATACCTATTGGAAGACTAGAATGAGGATTTTTATTCAAGCACAAGATTATGCCTTGTGGAGGGTTATAATCAAGGGACCACACGAACCATCTCACATGGTAAATGGCATTCAAGTTCCCAAACCTGAGGATGATTGGGATGAGAATGATAGTAGGATGGTTCAACTCAATTCTAGAGCCATGAACTCATTATTTTGTGCTCTAGATGTAAATGAGTTCAATAGAGTCTCCACCTGTAGTTCCGCCAAGAAAATATGGGATAGGCTTGAAGTTACCCACGAGGGTACAAATCAAGTCAAAGAATCTAAAGTAAACATTCTAGTTCACAAATATGAGTTGTTTAAAATGGAACCCAATGAAACCATCACATGCATGTTCACACGCTTCACCGATATAATAAATGGCTTAAAGAATTTGGGTAAATCTTATACTAACCCAGAACTTGTGAGTAAAATTCTCAGGTCTTTGCCGAAAGCTTGGGAAGCGAAGGTCACGGCGATTGTAGAAGCTAAAGACCTCAACACATTGGCACTCGAACAACTATTGGGCTCATTGATGACGCATGAGCTCACAATGAAGCAACATGAAGAAGATGTGCCAAAGAAGAAGACAATCGCACTCAAGGCCACTTCGAGTGTGTGTGAAGAAGAAAGTAGTGAGAGTGAAGAAGAAAGCGAAGATGAAGACTTGGGTTTAATAGTAAGGAAGTTTAAGAAATTCATGAGAAGAAAGAAACCTTTCCCAAGAAAGAAGTTTGGAGGGAGAAATGATTGGGAAAAGGAAAAAGAAAAGGAAAGAGACCCAATCATTTGTTATGATTGCAAGAGACCGGGACACATCCGTTCCGAATGCCCTCAACAGAAGAAGCACTTTGGAAAGAAGAAGAAGAAGGCATTGAAAGCAACATGGGATGATAGTGACACATCATCCTCCGAGGAAGAGAAGGAAGAGACCGCCAATTTGTGCTTCATGGCATTCGAAGACGATGAGGTAAGTCATAGCTCAACTACAAATTTTACTTTAGAAGAATTATATGAAGCTTTTCAAGAACTCATGAGTGATTGTAGTATGTTAGGAGCAAAGAATAAAGAATTAAAAGCCTCCAATCAAAAACTAAAGGATGATATTGAAAACCTATTGATTGAGAAGGAGAGCTTTAAAAATGTTAATACCATTGACCTAGAAAATAAAAATTCAAAACTTAGCATTGAAAATGAAACGGCAAAAACACAAATTAAGGAATTAAATCTAAAAGTTAAATTCCTACTCAATAGTAATACCTTACTTGCGCAAAATGTTGAACTCCTTAAAAAGGATAAGGAAGAATTAGTTAAAGAAAATTTGGATCTCAAGAATGAGGTACATAAGTACAAACCAATTGTTGAAAAATTTACACATAGCTCTGAAAAGTTAAATCTTATTCTATCCAATCAAAGAGCTGTTTTTAATAAAGCCGGTCTAGGATATAAAACTAGCAAACAACAAAAGTATCTAAAGAATTTCTTTGTGAAAGCAAAAGATGTCAAATCTGAAAAACCTACATGCTTTCATTGTGGAAAAAGTGGACATAAAGCCTATTCTTGCATTCAAAGAAAGATTCAAACTAACAAGAATACATTTGTAAAGGGTAAAACAACAACTAAAGTATGGGTGCCTAAGGGAACCAACTACACTAACCAAGAAGGACCCAAGAAAACTTGGGTACCTAAGAGTTTCACATGATTATTTTGCAGGTATGCCTTGCAGCCGGTAGGGCTGTTAACGAGCCGAGCCGAGCCCAAGCCTGGAAGAGCTCGGGCTCGGGCTCGGGCTCGGGCTCGTTAACGAGCTTTGTATTGAGCTCGAGCTCGGGCTTGCTTGGCAAAGCAAAAGCTCGGGCTTGAGCTCGTAAAGCTCGTTTCAATTACGAGCTCCAGAACGAGCCCGAGCTCGGGCTCGGGCTCGGGCCCAGGCTCGTAATCGGGCTCGGGCTCGGGCTTGTTTCCTTAAAAAAAAGAAAGGGAACTAATTTACATGTTTCGAAATGGCAAATCATATAAATACAAATCAAAATTAAATCAGGCCTCCTACCAAGACCTTGGAAATTTGGAATTTTTCATATGAATAAGATATCAAAGATGTGTTTCGCATAAATTACATCTGTCTCTGCATACTGGTAATATGTTTTCTGACTTTTATTCTTTGTTGCCAGTTAAGTGCTCTCTGCTTATATGTTTTCTTATTCTTATATACCAGGTGGATTATATTCACACTGTTTGCCCTTGAAGCTGATGCATACTGGAAACTAGCAGTTAGATGTATGGCATTGATGACCTGCATCATAAGTAAAGCTCAATTACCATCTGAAAAGGCTAATGAAGATATGTATAAGCTGATACAGCAAATTTGAATCTTAAAAAACCTTTGCCTGAGTCATAGATGACATAGACAGAGGAGTCTACACATGTGAAAATAGTTCCTGCTTGATTTGATGTTGCCTTTCCCCTATGGTAAAACAAGCGCAGATAACTTCCAAATATTATGAAAAAAGAAGTAAATGCCCACTCGTACATTAGCAGCAAACCCGTCCATGGCATCACTTGCCTGGGTACAACTGCAAATGCAAGCGCAACTGAGACTATGGCAGCCATGAAGCAGAAAACAACAGAGACTGGACCCAGACAATGATGGTCTTGAGTCTTTATCGCCATGACCAGCTATTATTGTCCAGGTTGACCTGCCAAAAGAAAAGAAGATACAGTGATAACAATCATGAATACACAGACTGTTCAAGAACTTTAGTGTCATGTACATCTTACAGCAATGATATGGCTGAGTCTGACCAAGTATCATCTTTGTCTCTGGAACTCCAGGAATTCTGACACTTCATATCAGACCACAACTGTAAATTTATATGATATTGTAAGGACAACAACGACAAATGAAGCATTACCTTGAGTAGAAGAATAACAATAAGGTACCTCATGCTCATAGGCGGTTGAACTTGTTTCTGCTGATCCATCTAGTGGGCAGGCAATTGTTGAAATGGTCACAGACAAAAAAAAGCAATGACAGCAAGCTCGGTCACAAACAAAAAAGAAAAGAATTAACCACATCCAAGCACAAAGGCAATGATAATCAAAGAGAATTTAAATGGTCTAAGTGAAACCCCAACAAACTAAAAAACTTCTGATACAAATCAAGTTCTACAAAAGAGTTCAAGAAGCACAATAAACATAATAAATCTCAAGTTCTCAAGTAGTCTAGTTTAGGCCAGTCTCTGTATTCCATTGCGTAAACTCTTCATCAACCTGCAAATTAAACAAGAAACCAGAAATTATAAATTGAAAAACTAACTACTAAAAGATATATTAAATACTATAAATGATACTTACATTTGAAGACTGCTCCAATCCAAGCTCTTGACGCAACCAATCTCCAGTACAAATCAAAGCTTGTACAGTCTCAGGCTTCAAAGAGCTACGATATTGATCAAGCACTCTACCTCCAGCACTAAATGCAGCCTCTGAAGCAACAGTAGTAATAGGAATGGATAGTATGTCCCGAGCCATTTTTGATAGATAGCGAAATTTTAAAGTGTTGGCTTTCCACCAATTTAAAGCATCAAACTTGTCATAGTCTTCATCACTAGGCTTGAAAATATCTTCTTCTAGATACATGTCCAACTCAGTTTTGTTTGAAGGAATAGCATTCCTATGTTGTTGAGCCCACATATGAAACCGATGATTAGTCCTTTTTTTTTGCAGTTTGGAGGAGATACTTGGGATATTGCTAGCATCAACATCTATTTGTCCATCTGAAGATACATATTCCTTGTAGAGCATATCTAAAGCTTCATGAACATCATCAATATGGCGTTGAAAAACATCCTCACCATAAATTTGTGGAAAACAAAATACAATGAGCTGCATTTTATAGCGAGGATCCAAAACTGCTCCAATTGCCATTAGTAAGTTACAGTCTCCCCAATACTTCTCAAATTTTTCATTCATTCTTCGAGTCATGCGCACCACAAAATCTCTAGTATCAAAGGACATATCATTTAATTTCTCCTTCACTCTCTAAATTTCATTAAGGAACAAATTTGAAGTTGGATATTGACGTCCTGAGAACACTTCTGTGACTTCATTAAAAATTTCCAAAAATTTTGAAACCTCTGTAGCTCGTATCCAGTCCTCCTCGGATGGTAACCATTTATAGTTGGAGTCTCTTTCCTTGTACATTGGAAACACCGATTTGAACTCCAATGCCGACTCTAGCATTTCATATGTTGAGTTCCATCGAGTAGGCACATCAAGTTGAAGAATTTTAGAGGTTGACAACTTCAACTGTTTAACAATTTCAGTAAACTTATGAAGTCGTGAAGGAGACATCTTCAGATATTTCACACTTTCGCGGATATTCTCAATTACATCCCGTATTTCTGCTAAACCATCTTGTACCATTAGGTTCAAAACATGTGCACAACAGCGAACATGAAATATTTTTCCACTGAAGTAAAGCTTTCCTTTGATTGCAAAATTATCCCTCAAGACTTTAACTGCTGTGTCATTCAAAGATGCATTGTCTAACGTAATAGTGGAAACCTTATCTTCAATCTCCCATTCAGTTAGACACTGAAGAATACAATCAGCAATAGCAATTCCCGTGTGGGGAGGTGCCAAGCTACAAAAATTTAAAATTCTCTTTTGCAACTTCCATTCAGAATCTAAGAAATGTCCAGTGATACAAATGTACCCTATTGTTTGATTTGAGGTCCATAGATCAGTCGTTAAGCTAATTCTATCAACATTTCTTAACATTGACCTCAACTTTTGCTTCTCAATTGCAAACATTTTCATGCAGTCATTTCTCAAAGTAACCCGCTTTATTAGCTCAAATTTTGGGTTAAGAGCTTTGCAGAATAAAACAAAGAACTGATGTTCCACCATCCTAAAAGGATACTCATGCACTATAAACATCTTTGCAAGAATCTCTCTTATCTTGTCTTTGTCATACTTGTAAGTTGCTAGCATTGCATGACCTTGAGTAACATCAAACGACAATAAGCTTTGTTTTAACTCTTTATCTTCGCTAGACTTAGAAAGTTTTCGAGGCATGCAAGCATTTAAATGTCTTTTGAGATGAGTTGTGGCACCCCCCTTCTTCCATGCCAATTTAGCACTGCAATAATTGCATTTTGCCTTTGTGTTGCCATCTACTGTTACGATATCAAATTCAGTCCACACCTCAGATCTCTTCCTCCTATTTGGGTCATCCGAAGATTGTCCTGTACCCATTTTTTCCATTTCATCCATTGCATCATCTTTATCAATAATATTTTCCAATTCAACAAGTTCATTTGCACTATATGCTGTAGAGGCATGTTGATCGAATTCATGTTGGCCATCTGACATTTCTTGAAAAATATAAACAACCAATCAAATTACATATTTAGTACATAAGCATGCCATACTGCCATACAATTATACAAAGCCTATTCAAGGCTAAAACAAAACCAAACAAATCTAGACGCCAATTCATTTAAACACTTGAAAACATAACATTCAGCCCTCCTCCCAAACAAATTTTCATAAAGAAATAATAATAGATAAAATCAAACAGTGAAACAGAACGGTTGAGGAGTTGAGGACTGAGGACTGAGAACTGAGGAGCAAAGACTCGGAGGGGAGAAGAGGAAACTCACCAGCAAGTCGGGGTCGGCCGGTCGCCGGTCGGGGGTCAGCGCTACAGCAACTCAGCAAGTCGGAGACTCGGAGTCGGGGAAGATCCGGGAGGAGCAAGTCGAGGGATCGACTGATCGAGTCGTCGTCTCGTCGAGGTCCAGCCGTCCAGTCGTCCAGATGATGGAAGGGGTGAGGGGTTCGGAGGAGAAGGAGGGCCGGAGGGGTTCGGAGGAGAAGGAGGGCCGGAGGGGTTCGGCGGCGCGGCGTGCGGGCGAAGGGAGGCGGAGCGCGGCGGGGCTGGGGCTTCAGCTTCAAGCCTTCGAAGGGGAAGGCCGACCGGAAGGGGAAGGCCGGAAGGGGATCGTCGCCGGAAGGGGGTCGTCGCCGGAAGGGGAAGGCCGGAAGGGCTGGGAGGGCTGGGAGTCGAGTGGGAGAGGCCGAAATCGGGGGAGGGCTGGGACTTGGGAGTCGACTGTCGAGTGGGAGAGGCGGCCGAGAGGGAGACAGGACTCAGGAGGAGACTAGGGCATCGCATGAGCTGATGAGCATCTGGATCTGGTGAGTGGTGGTGATCACGATCTGGGTCGATGGACGGTGGGGGCTGGTCCGGCTGGAGAGTGGGCTGGCCGGGTGGGCCCATAGCCATGGGAGACTAATCAATCAGCATTCAGCAAATAGCTAAAGGCCCAAGCTCGTTTGGGCTCGTGAGCTGCTCGGGCTCGAGCTCGGATGTAAACGAGCCTCATATTAGGCTCGGGCTCGGGCTCGTTTGACTAACGAGCCGAGCCCGAGCCGGGCTTTTACCGAGCCGAGCCCGAGCCGAGCCCGAGCAGCTCGGCTCATTAACAGCCCTAGCAGCCGGAAATAAAAAGAGAATGTGGTATCTTGATAGTGGTTGCTCAAGGCATATGACCGGTGACAAGAGTCTCTTCGTCACCTTGAAATCAAAAGAAGGAGGAGTAGTCACATTTGGAGACAATGCTAAAGGTCAAATCATTGGTGTTGGTAAAATCTCCATATCACCCTCCTCTTTTATTGATAATGTATTGTTAGTTAATGGACTAAAACATAATTTATTAAGTATAAGTCAATTTTGTGACAAGGGCTTTAAAGTGTCATTTGAATCATCACTATGCATAATTAGTAGTCCAATTGACAATGAGATCATACTCACAGGACATAGGCATGGAAATGTTTACATGGTAGATCTTGATGATCTCACCATGAAGGATGGCCAATGTCTTGTAGCCATGGATCCCAAAGTCAATGAGACTAGTTGGTTATGGCATCGTAGGTTAGGGCATGCTAGCATGGATTTAATCTCTAAATTAATTACAAAAGATCTAGTCAAAGGACTACCAAAAATAGACTTTGAAAAGAACAAAATTTTTGCGGCATGTCAATTAGGGAAACAAACAAGAAGTTCTTTCAAGTCTAAGAACATAGTCTCAACATCAAAACCCTTAGAACTAATTCACATGGATTTGTTTGGACCTACTAGAACTGCTAGTCTAGGGGGTAAGAAATTTGGTCTTGTAATTGTTGATGATTTTTCACGTTTTACATGAGTTTCATTTCTTGCACACAAAGATGAGTCCTTTTCCGCTTTTATCAAGTTTCATAATAGGGTTTCGAATGAACTCAATCTTAAACTAAAAGCAATTAGGAGTGATCATGGTACCGAGTTTGAAAATCAGTATTTTGAAAAATTTTGTGAAGAAAATGGTATCAATCACAATTTCTCGGCACCTAGGACACCCCAACAAAATGGGGTGGTAGAAAGGAAGAATCGCACACTAGCAGATATGGCTCGTACCATATTGTGCGAATCGGATCTACCAAAGTACTTTTGGGCTGAAGCAATAAATACTTCATGTCATATTTTAAACCGTGCTTTAGTTAGATCCATCTTAAAGAAAACGCCTTATGAGTTGATAAAAAGTAAGAAACCAAATATAAGCTATTTTCATGTTTTCGGTTGTCGATGCTTTATTTTAAACAATGGAAAGGACAATCTAAGTAAATTTAGTGCTAAATCAGATGAGGGGATCTTCTTAGGTTATTCCTCATCTAGTAGAGTATACAGGGTCTTCAACAAGAGAACTCTCATTGTTGAAGAATCCATTCATGTTGTTTTTGATGAAGCTAATGGAGATTCTTCTAGAAAAGAAGAAGATGGTGATGCAGGTACACTTGAAGACCGAATGAAGGAATTCTCCATACAAGACAAACAACATGAGGATGAGATCAAAGAAGATACAATTCAGCAAGATGAAGAAGATCAATCTCCATCGAGAAATCAAAATCTTCCTAAGGAATGGAGGTATGCACATGGTCATCCAAGGGATCTAATTCTTGGTGATCCTTCACAAGGAATAAGGACTAGATCCTCTTTAAGAAACACTAGTAATTATCTTGCATTCATTTCACAAATTGAGCCTAAATCACTAGAAGAAGCCGAAAAAGATGATAATTGGATGAATGCTATGCAAGAGGAATTAAACCAATTTGAAAGAAATGAAGTTTGGACTCTAATGAAAAGACCCCCTAATGTTTCAATTATAGGCACCAAATGGGTATATAGAAATAAACTAGATGAAGATGGAATAGTAATAAGAAACAAAGCTAGGCTAGTGGCCAAAGGATATAATCAGGAGGAAGGAATAGACTTTGATGAAACTTTTGCTCCTGTTGCTAGATTAGAGGCTATTAGACTACTTTTGGTATATGCATGCTTTATGGATTTCAAACTCTATCAAATGGATGTAAAAAGTGTCTTTTTAAATGGTTATATAATGGAGGAAGTTTATGTAGGACAACCTCCAGGTTTTGAGAACCACTTACATCCAGATTATGTTTTTAAATTGCATAAAGCATTATATGGACTTAAGCAAGCCCCTAGGGCATGGTATGAAAGATTAAGTAATTTTCTAATTGAAAATAAATTTAAGAGAGGAAATGTAGACAAAACCCTCTTCATTAAAAGAAAAGGAAATGACTTATTGCTTGTGCAAATTTATGTGGATGATATAATTTTCGGTGCTACTAATGATAGTCTTTGTCAAGAGTTTGCCAAGCTTATGCAGGGAGAATTTGAAATGAGCATGATGGGTGAGCTCAACATCTTCCTTGGGCTACAAATAAAACAATCAGAAGAAGGCATCTTCATCAGTCAGTCCAAATATATCAAGGAAATGTTGGAAAAATTCAAGATGAAGGATGCAAAGGAAATCAGCACACCCATGGGCTCAAGTTGCAAGCTTGACAAAGATGAAAAGGTAAAAGTATAGACTGCAAATTGTACAGAGGTATGATAGGCTCTTTACTTTACCTTACTGCTAGTAGACCAGATATATTATTCAGTGTTTGCATGTGTGCTAGATACCAAGCATGTCCTAAGGAATCACACTTGCAAGCTGTTAAAAGAATTTTCAGATATCTAGTAGGGACATCTAATGTAGGCTTATGGTACTCTAAACAATCTGACATAAACTTAATTGCTTATTCCGATGCTGATTTTGCCGGGTGCAAACTCGACAGAAAAAGCACAAGTGGCACATGTTAATTCTTAGGTGCTAATTTGGTTTCTTGGTTTAGCAAGAAACAGAATTCAGTTGCCTTATCCACAGCTGAAGCTGAGTACATTGCAGCTGGAAGCTATTGTGCCCAAGTTCTTTGGATTACGCAACAACTTGAAGACTTCGGTATCAAAATGGACAATATACCAATTAAATGTGATAATACAAGTGCAATTAATTTAACAAAAAATCCTGTCCAACACTCAAAATCAAAACATATAGAGATTAGGCATCACTTTATTAGGGATCATGTGCTGAAAAATGATGTGATGATTGAATATGTATGTACTGAAAATCAATTGGCCGATATCTTTACAAAGCCCCTTTGTAAAGATAGGTTCAACTTCTTAAGGAATGCTTTGAGCTTGTATGATCCTAGCAATTAAATTAAACTTGTATTGCAATGCTTTGCCACTCAAACTAGTAATCCACCTCAAGGTCAACATAAGTGAAAGCATCAATCTATCTAAGTTAAATGACGAATTGTTCGACTTTTCGGAGGATGGTTACCCTCCCTTGGACTCTTCATGGAGATATTTTCAGAGCCTATTTCATAGGTATTCGAAATTTGGTCAAACATTCCTCATTTCAATATTAATAATTCAAAAATCATTATCAAACTTTTATAGGATGTATTATTAAAGGGGAGGATCACAAACAAATTCACTCTGTATTCACCAAAAGAAATCATGTTGATTAGTGTGGTTAAATAAAATAAATTGGAAAAAGATAGAAATTAGTCTGAAATGTTTCAGTGCCGGAGACGTCTCTGGCAAATCGCAGAGACGTCCCCCCGGCGAGACGTCTCGCATCAGTCGCGGAGACGTCTCGGGGACCGAACGAGGGTTTTTAAAATAGGTCGAAACAGCTCGAGCCGACCCGAGCTATCCCTTTCATCCCCAACAAAACACAAAACCCTAGCCTCCATTTTTCTCTCCACCTCAAACCGAACCAAAACTCCCCATTTTCCTAGGGTTTCCGAACTATGGCACCTAAAAGAGCTAGGAGAACCGGTGGGAGGCGTCCTAGGGTTGCGACCGACAATGAGGAACGGAGGGAAGAGCCTTCCGCGCCGTCTCCTCCGGTTGCTCCGCCAACCACGACCATTTTCTGTGCGAATCGCACAGTAACCACCGGTAGGTATATAGATTTCCATTTTCTAGATAGTGAGGGGTTCTCTATTGGAGAGAGACTCCGTGCCCAAGGGTGGGAATATCTTTGTACCCTCAATACATCAACCTACCCCGGCCTAGTTAGAGAGATGTTTAGTAATATGGCCTTAGGGGACTCGGGGTACACTGCATATGTCCGAGGGACATTGATAGAGATTAACGAGGATATCCTTTCTAGCATGTTGCAAATCCCTAAAGACGGTGAGGCTCCGACCTCACATCCCCAAAGGGAAATAGCCCTAAACCTACTATTAGGGAGAGAGGACTGCGGCCCTCTTGATGTAGTTAACTCACAAGACCTAAATGCCGAAATGAGACTACTTTTGAGTATTGTCAACCGGGTCTTGTTTCCAAAAATCGGCCGCTTCGATTTTGTTTCGGAGCGAGATTTAGTGATCATGCACCATATCTTACTAGGGATTCCCCTAAACCTACCTAGACTTATGTTAAACTATATTTCTATATGTCATAGGTATTCTAGGTTTAGCATACCCTATGGGATGATCTTTACCCTAGTATTCAAACATTTCAAGGTTCACATTCCAGAAATTGAACCTGCAAAACCCTTGAGAAACACCGACTATTATAATGAAAGCACAATGCGTAGAATGGAGTTTCACAAGGTAGATGGGTCTTGGGTTAAGGTCCCTAAAAGAAAATCTCAAACCTTAGAGCCCGAGATCCCACATCAGGAGCCTGACCACCACTCTCCTCCACATAGCCACATGGCATTCCCTGATGTACCCTCCAGCTCAGCTGGACCTTCCACATCTGTGCCTCCTCCTCCTCCAGTCAGTGGGCCCTTCTCCCTATCAGAAGAACAGATGCGCACTTTAGCATCTGTAATATGCCAGCAGATGAGGGAGGAGATGAGATCGATGATTTCTGCTGAGTTGGCCCCCATCAGAACCTCACATGAAGGGCTTCTACAAGAGTTGAAGGAAATTAGAGCTCAGATAGAAGCTACAGCGACAGAACTAGTTCATGTGAGTGCCACCCAATCCCTTAGATCAATTGAGCTACAGGATGACTTGAAGAGCATATCAAAAAGCCTTCAAGAATTGACAAGCCCTGGAGGCAATGTGGGCACTGTGGTTGCCCAACTTAGAGGAAGAATTGAAAGGGCAAGCATTGAATTTGAAGCACTAGTGGCAGCCTTCCATCAGTCTCAGGAAGATCAGTTCAGAACACTGCTAGATTCAATTAATGCATTTATAGATGCAGCTGCTAGGGCTTATGAGCAACGTCGCCGATGAGGGACATTTTGTAGACATCTAGGGTTCATCTGTTTTTGTAAAACCCTAGGCTCATTTTGACACTTCTTTTGTATTAGGAATCAATACTTGTAATGATTTCCTCTTTTTTAACCTTGTAATGCCTTCAAATGATTGCAATGACATATGAATGACATACAATTTCTTTTGAAATCTTGTGTTTGTTTCAAATCCTGTGGAATCAAACTTTGTGGTTGTGATTCTGTGTTGTGCCATAAAAATCTCATAACATACCTTAAGTGTTCAAACTTGACACAATTTATCAATGCATATAAAACAGGGGGAGCACATCTTGTGATAACTATTTTAAACAAAAAGAGGAGTCTGAAATGAATTCCAAAACAAAGGGGGAGTGAAATGAATGCTGAATTCTACTAGGAATTGAGTTTTAAGTACCTAAGGATAATTTGTCCCCTTCATTGTTGATGACAAAAAGGGGGAGTAGAACCTATATAGATATTGCCAATATGGATATTGGATATATTGAGTAGATATATATATATATATATATATATATGGAGTATATGGAGTAGAACCTAAATATGGAATGCAAAATTTACACTCATACTTAAAAATTGAATTAGAAAAAGATAAAATTGAAGAATATTGGCTTTAAGATAATTGCCCTTCTGGAAAAGAAAGGGGGAGTCAAAAAGAACTTAGCCTTCAATGGTCTTTAGCATCAATATTTCATTAATTTAAATTTTAACTTGATTCAAATTCAGTTGATATGCTAAAATTGCTTAAGAGCTATTAAGATCAATCTTATGCATAAGGATAGAACTGAAAGTTGACTATTTTGAATTATGCACACTGTATCTAGCTCAAATCAAAACATTATACTTGTACATCTGACCAAATACTGTGTATATGTTTAAATTTCGAATTTTGCATATACTCAGTGTTTTGTCATCATCAAAAAGGGAGAGATTGTTGACCCCCTAATGGATTTTGATGAATACAAAATACTAGAGTATAATTCCATTTATCTTAACAATTTATTTGAGAATTTCAGGTGATTAATTATTAATATTGTTAAGAAATGTCTAGGCAAGTTTCCATAATTTTTAAGGATTTATTGAAGAATTTTTGAGTTGAAGAAAATAGATCAGGGACAGCCGAGACGTCTCCGGTTAGTCCCAAAGACGTCTCTGGCACAAACAGGAAGAACTGGCACGTTTGGAGACGTCCCCGGCACCTGGCGAGGCGTCTCGCAGGGTCGGAGTCGACTTCCGACACTGCGGAGTCGACTCTCTCAGAGGCGGCAGAAAGGCCGATTTCAAGGAATGCGCCTGAGTCGTCTCCACAGGACGCGGAGTCGTCCCCGCAAGTAAAAAGCAGAGTTCCCGAGTCGTCCCCAGAGAGTACGGAGTCGACTCTCTCAGGGTATTCCAAAGGATGTCTTTTTCGGTGTTAAGGCAGCGGAGACATCCCCGAGGTAGCGGAGTCGACTCTCTCAGAGAATTCCAGAAGACTTGTTTTTCGGAGATATAATGGGGGAGTCGTCCCCAAGGCAGCGGAGTCGTCCCCATGCAAAAAGCGCAAACAAGCCGAGACGTCCCCGTAAAGTGCCGAGGCGATCCTCTCAGAAAAACAGAAAAACAAGGATTCAAACCGTTCGTCCTCAGAGTCGTCCCCGTAAAGCGCCGAGTCGACCCCAAACAACGTCAAAAGTAAAATCTTACAGCCGAGACATCTCGCGTTAAAGCCGAGACGTCTCGCGTTAAAGCGGAGACGTCTCCGGAGCGCCTGGGACGCGACTGACACCTTTTTGTAGGTTTGTTTGAATTTCAAACGTTTCTTTCTTTGTGTCTAACGGCTATATTTGCTTTTTGGGCTATAAAAGAGAGCTCTTAAGTGCCTTCCAACAACTTCTCACCAACCCAACACAAGATCATTCAAGAGAGAAGCAAGAGAGAGAGGTTCAAGGGAGTTAGTGCATTCAAGTGAAGAAATCAAGTGCTTTCAAGTTTTCCAACTGATTTCGTGCTCAACTACTCTCTCCCGCTCGGCATTCAAAGCTCACATTCAAGCCAACGCGATCCACATCGGAATAATCACCATTACCCACGCTTCCAACGGCAAAAGGGTTCTTCCGGGTTTTTCATTATTTCTCATTGTCATATTTGCTTATTAAGAGCTTTCAAATCCTTTGTAAAACCTTTGGTTATTGTGCTTGTTCCAGTCAAGGGACTTGGAACAAGGGAAAGGCGTCCCAAGCCTAGGTGAAATTGGGGGTTATAGGGTTCGTTGTTAGCCCGGTGTAAAACAACGAGTTGGGTAGTGAACTCGCAAAACTACTGGACTGTAATCTTGGATTATAGTGGAAATTCCCAAAGGTGCTTTGGGGAGTGGATGTAGGGCAGTGGAAGCTCCGAACCACTATAAAACCCTGTGTCTGCGATTGATTGTTCTCATACCTCTATCTTTACTTTAGTTCATACATTTGTGTGTTTTATTTTTAATTAGACAAAAAAGTTTTAAAACACCCAATTCACCCCCCTCTTGGGTGACCATCTCTGGGCAACAGATTAGAAATCTAGAGAAGATCCTTGGTCTGGTGACTAACAAATCAAAGGTGCTCAAGCTTTAAAACTAGAAAAAGTTAGCTAGTTGTAAAGAGTTGTTCAATTTGTAATTAGTTATTAAATAATATCTTTATCGCCAATTTTAATTCTTGTTGTGCTATAACTATAAGGGTATTATGATAAATATATGTCAATAAAAAATATGGAAATATAAATCTAAAGTCACATTTGATTTGGTTAAATAATGATTAAATGGAAAAAATTGCATTACTTCACTTATTCTATTTTAATTCATCTAAATATCAAAATAATTATCAAAATATCTAAAGATGATTTAGCAAATTATATAGAACTAGTTACATTATAACGTACATGCTTATGCATGTGCAATAAATACAATAGTTTAAAGTAATAAAAATTTCTAATTGATGTAAATTGTAAAGTATATATGCATTGATACATAATGAATGGTATGTGTATTTGAGAAAATATATGTGACTCACATAATTGAATAATTATTATTTTCCAAACATAATTAAATTCCTTGAAAATATATATAGCTTATAGTAGTCAAAGGGAACATGTAGGCTCTCTGTCAAATAAGAATTTATTTGATTGGAAAGATTATAAAAAACTAATGAACAAATAAATTTGGGCCAATTTATATATTAATTATGTAGCAATATAGAAAAATCTGAAGATTAATTAAAAAAGAACAGAATTGAAACAGAATTTATCGATTTCCTTCAAATAATGGGCTTTGACAAGTGCCGGCTCATGTAACTCTTGCTGTAATAGGAGACATAAAGTTTTATAGGATGGCCGATAACTTACTATTGGCACTTGTTGAGAGTGTTCTCTTTCCCACTCAGTTAGGCCAATCACCCATGGTACAACAAATATATTATGATGGAATAATGTTAATTTCTAGCTCAACTCATTAATGTATCTTAGGCATAATATAGTAAACCTTTAGAATAAAAAATAAACATAGCATTATAAGTTGGGCCGGCAATTGTTGGCTCTTCTAGGATTAATTGTACATTTTGGATACAAGAAAATAAAAATCTATAATTATTTTTCAAACGTAAATTTAATATAGTGATTCTTTGAATTATATGAAAATTTTATGTATAAGAAATATTGAGATTTTTATATAGCAGTAAGAAAAGATCTCCAAAAGTCATAAGAGAAAAAAAGACTATTAAACATGCTGCATGGACAAAACTAGCCCTTCGCACTGAAAGAAAATAAATGGTGCAAATTATATGTCAGACGAGGAGAAATATTTTGATCAAATGAACATTATATTTAATCAATTGTATGCCAACCCAATTGGATGACTCTCTGTAGGCATAAAACAAAAGCATAAAATTGCATAATTTATTTTGCCAAACTTCATTAAATTTCAATAAAATACATATATTTTATAATAGTCAAACCAAACCTAGGCGCTCCATCAACCTAGAATATATTTATTAAAAAGATTATAGTAGTTAAATAAACAAATAAATCTCAATTTTTAAAATACATAAATTATGTTTAATAATATAGATAAATAAATCAGAAGATATATTAAAGAGGAATAGAATTGAAATAGCTTTTCGATTTCTTTAATGGGTTTTCACAAGCCGAAAATCATGTGACCATTTCTAAAATGAAATAGACAAAGTTTCTATATAAGGGATAGCTGGATAATTGAATTATTGATTCTTGTATTCTCATTTTTTAATGCTTCACAACGATTTCATTCCTACTCGCATTCCTCAATATATTAGGTCACCAATCTCAAGGACAAAATGTAATGAGATAATCAGCCTCCACACAAGTGAAGATGCTGGTAAGATCGTCGTAGGCATAACTATAAGCCTGAGGACATGCTTTCTTGAATAGCTGGGAGTAGTCCGTGGGTTTGCATGCGTCTGGACCCCCATAGGCTCCCCTGCAGCAGTACTGATCCGTATTAAAAGCCAAACAAGCACTCTTGCATCCCACCACGCTGCCATCCTGCGCCTTCTCCTGCAGCACCGATGGGCACAACGCATTGATATTAGCCGAGCAGGCGATGGCATTACAATATCCCATCGCTCCGGCCTGCGGAGCCACCGAGACGGGCAAATTGAAGCCATCTACACAGCTGATGTCATAGAAATCGTTTCCCTGGTCTCCCTGCAGGGTGAACTCAACGAGAGTGGCGGGTGGGGCTCCCCCGGAGCCAAGGCAGGATACCAGCCCAGTGCCGCAATCGCCGACGGCGCATGAGAATTTTCCCGAGGCATCGGTGGAGCAAAGTGTCCGGGCCCACACGCGGCCTGCCCACTTGGCCGGGATGGTGATCGAGAGGGAGGCCGAGGGGGCGAGCTCGAAGCCGGTATTCGAGAGGGCCGGGGCGGTGGGGTTGGTCAGCGTGGCGGGCCACACCGTTTGGCTGCAGCTGTTCTTGAAGGTGAATGTTGTTGAGCGGCCACCTGAAATATAGTTATATATTTTTTTTTAACACATGCAGTCGTTACTTACAAAGATTAAACGATGAAAAAAAGAAAAAAAGAGAAAAGCTTAGAGACCTTTAGATGGATATAGAAACAAACCTTGAACGAGGAGGGCGATGAAGAAGACGACGAAGAGAAGAGTTTGCATGGCCATGGCGGAGAAGGGCTTGGAGTGCTCTAATGGGCTTCTGAAGGAGTGAGTAATTTTACCAAAAAAAAAAACAAAGGCAAGAGAGTAGGAGGGGAGTGGGTGGGAGGCTGAGTCCTTTGGAGAGATTTATAGGAGAGGGAGTTGCATAAAGGCTGTGGAGCGCGGATCCGACGGATGGCCCGTAGAGTTCGTCGGCACGAATATGGACTGGTTGCATCTTGGAAAGGAAAAGGGAGCGGGTGAGCTTGGGCTCGGTTGGAAAGACCATTATTAAAATTTAATTGAAACGCCTACAAAAGCGGGAAGTTATTGACCGGGTGGAGATTACATTATCGAGTGAATTAAGCCAGTCCCTTTCCAGACCATTCTATAATTGTTATTATTATTTTTTTTGCTAACAGAGATGTGAGGATAACTCATTACAGGCGGATGATAGAGTTACCCCCTATATCCGCATTGATGAAGAAAGCCAAAATAGATGGAAATCCTTCAATCCCGATCCTTTTAGCCCGTTTAATGCTTGCAAAATTGGTCGGCCAATCTGCAATGTAATTAGCTTCCTAAAGAACATGAATGCATGAGAATTCCGAAATGGTTGAATAAAGAAGACTGTATTCGATGTTGAAAAAACTCCCTGCCATTAATCCAAGACTGCCATATTCGAATCCCCCTCCAACCATACTATACTCTTTAGGCCCCGCTGACCGGTCTAGGCCAGCCCATAGCCCAGTCTATTGGGACTATACGAATTACAGGAGATCACTAGGGATGCAACCAAACCAGCCCATGGCCCACTCATCTCAGCTCGTATTGTTAATTGGCGTAAAATATCTCTGTAGGATAAGCTGAGCTTAGGTCATAATTTTTTGGCCCAAGTAGAAATCAGGCCTCGTTTGCAAGCCCAGTCGACCCAGCCTAAAATTTATATGGTGCTTGCATATAACTTGCACGGTGCATGAGGTATAATTTTTTCTCTTTTTTTTTCAATTATTTTTAAAATGCAATATAGTTGCATAATAATTATAATAAGGGGAAGGCTTAAATAGACAAATTTATATTATACAATAGGAAATAAACTTTAATAATTGCTAATATGAAACTTCTGCTATTCCTATCACCGAGATTCATACGGTGAATAGAGAGCTCTACACAAATTGAGCCTATATGCATAGTTCCCATCATTAATACTTTTCTTAAATGATACATTGGGTATTACTTTTAGCTCCTTTTTCTAGCTATTTTTGAAATGAAATATAGTAATATAATAAATTGTTATGATATCATTAGTTACACATCCCGATATTGTCTACTTACTTAATATCCTCAGCCATTCATGTTACCCAGAAAACCTCAAATTGTCACTCCTCTTTTTGAGGCATCTCCTTTGATGGGTCGTCTATCTTTTTCTTGGAAACTATGAAAAAAAATATATTTTAATTCATGTTGTAATGTTATTCCATTCTAAATGTGCTAATGCGGTCATTCTTATAGGAAGAAGAGTTTTTTAAGTTAATTAATATCTCCAAAGTTCGCTAAAACATTTCACTAGCTGTTTTAGTTGGCAAAATCATAATTTGTTTAAAGTTGATATCTCTATTTCCTTTTATTTATTAAGTGGACTTCATCATGTTAAAAACAAGAAATGTTTTATAGTCAAAGATCACATTCAACCATATCAATTGCAATATGTTTATATTAATTTCGCCATATTGCAACATTACTTTAAATTTTTGTACTTTTAAAGAAAATAATAGAGTTAGCAAGAAAAATCTAAAGAGGATTTAGACAATTCTATAGAGCTAGTTATCATGCACATGCTTATGTATGTGCAATAGATAAAATAGTTTAAAATAAAAAAATAAAATAGATGTAAAATGTAAACTATATATACATGAATATATATATATATATATGTGTGTGTGTGTGTGTGTGTGTGTGTGTGTGAGAGAGAGAGAGAGAGAGAGAGAAAGAATATATATATATATATATATATATATATATATATATATATATATATATATATATATATATATATATATATATATATATATATATATATATATATATATATATTGTAGCTTACATAATTGAATAATTATTTGTTGCTAAACTAAATTAAATTCCTAGAAAATAGATATAACTTACAATAGTCAAACCGGACATATAGCCTCTCGATCAAATCAAAATTTATTTGATTAGAAAGATTTTAACAATTAAATGAATGAATAAATTAGGATTTTAATTTATATATTATTTATGCAGCAATATAAATACCAAATCGGAAGATTAATTAAAAGAGAATATAATTTAAAAAGAGTTTATCATGTTTTTTTTTAAAATAATGCACTTTGGCTAGTGGCAACTCATGTAGCTATTGTTGAAATAATGTAGACAAAGTTTTTTAGAATGATAGCTGAAAACTTATTATTGACTCTTGTTAAGAGTGTTTTGGATTTGTTTACACTATGTCCTAACATATAAAGATCACCATAAACGTGGCAGTATTGAAGAAGAATTAGATAAGATGCTGAAAATTTTAAGACTAGATGTACATAACCACCATGATGGCCAGTAGAAAGAATACACCGAGGTGGTTAAGGTGGTCTCAAAGATATTCCCAGATGCAGAAGACTATATATATGGTAGGTTGAATAAAGAAAGATGCCCAATATAAGCTATGTCAGGATAAGCTAAGGATTATCGGTCTGATAGTTGATGCAGAGGGATCATGCTAAAGAATGTGCATGATGGAAGGCCAGCTGGCATCGGTTCTCAAAATTACTAGAAGTAAAGGCTAAACATAAGTAAAAAACTATCAAAGTGGCAAGTTATTATATTTTATTATAAATAATATATTTGTACTCTACAAAAGAATTCTTCAATATTTCAAATCAATACATTTTATCTTATCTTAATTTATAGTAGTTGCTATTCAAGGAGTAGCCGTAATATAACTTAGATTTTTATTACTATAACTCAGTACTATACCTATATCTGTCTAAATCTATTTTTATTGAATAGTGGTATGATAGTGATGAAAATCCTTAGAGATTAAGGTACCTAAACCTATGCCACTCTCTATTTTTTCTTTGATCAGCATCATTTGGGCTAATCTAATGGTGGTAGCATGCTCGCATGCATATACCTGTTGCTACTAAGTTTGTTGCTACTCTTTCCTAATTAGCACGCATAGATAGGACTCCACCGACAAGTTCTATGGCACATTCAAATATGATAGAAAAGGCACCGACATGATCCTATTTGATTTGGCCAATCACCCATGGTACAACAAATTAATATTGTGATCGAATCATCCTAAGTTCTAGCTTGACTCATTAATGTATCTCAAGAATAATAAAGTAAAACTTTAAAAGTGAAAGATAAATTTAGCATCATAACTTTAGCCGGCATTCATTAAGTCTTCCAGGAATGTAGGTTTTGGTTGCAAGAAAATAAAATCTTATAATTATATTTTAAAATTGAACATGATATAGTGATATGTTAAATTATTTGAAAATTTTATGGAGAAGAAATATTTAGATTTTTATATAATAGTAAGATAAGATCTCCAAAAATTATAAGAGGAAAAAGACTATTAAATATGGTTCACGGATAAAACTAGTCCCTCGAAATAATTGGTGCAAACTGTATATCAGAAGAAATGTAATATTTTGACCTTACAAGCATTATATTTAGTCAATTATATCCCATACTAACGGGATGACTTTCTCTAGTACATAAAATAAAAACATAAAATTGAATAATTTATTTGCCAAAACTTTATTAAATTCCAAGAAAATGCATATTCATATAATAGTCAATTCAAACCTAGAGGCTCTCTTTCATCTTAGAATATATTTATTAGAAAGATTATAATAATAAAATAAACAAATAAATCCCAATTTTTCAAGTTTATATATTATTTTTAGAAATAAAATAAACAAATAAATCAGAACATAGAATACAGAAGAATAGAATTGAAAGAGAGTTTTTTGCTTTCTTTTAAGTAACGGGCTTTGACAAGTGGAAAATCATGTAACCACTCCTGAAATGAAATACACAAAGTTTCTTTGTAAGGATGGCTAAATAATTTATTATTGACTGATGTTGAGAGTATTTTGGATCTCACTCAGTTCGGCTAATCACTCAAGATAAAAAACAAATATAGTAATGGGATTATGTTAGTTTCTCTCAGGCACAATAAAATAAAACTTTAGAATTGAAAAGCAAATTTGGCAACATAAATTAGCTAGCAATTGCTGGGTCTTCTAGTAACATACATTTTGGGCACAAGAAAATAAAAACTCATATATTTATTTTCAAAATAAATTTGATATAGGGATATTTTGGATTATTTAAAATCATTATATAGAGAAATTTGATATTTTTATTGTTAGAATGCCACATCATTCTTCTCTCAAACTGTCTCCCAGAATTGTTATGAAAACTGTTTACCAGGATTAGTTTTGAATTAGTTTCTTGTAACAAATACAGCTGAGATCTACCAGCTCATTTACCTAATTCTGGAACCTTCATTTCTGCTCTATAAATACTGTATCACAGCTCAATAGTGGCAAGGAAAATTAATACATTCTTCTTCTTCTTCATTTCATTTTCCTCTCTGTTTTCTCTGTACAGTAACTAGCATTTCACCGTGCCAGTTACTGTTCATTTGTATCAGAGTTTCAAATGTGAAACTCTTTATGGTATCAGAGCAGGGATCCAGTGCTTCATCTTATGCACGGATTATATGTCTGACTGCTTCAATCTTGAAGTAGTTCTGCCCTCCCTCAGCAATCAATCGATGGAGTCTCCTGGTTCTGTCAACAAGTTCAACGAGGCTGCCATAAGTTCTTCTACCTTGGTTGTATCTCCCAATCTCAAATTTTTGGTCACCAGAATACAGTCCTTGGTACCTACTCATCTCACATCTGATAACTATCTAACCTGGAAATCCCAGATTACTAGGATTTTTAAGGCTAGTGGCTTCTTCGGTTTTCTTGATGGAACCACTAAATCTTCTTCTCTATCTAATCCTACTGAGTTTGAAACTTGGTCCTTCACTGATCAGTTTTTAGCTACTGCATTAAACTCTACCATTTCTTCCACTGTTTTACCATTTGTGATTAATCTTGATCACTGTGACCAAATCTGGTCTACTTTGGAAGTTCGTCTGAATTCTACCACCAGATCCCACATAATTCAGCTTAAAAATGAACTTCATAATATCAGGAAGAATGAACTTTCCATGCATCAATATCTTCATGGGGTTCGTGAGAAGGTAGATGCTCTGACTGCAGCTAGTTCGCGTCCAGATGTTGAAGATGTAATTCTTTATATTCTCAATGGTCTTCCGCCTACATATGACTCTTTTGCTACATCAATTCGGACACGATCATTCTCCATTTCTCTTGATGAGCTCTATGCTCTCTTATGCAGTGAAGAACTTATTCTAGCTGCTAAAGACAAGCAGGCCACTATAGGAGATTCAGCTTTTGCTTTGTTGGCCATCAGAGGAAGAGGCCGGGGACGTTTTGCCTATACCAGCAGGGGCAGAGGTCGCTCTCGATTTGGGAGTTGGAATTCTTCTGCATAGAATAGGGATCATAGATCAATTGTTGAGTGTCAAATTTGCTCAAAAAGGGGGCACACAGCATCATATTGTTGGTTCTGAATGGATCCCAACTACCATGTGTCCACTGCTACTCGTCCTCAGGCTCTCATTGCACATTCCTCCTCTGATTCTACTTCAGGTGATTGGATTTTGGATAGCGGTGCATCTGCACATATGACGTCGGATTCTTCTTTACTACAAAATCCGGTGTCATATCGTGGTTCAGAGAAAATTCTGCTTGGTGATGGGTCCTCTACTTCGATCAGTCAGTCAGGTACAGGTGTCATTCACACTCCATTTCATTCCTTTCGTCTTTTCCAACTTTTGCATGCCCCACATATTTCTCATAACCTCCTGTCTGTTCATAAATTTGCCACTGATAACAACTGTATCCTAATTTTTGACTCTACTGGTTGCACTGTCAAGGACAAAGTTACCAACAAAATCCTTTTTCAGAGTCCTTGCACTGAGGGGCTTTACACAGTTCCTCTTCAGACTGTTCAACGTTCTTCATCCTCATCATCGTCTCAGGCACTTACTGCTTCCGTGTCTTCCTCTGCATCTCTTTGGCATCATCGACTGAGCAGCTTCATCTTTCCTCTGTTTCAAGTCTTTCTTCATGTTCATCCTGCTGTATGGCAAAGAGTCACAGGCGCTCTTTCAAACTGTTTTCCATTTCTTCTTCTCAACCTTTAGAAATAATTCATTCTGATGTATGGGGACCATCTCCCTCTTCTTCTATAAAGGGATTCAAATTTTATGTGTTGTTTCTTGATGATTTCACTCGTTTTTCTTGGGTATATCCTCTGGCCCGCAAATCTGATGTATTTCCCACGTTTCAAATGTTCAAAACACTAGTTGAAAAACAATTCTCCTCCTCCATTAAAATTTTTTGCTCTGATGGTGGAGGTGAATTCCACAATGGCCGTTTCACTTCTCTCTTTGCTCAAACTGGTATTGTTCATCAAATGTCTGCTCCTTACACGCCTGAGCAGAATGGTGTTGCCGAACGTAAACATCAGCACTTGCTTGAAGTAGTCCGGAGTCTGCTGTTACATTCCTCTCTTCCCTCTCAATTTTGGGTTGAAGCTTTACTCACTGCAACTTATCTCATTAATCGTCTCCCTACACCTTTACTCCATCACAAATCTCCTTTTGAACTGCTGTATCACAGGCCACCTGACTACAAGTTCCTAAGAACTTTTAGTTGTCGTTGTTATCGTTGGCTTAAACCTTATATTTCTTCAAAACTTTCACCACGGTCCGTTCCATGTGTGTTTCTTGGTTATTCTTCTCAGCATAAGGCATATAGATGTCTTAATTCCTCCACTGGAAAGGTTATTATCTGTAGACATGTCGAGTTTGATGAAACCAATTTTCCATTTTCCTCTTCCAATGCTATTGTCTCGTCTCATCCACCTTTACTCCCTTTTTCTTATTTAGTACCACCATCTATGCTTCGGTCTTCATCCTCTCATTCCTTGTTATCTTCATTTTCCGATACTGGTTCTTCTGCATCTACTCATTCCTCTGCTACTGCTACTTCCACTCCTTTACCATCACTCCCATCCTCTATTTCTTCACCTGTCCTGCCTCCTGTGACTGTTCCTCATCACCACATGATTACCAGGTTACAAACTGGCTCTCTACGGCCTAAGCATATATTTTCTCTGCATCAAACTACTAAGGATCATGCCGAGCCTTCCTGCTACACCTCGGCAGCAAAAGATCCCAATTGGAGACTGGCTATGTCTCAAGAATTTGATGCTCTGATGGTTCAAAACACCTGGGAACTGGTTCCTCGTCCTTCTTCTCAGCATGTTCTTGGATGCCGATGGATATACAGACTTAAACATCACTCTGATGGTTCGCTTGCTCGGTACAAGGCTAGGCTTGTTGCACAGGGATTCAAGCAAGAATATGGCATTGATTATGCTGAGACATTCAGCCCTGTTGCTAAATTCCCCACTATTCGAGTTCTTCTTGCTCTTGCTCTTACATCCAAATGGAGTATTCGTCATCTTGATGTGTCCAATGCATTTCTTCATGGTAGTTTGGATGAATCTGTGTTCATAGAACAACCAAGAGGCTTTGTCAATCCTCTCTATCCTGATCATGTTTGTCATCTCAAAAAGGCCATCTATGGGTTGAAACAAGCCCCCAGGCAGTGGTTTGCAGCCTTCTCAGGTTTTTTATTAGATCATAGTTTCAAGTCAAGTGAAGCAGATCCATCTTAGTTTATTTTTCAGAAAGATGAGGATGTTCTTTACATTCTCGTTTATGTGGATGATATTCTACTCACCGGGAACAATCCTACAGCTATGTCTCTTCTTTTCTCTCAACTGCAGAGTACTTTTCTTATGAAATATCTAGGTAATATCTCCCAATTCCTTGGTCTTCAGGCTACTTTCTCTACCAATGGTGTTTCTCTAAGTCAACAACACTATGCTCTCAAACTTCTTCAGAAAGCTGGACTTCATGATTGCAAACCAGTTTCCTCTCCGTTACCCACCAAACGTGAGGTCCCAACGAATTTATCTGGTCTGTTTTCCAACCCAGAGCTGTACTGAAGCTTAGCCGGTTCTCTTCAATACCTCACTGTTACTCGTCCTGATATCTCATTTGCAGTAAATTTTCTTTGTCAGTTTATGCATTCCCCGCTTGACTATCATTGCCAGTTGCTCAAACGGGTTCTTAGATATGTGAAAGGCACACTATCTTCATCTCTTCAATTTCAACCCGGGTCTTTTCAGTTGGTTGCCTATTCAGACTCCGATTGGGCAGGTGATTCCACCGATCGCAGATCTACCTCAGGATTTTGTATTTTTCTTGGGCCCAATCTGGTTTCTTGGCATGCTAAAAAGCAACCAACCGTAGCAAGATCTTCCACGGAAGCTGAATACCGAGCTCTGGCAGTCACAGCTTCTGAACTCATCTGGCTTCGACGTCTTCTCTCCGAGTTTCAGGTTTTGTCTTCTGCACCCACAGTTTTACATTGTAACAACATCTCTGCCATTGCTCTCGCCAACAATCCAGTCTTTCATGCCCGGACGAAACACATCGAAGTGGATTACCACTTCGTCCAGGAAAAGGTTCACTCCGGCGAAATTTGCTTGGCTCATATAGCCACTGAGGATCAACCAGCTGATCTGTTCACCAAACCAGTTTCCATTTCTTGACATCATCATCTCTATTCCAAGCTGAAGGTTAGAATGCCTCCATCAGCTTGAAGGGGGGTGTTAGAATGCCACATCATTCTTCTCTCAAACTGTCTCCCAGAACTGTTATGAAAACTGTTTACCAGGATTAGTTTTGAATTAGTTTCTTGTAACAAATACAGCTGAGATCTACCAGCTCATTTACCTAATTCTGGAACCTTCATTTCTGCTCTATAAATACTGTATCACAGCTCAATAGTGGGCAAGGAAAATTAATACATTCTTCTTCTTCTTCATTTCATTTTTCTCTCTGTTTTCTCTGTACACTAACTAGCATTTCACCATGCCAGTTACTGTTCATTTGTATCAGAGTTTCAAATGTGAAACTCTTCATTTATATCATAGTAAGATAAGAATAATATCCTCAAAAAATCAGAGGTGAAAGAGGTTGTTAGATATGCTGCATAGACAAAAGCAGTAGCCGGGAGGAAAGAAATAGTGCGAACTACATACCACAAGAAAAGAAAAGCGATGTTTCGGTCCAACAAATATTTTTATTTAGTTGATTGTATCCCATCTTCCTCTAAAACACAAGAGAAATAAAATAAAATTTATTGTGCCTATTGACCTCGTACTCTCAACGCTTCACAACAATTTCAGATGCACAAGTATTTCTCGGCAAATTAGGTCAACGTTGTCGAGGACAGAAGGTAAGGAGATAATTAGCCCCCACACAAGTGAAGGTGCTGCTACGATCGTCGTAGGCATAACTATAAGCCTGAGGACATGCTTTCTTGAATAGCCGGGAGTAGTTCGTGGGCTTGCATGTGTTCAGATTTCCATAGGCTCCCCTGCAACAGTATTGGTCCGTATTAAAAGCCAAACAAGCGCTCTTGCATCCCACCACGCCGCCATTCCGCCGCACCTTCACCTGCAGCTCCGGCGGGCACAACGCAATGATATTAGCCGAGCAGGCGATGGCATTGCAATGTCTCATCGCTCCGCCCCGCGGAGTCACGGAGACCAGCAAATTGAAGCCATCTATGCAGCTGATGTCATAGAAATCCTTTCCTTGGTAGCCCTACAAGGTGAACTCGATGAGAGTGGCAGGTGGGGCACCCCCGGAGCCGAGGCAGGAAACCTACTCGGTGCCGCAGCTGCCGATGGCGCATAAGAATTTTCCCGAGGCATCGGTGGAGCAAAGTGTCCGGGCCCACATGTGGCCAGCCCACTTGGCTGGGACAGTGACCGAGAGGGAGGCCGAGGGGGCGAGCTCGAAGCCGGTCTTCGAGAGCGCCGGGGCGGTGGGGTTTGACAGCGTGGCAGGCCACACCGTTTGGCGGCAGCTGTTCTTGAAGATGAATGTAGCTGAGCGGCCATCTGAAATATAGTTATATTTTTTTTAACACATACAGATGTTACTCACAACGATTAAGAAATCAATAAAAGGAAAAAGAGTAAAAGCTCTGAGACATTTAGATGGATCCATGAAACAAACCTTGAATGAGGAGGGCGGTGAAGAAGGCCACGCAGAGGAGAGTTGGCATGACCATGGTGGAGGGGCTTGGCTTGCTTTAATGGGTTTTTTAAGGCAATTAGGGAGGAGGAGGGGAGTGGGTTGGAGGCTGAGTCCTTAGGAGGGATTTATAGATGAGGGAATAGGCAACGGTGTTCTCGGTTGGAAAGACTATCATTAAACTTTTGCTGAAACTTTGATCCAAAAAAAGGAAAAAACTTTTAATGAAACGCCTATATAAGCGGGATGTCGTCAGCCAGAAAATCACATGTTTTCTAAGGTTGAGATAATAAAAAATGGAGCATGGAGAACTAAAATGAAAATAAAATCTAATAGCTATATATATATATATATATATATATATATATATATATATATATATATATATATATATATATATATATAGTAAAATGGAGGCTTGGAGCTTTTCATTCACCATATAAATGCTCATATTAATGATATCATTTATAAGATCTTTATTTTGAATAATAATAAAAAATTTCATATTTATTTGACTATATATTTTATTATACATTATATCTATTATCTACTATATATATATATATATATATATATAAACTAAAATAGGGGCTTAATTAATTGTGCTAATTAAGCTCTCCATTCACCACATGGACATCCTTATTAATTAATATTATTAATTCGGTTCTTATTTTAGAAAATAATTACTCTTATATTTATTACATTCTATTTTATTTCTGTTATCTATTCTATTATATTAATTTTATACTGTATTTTAAGAACAGTTAAAAAAAGAAGAAAAATTTGGACGGTACACATTGCATGTGTTATACGCTAAGTATGAGAACTTGATAGCCAGTCCCCATGCAAAATGTACTATAATCTTTACCCCTTGTTAACCAAGCCAGGCCAGCCCACGACCCACTCAAATATATAATAATTACACAGGATCACTATGGATGCGACCAAGCCAGCCAATGGCCCACTCAACTCGGCTTACATTATTAGTTGGTTGGGCAAAATTGTGGGATAGGCTGAGCTTAGATCGCAAATTGTGAATTGGCCTGATCATAAATCGGGTCTAGTTAGAGTAAATGATTTGTGAACCTAGTCGACCCAGCCTAAAATTTATACGGTACTAGCATATAACCCGCATGATTTGTGGAGTATAATTTTCTTCTTTTTCTCTAGCTGTTTCTGAAATACATGCAATGTAACAATGTAATAAGTTATAATAAGGAGAAGACTTTAATATCCAAATTTCTATTGTACGACAACAATAAATTTGGATGATCGTTGAGCGGAAACTTCTATCATTATTATTGGTATGATTAATACTGGTATTCATATGACAAATGGATAACTCTACACAAGTTGGAAAAACTCTTAATACTCACCTGGCGCAATACACTAGGTATGGCTTTTAGCTCTTTTTTCTAACTATTTTTAGCATACAATATGACAACATAATAAATTACAATAAATAGAAGGTATTAATAGCTAAATATCTATTTCATATTAAATAATAAACTTTAATGATGGACGAACATATTAATATCAATATCTGATGACCCAAAGATATTGATTTTGATGATCACAAAACCTTGAAGTATAAATACTAATGTTTGTGTTGCAAGGAGAAAGATATTTATTTTGCAAGGAACATAGCAAGTTGAAAGAACACAAGAAGACCTCCAAAGCTCTCAAGAAAAGTTGGAAGAAAGCTACAATTTATTGGCCCAAGTTTCAAGTTCAAAGGATTCAAATTGGAGGAGCAAATTCAAAGGAAAATTCAAAAGAACAGTCTTCGAGTCGACTCCAGAGTAGAACGAGTCGACTCCAGGGAGTAACAAGACAGAAAGACAGAAAAGACATTTAGGGCTGAGATTCGAGTCGACTCCTGTGGAACGCGAGTCGACTCCGATGGTTGGCTGGTCGACTCCAAAGAAAGCTAGCGAGAGTCGACTCTCAGTGTTACACAAGGGAAAAGTCAGAGAGCAGTTTTTCGGACACTAAGATTCAAGTCGACTCCCACAAAGTCCGAGTCGACTCCAAGACAGCGCAACCCCAAAGACAGAAGATGGTATTTTCGTCTCTGAGAGGCGAGTCGACTCCAAGACAGTTCGAGTCGACTCCAAGGCAGCGCGAACCCAAAAATACAGAGGATCAGTTTTTCGGGCTCTGAGAGCCGAGTCGACTCAAAGGGAATCCGAGTCGACTCGAGGAAGAAAATCAGAAAGTATGTCCTCTGGATTCCTGAGAATGAGCCGACCCCCAAGTACCCGAGTCGTCTCCAGCCATTGGCGAGTCGACTCCAGTTTGATCCGAGTCGACCCAAGGACAAGGCAAGCACATTAATTCAAATTTGGAACAGTGGCCGAGTCGTCTCCAGTAAAGCACGAGTCGACTCCTGCAACAGGCGAGTCGACTCCTGATCGCGCGAGTCGACTCCGATCCCAACGGTAATATTGTCAGGAGGTGCAGACTGTGTCCAACGGCTCTATTTTTGTCTCTAACGGCTAGATTCTTGTTTCCACGCCATCTAAAGCTATAAAAACAAGAGGAGAGCTAGGGGAGAAGGCATGGAAGTGGGAGAGAATATTTAGGAAAGAGATTTCAAAGAGATTACAAGGGAAATCTCCCATAAGCACAAAAGGGCCACTCAAAGTGAAATAGAGAGAAGAAGAGCATCCAAGTGCATCCCAAAGCTTCCTCTCCATCTGTGTGCTGCCTCGGTGATCCTCTACTTCGTGCCAAATCAGAAGAGGGTCAAGTAAAGAAGAAGCCGAGCTCCTTCATCTTCAAAACTCGTTTGAGGGCTTCTCTTTACTCTATTTGTTTATATTGTTATATTTGCTTGTTTAAGAAGCTTTGATTTGTTTTAAACTTTGTTTTTAATATCTTGTAACTTAATTCAATCAAGGGATTGAATCAAGGGGTTAAGGTTTGTTGGTGAGCCAAAAGGAAAACCAATGGTGAGAGGTTTGTTGGTGAGCCTAGGTCGAAACCAACGGTGTAAGGGTTTGATTGTGATTCCGGAAAAACAATCGGGGTGGTTCTAGTCGGTGAGCCTGGAAAAACCGACCGAGTTCGTTGTGCGCTCGTAAAACAACAAGTTGGGTTGTGAGCTTGTAAAACAACCGGCTGTAATCTGTAGGATTATAGTGAAATTCCCAAGAGGTCTTGGGGAGTGGATGTAGGTGCTGGGGTGCACCGAACCACTATATGTTTGTTGTGTTTGTAATGCCTCTTGTCATTGTCTAACTAACACACTTACTTACTTAGATAAATTGCTTGTTTTACTGTTATCCGCGCATCCTTTAGTTGCAAGCATATTCAATCAAGTCACATTCTATACATCAAACTGTTGACTTTCACTGTGCATCCATACAACTTAGCATAATTAATCAAAAACTTTCAGAAGTAGGTTAAAAGTTTTAAAAGACCCAATTCACCCCCCCCCCTCTTGGGTTGTATCTACTGGGCAACAAGTGGTATCAGAGCAGGTGCTCTAAGTTTAATTATTGATCTCACGATCCAGAGCCAAAGATCATGACAACTCAAATAGATAGTTTTCTAGGAGAAGGACAATCAATTGATACACCTCCACTATTTAATGGCATAAACTATACTCATTGGAAAATACGCATGCGCATTTTTATTCAATCACAAAACTATTATTTATGGAAAATCATAATAAATGACCTTCACACACTCTCTCAAACTATTAATGAAAAGGACTTAGCACAATTGAATGCTAATGCTATGAACATGTTATATTGTGCTATTCAAGAAACGAAGTTTAATGAAATTTCTGCATGCTTATCTGCTAAGGAGATCTGGGATACTTTAGAAAATATTTATGATAAATCTCAGATTAGCTCACATGTGCTTCAATTACCTACTAACAATGAGACTGCAGAAAAAGGTGTTGAATCTCCCACCTCAGTCGAGTCGACTCCCAGGTTGTCCGAGTCGACTCCTAGAGAAAAACAGAGACTTAGTTTTGGAGGTCCTGTGAACGAGTCGACTCCAAGTATTCCAGAGTCGACCCTCAAGTTAACCGAGTCGACTCCAATAAGGTCCGAGTCGACTCCGAGGCAAATCAGCTTCCTAAAGACAAAGAAGAAGAGGAAGCAAGAAGAAAGGAAGAAAGAGGTAAAACGCAAGAAAGCCTTGACCAAGAGAAAGTCAGACAAGGAATTGAAAGTTAGGAGCAACAATGAACCACAAGAGGTAACTAATTTATGTCTTATGGTACAAGAAGATAAAGTAGAATCTGAATCTAATCTTACACCAAATGAATCTCATGAAGAATATTCTTATAATGAACTTTTAAATGCTTTTCATGATTTGTATGGTGAATGTAGAAAACTAGCTATGAAGAATAAAAATCTTAAGAAACTAAATTTTGAAAATGAAAGCTTAAGGTCATTTTCAGAAGAATTGATTCAGAAAAATCATAGCTTAATTAAAGAAAATCAAAACTTAAGTAAAGAAATTAATCAATTAAAATCTTTTATCAACAAATTCACCGTAAGTTCAGAACGATTAAAAATAATGTTTGAAAGCCAATATGTTGCTTATGATAAATCAAAACTTGGATTGACTCCTTTACTTAACAATAAATCTCTAGAGAAAAAGGTTATCAACTCACCAAGCAAACCATTAAATAAGATAACTTATTTCAAACATGAAAAGAATGGGCATAACAACTTTTTCCATCGTTCTAACACAATTAAATCAAATGATAAAGTTATTACTATTAAACAGATTTGGGTTCCAAAAGGAACCATATGTCCTAACTCTCAAGGACCCAAGCAAGCTTGGGTACCCAAAATGAAAATATGAGGATGTAGACATAGGTGTGCCAAGATACCCATGGAACAAAAGAAACTTATAATATACTTATGAAAAGTTATTAACAAAAATAATAATAATAAAATCAGTAATCCTTGCATCTCATCATTATTTTTGCTTTAGTATTTGATATGAATTGCTAGTATTGATCAATTTTGTGATATAGAAAATACTTTTGAAAATATAATCAAATCATTTCATTTTATAGTATACTTTACTCACTATTGGATAAGTTGCTAAATGATTAATCAATTTATTAAGATTAACTCTATGAATTCTCTATATGCTTGATTGAGAGTTTTTATCCATGGTATTATTGTTTATTGATCATAGATATGATAATGTGTACTTGGTGTGCTTTTGAATATATGCACTATGAATACCAAGATTAAAGAAACCATCTTTGGCATATAAAATCAACTCATGCTAGTATGTACTTAATCTCAAAAGACCTTGCCATTGGCTTACTTAGATTATCTTCTGAAAGGTCAAAGTTTACTATGCATGTTAACTAAGGAAACAAACAAGAATCAATTTCTAAATCTAAAGATGTTGTTTCCATCACTAAGTTTTCAAAAGCTTACATTGGATTTGTTCTTGGCAAATAAAATTAAAGAATTTTCTGTATTTGCTAAATCCTGTAAAAGTGTTTCAAATGAAAAAGGTTTCCAAACTGTGAAGATAAAGAGTATCATGGCACAGTGTAGAAAACCAAAATCCTGATAAAGTTTATACAGAAATTAATTATTTCAGCACCAAGGACACCTTAAGTAAAATAGGGTTAATAGAATTCTTGAAGAAATGAAAAAGACAATTGTGTATGATAGTCATCTACTTAAATAATTTTTAAAAGCTATCATCACTGCTTGTCATACATATGATTTCTATTAGATCTATTTTTTATGAAAACTTCTTTTTGTTCTTCTGAAAAATAGAAAATAAACTATTGCATATCTTTCAGTCGTACACGTTATGCTTGATATGTTCTTATGAAAATAATGCCAAATCTGATAAAGCTATTTCTATTCTTAGATATCATTCATCAAGCAATGCATATAGAACATTCAATGAAAAGATTCGAGTTGTAGAAATATCAATTCATTTTATTCTTTATGAGACTAATGATTAATGATCAAGAAACTGAAATTAAAATTATATATGTATATGGTTAATCTGTTGCATATAACAATCTGAAAACTTGTTAATAATTAGAACCAAATTGAGTTTTTCAGAAATGGACTTAATAAAGAAAAATTGATGACTACTAAAAGACTAAATTAAGAAAAGATGAAATAGATCTTAAGAAAATTCTTGCATGATTAGAAGTAAAGATCACCATTATCATTTGCTTGCTTTATGAGCTTTATATTCTATCAAATGAATGTGTAGAATACACTCCTAGGTGCTTATTAACAAAGATATATGTTAAATAACCACCATATTTGAAAACACTCATTACAAATATGATAAAGCAATATATAATTTGGAACAAGCATCAAAAGCAGGATATAAAAGCTTAAGTAACCTTTTTTTTATAGAAAGTAATAGTGATAAATCTATGCATCAAAAAGAAAAATTTGTGATATCTTATTTGCTCAAGGTATGCATTGATGACATCATTTTTGGTTCTACTAATGAAGAGTTATATGAAGATTTTACTAAGCTCATGCAAGGTGAGTTTGAAATATGTATGATGAATGAATTAACATCTTCTCTCAAACTCCAAACTAAGACAAACAAGAAAGGTGATCTTCATTGACCAAAATTAGTCCACAAGAAAACTCTCATAGAAGATTGGCATGAAGAAGGTATGTCTATGACCCCATCTTGTAGAATTTGAAAAGAATGAGCAAAGTTGATCTATTGTTTTAAAGCTGTATTGAAGCATGATAGAATAATTATTTTATCATACAGCTCGTAGACCAGATTGTATTCTCATTATGCTACCTTGTGCAGGACTTCAATCTAACTTTAATGAATCATATTTTATTGATAACAAATAAATCATAATCTGAATTTTGATAGAAACAATTGTTTAAGATAAGTTGATTAAAACTTAGCTAGCATGTCTTGTTGATAATTATCTTAAGCAAATAGAATCTAAGCTAAATTGATTCTAAAAACAAAAAAAAAATTTTTTTTTTTTTTTTGATTTGACCTTGATGAATCTTCCTATTGCCTCACATGCTTGTCCTTGAACCATCTTGGTTAATGAAACTATCTCTTTAGTTCAAGTGACATGTGCTTGCTTATATTTAGGCAATCTCTTGAGTAAAGTGATTCAACATTTGATTATTGTCATATCTTATATTGAGTCATCTAGTTAAGAAATATGTTGAATGAATATTTTGTATCTTAAAGAAACTAAAGACTTTCTTCCAAGAAAGAGAAGGAGTTTGTTAATAATGCAGGATCCTTGAGCAAGAAAATGAGAGATTTCAACTTGAAGGACACCTCCACATAAGATACAATAAACATTCACATGCAAACAAGAGAGAGGATCTTCTTCAGCCAAAAGTTCACACATAAGAAATCTAGTTTGGCTTGAAGAATATATAATGAATAGGTAATTTTAGATATCTTTCTCATAAATTAATTGAGCAAAGTCAATAACTTAAATCTTATTATGGCATGATTAAATTCTTTAATTATTAATTTTTGATATCATGTCTATATGTGTATTGACTGACTTATACTTTTAGAAACTGTTTCATGGTTTGCCCAAACTAAATTATTTCTTTGACTATATCATAACCATGAAATACATAAGTATATGCTTAAAATTTTGATGTAAAATAACTTGTGAGAAGTTATGAATCTATGAGCATAATGAAAATATTGTTTGCATGATATACATATATATGATACATAAGATTAACTCTTTATTCTGCTCCTTCATGTAAATTACTTGAGAATAACAAAAAGAGAGAGAGATAAAGAAAAGAAAATGGATATTATTCAAGAGAAGTAAAATCTAAGTAAAGGCAAATACTTCAATCTTAAGGAAAAGCAAAACAAACATAATATATTCGGCACATTTGTGAGACTTGTGTGAGCATTCTTTTGGAAGGGATAAAATCCATAATTAATTACACTTAAACAGGGAAAGTTTGAAGTAAACATTTTAATCTTTCTATATTGCTCATCATAGGGATGGTGCCAATGGGGAGGCTAGTGGTAGTACCCGGCACTATTTGACCCAACTATTCGGTGTAGGGCATATTAGGGACGGCACAAGAGGGAGGCTAGTGGTAGTACCTCGTGCCCCTTCCCAACTCCACCGGATAGGGAGCAAATAGAGTATAGAGCATAAGAAAGTAAAAATGAAAGACAAAGTTAATGAAAGTATATAAGAAGAATCAAGTCATTTTGATCCTTGATATGCTTACTCTTAATATTCTAATGCATGACTTAACACATAATATATTTTGCATATGGCATGATGCTTTGAATTTTGGGTTCTCAATATTTTGTAATGCTCCATGCTTGGACAATTTGATTGAATGTTTGAAATACTACATAAAATTTTTTTTGTTTGGTATTATTGAAAAGAAATTTCAGATTTGTCATTCACAATCATCATTAAAATCTGAAAGTTGAATAAATTTGTAAAAAAGAGAAGAGAAGGATATCTCTATTTAGGCAAAATGAATTGAGTTTGTTTTATCCTTCAACTTGATTAACTTTGATATATAATGTGCTAACTCATACCAGAACTCAACATAAATACAAATATTCTGAATATGCTTGAAATATGTGTTTTCAATCGTAATGATTTAAGATGAGCTATAATGTGGACGATACATATCTCAAATTATGATTTTGAAAGCCTCTATTGAAAATCCTATGTAATTCAGAATCTGATTTTGTATAAAAGCTTAAACTCCATATGATTTCTAAATAAAGTCTTAATTTAAGAAAAACAGAATTAATTTTGATGCCTTGGTTGATTGCTCCGATACGCATCCGAAACATATCATTTCTTATCTTCAAAGTATACTAATATTGGTCTAAATGATGTGTCTGTCAATGATCTTGATTGCAAGCAAATATTTTTAAATATATGATTTTATTTTGATATTAAAAATATTTATTGTGATTCATGTATACATTGCTGAAAAACTGTGATTAAGAAATTGAGTTCTATAAATATACATACCTCAATAATCATGTTTTTCTCTCCTACATTCTTAAAGACTTCCATCAGAATATATATATATAGAGTGAATGATCTTAAAGCTAGAAAAATTTCAGCTCACTCAAATGATTCTAAAAGAAAGAAAATGTAAATGCTTTTGAAAGAAACTGAGCTTCAAATGAATCATTTTCTGACTAATATTTCTATACATTTTCTCTAAGATTAGGAGAAAGCATAACTTGTTCTTAAAGAATTAAAAAGAGTGATTGCTATAAATTTTGAACAGTTCTAGATTACTCTACATTCTCGATATCATAGAATTTCAGGTTTATTCACGCTTGTCAGTAAAATCTGAAATTCAACAAAAGAAAAGAATGATTAAAGAGGAATGCATCTTTTGAGGGGGAGCTTTAGATTCTTATCCTAAAGTTACTTTAATGCATACCTTGATTTTTATGAACCTCCTTATATAGCAAGACTTGCTTTAATTATATCATAAGTTTATACCTTGAGATGAGTTCTATAAAGGAAGTCCTATCTCAAACCTTGAGTCTTATGAAAATAAGCTGAAACTTATAGAAAATATATTTTTGAGATTGACAATTTTATTGAACATTATCTTCAAATTCTAAACTTTTAAATGGAATGATCAATTAAGGGGGAGAAAGAAAATTTTTTACGATACACCTTGAGGCTTGTTATTTGGTTAGTATGTCTTATGCATCAATCATGAACCAAATTGCAATTCAAATAGTTGATCTTAAGAGCCTCTAATCTAATGAAAAAGGGGGAGAATAACATGTTGAATTTTCTTGAGTATCTCTTAGAAAATCTATTTTGGAATTCACTAATGAGTCCTAATTAGCTTGCTCTTTAGAACTTCAATTTTGTGCCAATTCATATTTTTATATATGTATCAAATTGTGCTTATTTTCCAAAGGAATAAAAGAAAGTTTGTAAAAGAGCTCTAAGATGTATCAAAAACTGCATGAATTCATATTTTGGTATTTGTGCCCCAATGCTCTTATTATCATAAAAGAACTTTGAAGTCATTAAGAATTAATGATCCAACATGATGATATGTCTTTCAAGTATATAAGTTTTGATCTTTTACTCTGAAAATTAATTAAATTGCTCTCATGTTGATAAAATACTTAATAGATTGGGCAAAAGATCTTAAATGAACAAGCTTTCATACTTATTATTGAAGAGAGGTTAAATTTCCACTCGAACTTTCTTTGAATATCATTTGTGGTACTTCTTGAATTAACTTAAGAACGATTCCACCTACACTTGATTAGAAAACTATCTGTGGTATCAAATTAGAAAATTTCTTGGAATCACATTCGATGTGTTCTGCTCTGAAATTATCTTAATTGGCTCTGATCTATGCTCATTAATCTGATTCTAATATTATTGCCTTGCAATAATTTGACATGCAAATCAGAGTACAATAAGGAAAAGAAATATTTGAGGATTCTTATCTTTGTGCTTAATGTTTCACTATCTTTTTGATGTTGTCAAAAAGGGGGAGAAATATCTAAGTATATGCTCATAATGCTTTGTGTTTTGAATTGAATACAAATCAGCTTAAATTGAAATATGTTGATTGTGTTAAGATGATTAAATCTAAAGCATTATCATGAAGTATGTTTTTTAAATATATATGTTTTCTACTTCATGCAACTTAGCTATGTATTACTTCTAGAACACAATATATTTTATATTGCATATACTCCAAGTTTTGTCATCATCAAAAAGGGGGAGACTGATGACCCAAAGATATTGATTTTGATGATCACAAAACCTTGAAGTATAAATACTAATGTTTGTGTTGCAAGGAGAAAGATATTTATTTTGCAAGGAACATAGCAAGTTGAAAGAACACAAGAAGACCTCCAAAGCTCTCAAGAAAAGTTGGAAGAAAGCTACAATTTATTGGCCCAAGTTTCAAGTTCAAAGGATTCAAATTGGAGGAGCAAATTCAAAGGAAAATTCAAAAGAACAGTCTTCGAGTCGACTCCAGAGTAGAACGAGTCGACTCCAGGGAGTAACAAGACAGAAAGACAGAAAAGACATTTAGGGCTGAGATTCGAGTCGACTCCTGTGGAACGCGAGTCGACTCCGATGGTTGGCTGGTCGACTCCAAAGAAAGCGAGAGTCGACTCTCAGTGTTACACAAGGGAAAAGTCAGAGAGCAGTTTTTCGGACACTGAGATTCGAGTCGACTCCCACAAAGTCCGAGTCGACTCCAAGACAGCGCAACCCCAAAGACAGAAGATGGTATTTTCGTCTCTGAGAGGCGAGTCGACTCCAAGACAGTTCGAGTCGACTCCAAGGCAGCGCGAACCCAAAAATACAGAGGATCAGTTTTTCGGGCTCTGAGAGCCGAGTCGACTCAAAGGGAATCCGAGTCGACTCGAGGAAGAAAATCAGAAAGTATGTCCTCTGGATTCCTGAGAATGAGCCGACCCCCAAGTACCCGAGTCGTCTCCAGCCATTGGCGAGTCGACTCCAGTTTGATCCGAGTCGACCCAAGGACAAGGCAAGCACATTAATTCAAATTTGGAACAGTGGCCGAGTCGTCTCCAGTAAAGCACGAGTCGACTCCTGCAACAGGCGAGTCGACTCCTGATCGCGCGAGTCGACTCCGATCCCAACGGTAATATTGTCAGGAGGTGCAGACTGTGTCCAACGGCTCTATTTTTGTCTCTAACGGCTAGATTCTTGTTTCCACGCCATCTAAAGCTATAAAAACAAGAGGAGAGCTAGGGGAGAAGGCATGGAAGTGGGAGAGAACATTTAGGAAAGAGATTTCAAAGAGATTACAAGGAAAATCTCCCATAAGCACAAAAGGGCCACTCAAAGTGAAATAGAGAGAAGAAGAGCATCTAAGTGCATCCCAAAGCTTCGTCTCCATCCGTGTGCTGCCTCGGTAATCCTCTACTTCGTGCCAAATCAGAAGAGGGTCAAGTAAAGAAGAAGCCGAGCTCCTTCATCTTCAAAACTCGTTTGAGGGCTTCTCTTTACTCTATTTGTTTATATTGTTATATTTGCTTGTTTAAGAAGCTTTGATTTGTTTTAAACTTTGTTTTTAATATCTTGTAACTTGATTCAATCAAGGGATTGAATCAAGGGGTTAAGGTTTGTTGGTGAGCCAAAAGGAAAACCAACGGTGAGAGGTTTGTTGGTGAGCCTAGGTCGAAACCAACGGTGTAAGGGTTTGATTGTGATCCCGGAAAAACAATCGGGGTGGTTCTAGTCGGTGAGCCTGGGAAAACCGACCGAGTTCGTTGTGCGCTCGTAAAACAACAAATTGGGTTGTGAGCTTGTAAAATAACCGGCTGTAATCTGTAGGATTATAGTGAAATTCCCAAGAGGTCTTGGGGAGTGGATGTAGGTGCTGGGGTGCACCGAACCACTATATGTTTGTTGTGTTTATAATGCCTCTTGTCATTGTCTAACTAACACACTTACTTACTTAGATAAATTGCTTGCTTTACTGTTATCCGCGCATCCTTTAGTTGCAAGCATATTCAATCAAGTCACATTCTATACATCAAACTGTTGACTTTCACTGTGCATCCATACAACTTAGCATAATTAATCAAAAACTTTCAGAAGTAGGTTAAAAGTTTTAAAAGACCCAATTCACCCCCCCCTCCTCTTGGGTTGTATCTACTGGGCAACAATATCATTAATATATATTGCATATTAAATAATAAACTTTAATGATGATGAAGTACATTAATATCAGTGCTATTAATACCATGACCATGTGACGAAGGAAGAACATTGCAGAAGATGAGCCGCCATTTTAGATATATACTAGCATATAACCAGCACAATGTGTGGGATGCAATTTTTTCTCATTTTTTAAACTATTTTTGAAGTGCAATATAGAATTGATAGTACAATAGATAGCATAATAGAACAGAGAATTGAACAAAATAGAACAAATATAAAAGTCTTGCTTATTATCTGAAATAAATAAATGTATTGATAATATTATTAATACGGAAGTCTATATGATGAATAGAGAGCTTGGAATAAGGTTTTGTGTGTGTGTGTGTGTGTATGTATGTAATAGATGTACCTTCATATTAGACATATATATTTCATATATAATATTTAGACATATGGCTAAATATTATCTGTTCAAGTAAATGCTATTAGTTGTTTCAAGAAGTATTCCTCCAATTTAGCTTTCTATAAAAACTACCAACCCAAACTTGAAGGTATAAATATAATTGAAGAGAGGAGATGAGAATTTTGTTTTTAATTTTTATTTGTTACTACAATAGAATTCTAAATTTCTTGCATTCCATTTTATACATTTAAAATTTATCAAAAATTTGATAAATCTTGGTTGTCTTGATAGGCAACTTGAAAAGGCCAGCCTATCCAAGTTAATGTGGTGTTTCGCATGATCTCTATGTGTCGGAAAGAAGAATAAGGCAAATTTAATAGTTGGATGAATGCACGACTGTGCCATCAGTTAGTCACCAAAAAGGATACAAACTTGATGGATGCTAATGAAGTGAGATAGATTCTACCGGCTTAATCTTTCAAGGACTTTCACAATTATGATGCCTTGTATGAAATATAGAATGAGAATAGAAATTCATCAAAGCAAAACAAAATTAGATAAAGGATAAATTTTCATTAATATAAAGTAAAAATACAATTTTTTTTCATATATCATTCCGTGGAATGGAGTCCTTCCAGTACCGCTACAACTTGAAACTAATAGTGGATTCTATTAACGAATATGGCAGGTGTCACTCTTCAATTTTAACTCTTATACTTTTTGCTAATTTGTGGCATGCGAACCCAACTGTTATTCATAGTAGTTATCATTTCTTCCACTACTTCTATATTCGGAGCAGTGCTCCCACTCCTCTTTTATTCCAAGTTTTCAATAATCAATTTAGGTCGATAAATTGCAAATTCAAACTGAATGACCCATTATTAACTCTATATCAGTATAACAATATGTTTATATATTATCCTATGGAAAGAGATGTAGGTTAAGCTGATGTAAATTTAATAGATTAAAATTTAGATTAATCAGGTTATGATCAGATAAATCATGTCGAAATTGGGTTATAGGTTTTTTTGGTTATCCATTTAGTTAAAAATCTCCGCATGCAGGAACGAGTCAAATGCCTTTGGGCTGGCCCACGCGACAGTGCTCTACTCTTGTAGTAAAAGGCCAACCTCGGCTACGTCGAGTGGGCATGCAGCTGGTTCGGGCTCCCAAACCCGGCCATCATCACTATTCTTTGCAATGGGGACGAGGATGATAACGTCAAGCGGGCTCTCCAACGTTGGCCCTTCTCTGATCCAAGAAGATGGTGGCGCATACATAGGTATTAATAACCAAATGTGCTACAGAGAACAGCAAATGTTTGATCTTGGTCAGTTTCTCTACAAGCAAGTCACTTCCCATGTTATTCTCGATCTCTTCCTCTCTCTCTTTTCGGATTATGTTACTCTTAGTTTCTTTAGGAGATTTTTTTTCTTCCCATAGTTAGATGAGTTTTTGCGGTCTCTTTTTTTTTTCTTTTTCTTTTTTTTTTTAAGGGAAAGGAAAATCCCATTGAAAGTGCAGGTTGCAACATAGTATGTTGTACTTCGTTAGAAGGCATATTGACCATGCATTTTTCATGTGAAATATGATACTATCTAAGAGCAAATTTATAGGTTGTTAGAGTTAGGTTCCTATCATAAGTGGCAAATATTCGACGATTATGGATATTTTAAATTACATAATCAACTTTATAAATTTGCATGATCTGTACATACATGATTGATTTGCTATGATAGTTTGTTATTATGATTATGAAATATTTTATTTTACAATATTATTCTATTTTTCAAATGATGCATTGAATTATATAAAAATTTATGCTTGATCCGGTAAGGTGGTGTATGGTTACTTATTAAGCCACAAAGCTCATTCATTTCTTTATGTTTTTCTTTTGTTTTAGATAATTAAAGGTACTAGGAGCAGCGAAGAATAAATGAAGGAAAGATGAAACAATAAAGCTTGAAGTATAGTTGCAAGCTAGCAATAAATATAGTTATGTCTATGAATTCATATGTTGGATTTAGATGCTCTGTATCCATTTCTTTTTGTTTAGTAAATGACATTGAACATTTTTTTTCATGCTATATAAAGAATCATTGTCGGCTTCGTGTTAATATGAGCAATACCCTATGGTAGCACGGCCATGTAATGCTCCAAATCTAAGGCTCGACATATTGTCCTAATACAATTTGGGAGGATGCTCTCCCTCAAACGTAAGGAGCAAAAAAGAAGTTTATTAATTGAAATAAGAATTAATTTGTCGTGCAGATGGATGACTGCATGACGTCGTAGCCTCACCAAACAATGATTCGGAGAGGATTTTCTCCCTCTCCGGATTTTGAGCTTTATTCTCCTATTATTACTATAGTGTAGATAACAAGGACTCGGTGATGCACCAAACGTTCTCAAGGACAGAAGGTGATGAGGTAATTAGCCCCAGTGCAAGTGAAGAGACTGGTTTTATCATCATAAGCGTAACTGTAAGCCTGAGGGCACTTATTCTTGAAGAACTCCGAGTAGTTCGTCGGCGGGCATGTTGCCTCGGTGTTATGATCTCCAGTGCAGCAGTACTGGGGCTGGTTAAATTCCAGGCAAGCGCTCTTGCAGCCAACGACGGAACCGGATACCGTGTCCTGCAGCACTGCCGGGCAATCGGCGTTGATGTTCGCCGAGCATGATGGGGCGGTGCAGCCCGACACGCCCTGTGGAGTGATGGAAACCGGCAAGTTGAAGCCATCGACCAAGCTAATGTCGTAGTTATCCTTCCCACCATCGCCCTGCAGCGTGAACTCGACGAGCGAGGCGGGTGGGGCACCACCGTTGCCGTTGCATGCGACCTGCCCGCTGCCGCAGTCACCGGTCTGGCATGTAAATTTCCCCGACGAGTCGGTGGAGCAACTGGTCCGGCCCCACATCCGGCCGGCCCACTTGGCCGGGGCGGTTATCGAGTTGGAGGCCGAGGCGGCGAGCTCGAAGCCCGTCGACGGGAACGCCGGGACGTTGGGGTTGGTCTGCACGCCAGGCCAGATCGTTTGGCCGCAGTTGTTCTTGATGGTGAACGTAGTTGAAAGCCCACCTGAAAAATTTTAGAGGTTAGCCAGATATTATAAGAAGGGAGACGAAAACGAGGCTCGGAGGCTTTAAAAATGGATCATGAAGCAAACCTTGGACGTAGAGGGCAGCAAAGAAAATGGCAAGGAGAAGCGATGGGTTGGCCATTGAGGACTAGGAAGGCTTGCACTGGATGGATTCCGAATGCAAGAGAGGAGGAGTTGGTGAGAGCGTCTGAGGTTTGTGGGGGTATTTATAGGGGATATTTTTTGACATTTTTTAAATTTCTGGATGGAACGGGGATGATAAGATGGAGAAGTTTGGCTACGTGCATGGAAGGAAGGCGAAAAGTCCTTGTTTGATTTGTAGAATTCTTTTTCGACTGGTGGAAGTCTTTAACGCCGGTTGCAATCATAAACAGAGAGAGGCCTGGCATGATTTGTGGAATTCTTGCTCCGGCTGCGTAGTCTGGGACCTGCACCAAGTCGGATTAAGGAAAAGTATAGGAACGGGAAATTGCATTAGCGGGAAGTCCTTAGGTGGGTGGTGTCTTGTCGCAAGCGATTTTGTCACACTTGTTTGAAAGGGGAAGAACCTTGGTGGTTGAATCCTCATTTGTTTGGTTTTCCACAAAGCATGCGTGAAAACTTGTATTCTTTGAAAAATTTGAACAAAAGAGAAAGGATGAGGTCGGGCAAGCGATCAACTTTTCTTTCTAGGAGACGTGGAAAAATAAGAATGCATTATTATCTATTTTATAGATTTATCTATGTTGAATGTTTTACAACAATAATAGAATAAATTTTAAAGATTATCTAATTGAAATTAAATATTTATATACTTAAAAAATAATCATGTTCCTGTCTTTTACTAAATTGTTATCAGATTTTTTTGCATGTTGCATCCAACATTTTATGGATTCGAAAAGTTCACTAAAGAAAGCCCATAGAGCATTAATCAAAAGGTATAGAGAATTTTGTTCTAGGGCTCGAAGCCGAAGTCACCTGAGCTATTGTTATTGCTACTAGGAAATAATTATAAAAAACTCTAAGAACTCATTCAACATGTATTGTAGGATCATACGAAGGGTAAAGCTAGGACGATCATGGTTTTATTCGATAGCGAGAATGGGGATAAGCTCATCATTTTTCGCTTGATAAGCTTAATTAAGTGAATGGAGAAGCTGTGAGGACCATGCGGACGTATGTTTAGTCCCATATCAATTATGTACTGGGTAGATCTTGAGTACTTATATAGAGTCAGAAAACTTAAATTATCATCCTTCATTGAAATTATATGCTTCTCAAAAAAAAAAAGAAATCATTTTTCTTATTAACTATGAAATTTTTACACTCAGTGCCTCACAATATTTTCAAATCTATAAGTACTCCGACATATAGCATCATCATAAAATAAAATTTCTCTAGTGTGTGCACAAAGATCATAAAGAGTAGTCTTCCTTTTTTTTTGATTTATATCCTATCACATCCATCTTAAAGTGAAAATAGAAGAATCAAAGGATGACGAAACTCTTCATACTAATGAAATTTGTCCATCTCGTGACTTTAAAAAAAAGAAAGAAAAAATGTGAAGTATTGTTTGTGAGGCCGCCCACACGGGATCCTCTTGTCTTCCTCGTCAATCCATCCATGGGCCCTTCCTCATCCTCCCTGAGTCCCTTTCTCCTCCTTCGAATCTTCATTCTCATGAAGGTGTCTATCTCTCATGTCCGTCTATGAAGACTTTTCCCTCCTCCCCAATTTTCGTGGATTTGACTCTTCGGTTGTCATGATGCGATAAGCTATGTGGAAAAAAAGAAAAACCACTCCATAAGGTCTTCTCTCGTGTGTGCCTCCGAGAATTTCTGTTCATCTTTACCATCGGCATTGTTATCATAGTGCCACTTGCGCTATTGCAGGCCTTTCAGGTGCCACATCCCACGATCCCTAAAGAGGCTCAAGAATTTTTATGACATGTTATTTGAGCATTGCATTAAGGCTCACATCAAGATGGCTAACTAGGCCTAGAAATTTAGCAACAGGATGATTGTGGGAGCGAGATTGAAGCTAGTACGCCTGCTCGAATGAAGCAGAATGGAGGGTATCCGCTCCATGTCTATTTCATATCCTTAAGGCAAGAACAATAGTACCTACCCTATACTATATAACTTTGTGAGATATAAGGGAAGTTTTCTCAAAAACATGAATAGACATTTTTTTCTATTTTGAGATAATCAAGTTTTTGAGGGTTGAGATCAGATCCTTTTTGCTTTGGAGCTAAAAAATATATGGAGAGACCTAGTTTTGAATCATAGGCGATTCATATATTGCAAGCAGTTGTGACTTAGCAGAGCTCAACGTTCTTCCCCCTTCATTTTGTTTGCTATTACCTTGCATCTTAATATATTGGGTTAAAACTTCCTATCTCTTCTCTCTCTTTTCTTAAAAAAATTGTGAGGTCCTCTCTTCATGTTGCAGAACAAGTATGTCCCGCTCAGTTATGGGCTGTCTTGTAAAAAGTTTGCGAATTGAAACTGGACCTCTCTAGCTCGGGCCAAAAAGGTGTTAGTCCAAGAAACAAATTTTTGAATACACAGTCTACACGAGAAACCCAGTCTATGGGAGCTATTGTGCAGCCATCACTTCGAAGGGTTGCATTTAATATCAGAGCTATTAGTCCGCTGGTTGAATGATGGGATGTTTCTCTTTGAAATTTCAAATGATTTTTTGTTTTTTAATAATTAATGCATGGGGGTGGAAACTTGTTCCATTATCCATGCGGCATAATCATTATATAATGTATGATGAAGCATCTTATTATTTTGAATAAAGACTTGACTTTGCAAAAGAGTTCTCCTATGATCATCTTCCTCATATTTTTTTGCTTGATTTTCGATAGGTGAAGAGTTTATGCGGATTTTCCTTGTGCTACCTTGTTACCTCAAACTTGGTGTTCAATCTACTTGTTGTGGTTCAAATTTGGCCCGAGGGTGACCATGCCGGAGGAGTCGAGGGAGCTACTGGCTGGGGCAGAGAAAGGGGAGCCACCATCCGCGCGATGGAATACCTGCACAAAGCCTCACCGGTAGTTCCGGTGAGGCCCCTCCGACGCTCAAGTTAGAGTGGATCTTAGTTGGTCCAAAAGTCATCCTTTAAAGTTACCTGATGGGGCATTTATAGTCCCGGTAGAGGTGTCCAGGTGGCGGAAGTATGACCCATCCTCATTATGGGAGGAGATAGATTTTAGACAGATGGCGCACAGCTAGAGCTTGCTTGAGACGTACGACGTAGGCAATTTCTGTGGACGGTAAGGCGTTGATAGGTATGACGGAGTATGGCTGAAGCAGCATGGCGTTGTCCTTGGCTGTCGTTGGCCGGCAAGCAAAGCATGGCACGGTGACATGGTAATGTACGACCACGTAGAGATTATTGCAAGTCGTAGTAGCGGAGAGATCCGACCGAGGTCAACTGAGCCTTTGGTGGAGTCTGAGATCGAGCTGATTCTGAGCAGGACTGTGGTCCTGTCTGGTCGGTGTTGTGGTCTGCTCAGCCGAGACGGGATGATCCCTTGCCTTGAGCAGGATGATCCATTTTACCCCCCCCCCCCCCCCCCCCCCCCCAATCACTACTAGTTTTGACATTGGAGCTTAGGTTGTTATTGAATCTAATGTTCATTACATCATGCTCAAAATACCAAGGAGACAAGTGCAACAAATTCAATGGTGTTTTGCATACCCAGAAGCTTCGAGATGTGATGCATCTCAAGCAAAGATAAGTAGAAGGTAATCCACTTTCATCATTTTTATGAAGGAGCAACTAGTAAAGGGGCTTTCCCCATCATGATGTGAAGGCCAAGATGACTGCCGGTCATCTTTTTATGTTCATGTTCATCCCTATGTTTTCTACTTGTCAACATTATAGGACATATGTCTTTTTGGGGATAATTTTAAGTGTAAACAAATCTGTTGCTGGAAAGTGGACCCGGGGGCGACCGTGAGCCGAGAGAGGAGGAGCTCCGCTGCTGGAACGGTGGGTGGTGGTGCGCCGGCTGGTGGCGTCCTCCTGGAAGATCCTGCAAGAAAGCCAGTGGCCGGGATCTCCAGCGCCGGCCCTCCGATGCTTAAGTCAGAGGGGGGCTGGTGTAGTAGTAGAATAAAAGAAGAGACCCTTTGTTCCCTCCCCCAGGTTTCCTTTTATAGAAGGGTATTATGTTACCTGAGAGGTGATAGGTGTTGCTTGTCTTTTTGTGATAATTGGGCACGATCAGGTTCATTGATGGTGTTGCGGAGAATAAGGCCGGATCAGACCGGAGTCAGCGAACTGTCGTGGTTGATCGGACCTGTTGGAGTTGTTGAACCGCCGGCCGTGGTGGGCCTGGGGTTCGTAGATAGCAAGTGCATTGATTGCTGAATGAACCAGTGATCAAGGAGAGCCATACGCTTTGATGGTCCAGTGATCCGGAGATCATCTTGAGCCGTATTCATTTAATGGTTGTGTGCATCAGAGGCCTGCAGGGGTCACACGTATTAATGATAGGGCGTGCCGAAAGCCTGCGGAGGTCACGTGCCCTAATGGCTTGAGGACAGTAACAGAGTACAGTGGAGTTGGTTATCTGGTTGTCAGATCCCCTAGAGGATTAGGCAAGAGTTGGATATTTGGTTGAAGGCATGGGCTCGGCACGGGTGTCGAGCCGAGCCAGTTGCTCAGCGGGGTGCCTCCAGCTTGAGCGCTGTGAGGCCGGGCGCCTCTCTGGTCGGCGCTCCCTGGTCGAGCGCCATTCTGGTCGGTGCCCCCTAGCCGAGCGCCTCTCTGGTCGGGGGCCTCTTGGCCGAGCGCCTCTTTGGTCGGGCGCCTTTGAACTGGCATGACTTGGGTTCTCCCCCCAACACTACCCCCGACTTCCGAGTTCCAGCTGGCCACCAACTTGAGCGCGGGAAGTAGTCTTAGTCGAGCTATCATGAGTTAAGGAAATTTCGAATTATCATGCGCTTCGAATTATCGCGCGCTTCGAATTATCGCGCGCTTCGAGGTGCTTTTAATAGGCGGCGTCTCTCCTTTCCCGAAACGTCTCATTATTAGGGTGCTTTCTCCGAAGTGTCCTCGCGTCGTGGGTTCATGATAGGGCCACACAATTCGACGAGGCGCTTCTGTGTTCGAAGCGTCAGCCCAAATTAAATGTGGCGCTCCGTCTTTCGTGTCGACACGTGTCGCGATCTGAACGGGGAGCAGCATTTTTTCTCGCTGATCTGGTCCGTTGGAGGGATTTATATAAATCCTCGCCTGGCCTCTTGCTATTTTCTTATTGTCTCCTTCCTCCAGCTTTTCTCAGTCCGAAGCTTCTTATCTCCGGCATCTTTCAAAGGTCCCCCCTCTTTTTTTTTTACTCTCTCAGAATCTTTCCTCCCAATGGGTTCCGGTCCGAGTGATGTTGAGTCCACTATGAGTGAGTTGGAGGTCGAAATGGCCGAGGAATGGTTCTTTCCTCGACGGGGGTTCCGTCTGGAGCCCGCCAGGTTGGGGGATCGGGTAACGAATCCCCCGGTAGGCCGGATCGGAGTGTATCTGGAGGCACTCTGGGCTGGCCTACGATTTCCTCTTCACGGGTTTGTGAACGAGTTGCTCACGGAGTATCAGTTGGTCCCGGCGCAACTCGCTCCGAACGCCTGGAGGACAGTAGTTGGTTTCCTGTCGCTATGTTTGGCGTTCGGGATTCCGACTTCTGTAAACGTTTTCCGGCGACTCTTCGTGCTGAAGTCGAACCCGGGAGACGGAGAGTGGCTCTACATCGCCCTTCGGGTGGGTCGACCACTCTTCCAGGGCGCTCCTTCATCCATTCACGAGTGGAAGAAGAAATTCTTCTTTCTGGGCTCTGAACGGACATGGGGGTTTGACCCTAGGTGGAGGTCGACCCGACTCAGGTCCGTCAATAAAGTCCCCAAGCTTTCTACACGTGAGCAGGGGATCTTCGACACCGTTCGCAGCCTTGGGGACGGTATCCTACTGAGCGGCCTCATAAGTGAGGACGCTCTAGTAAATGTTGGCCTGAGCTTGGCGCGTTCTCATGGTAAGGGTAACAATAGAAAAGTCGCTTTTTACTTTGCTATTATTCCGTGTTCTAATCCTGCTCGCCCTTGCAGACATCGCAAAAATGGTGACCAAGAGCGAGGTCCTGTACGCCCGATTTCAGAAGAGGGCGGCCGAGCTCGCGGGGGAGCCGACCGAGCCGAAGAAGAAGGCGAAGGTCTCGGCGACCGCGGCGGTCGAGACGGGCGCCCCCCGCACCACGCACTCTGAAGCTGGTCGGAGGGAGGGCCCAAGTTCCAGTGGGGCTACGATAGCGCTTCCGTGTCCGGCGCCAATTTTACAAATTCCTGGTCAGCAGGAAGCTCCGCGCGCCGACCAGGGGGGAAGTTCTTCAACGGGTTTGGCGCTTGCGCGCCCCGCCCCAGCTTTGCGGCAGTCAGATCGGCCGCCTGTCCGACCCCAGTTCCCCAGTCCCGAGCCGAGGAATAGTCAAGGAGCTGCGGGGTCGGCTCCGCCCAGGCCAGAAGAGGCCGGCCTTCCGGGCTTGTCGGGCCCCCGGGAGCAGGTGCCTTACGCTCCCGGGTGGGCAATTTTTGAGGGCGACTCGGCCCTCGATAACCCCCAGGTAGCTCGCGAGGTTCTTTGGGTTGCGCTGCTCCCGGCCGACCAGGCCAAGATCCGGTCCATGAATTATAGCACCTTCATGGACTCTGCCCTTTGCTCTGCCATCCGGGTAAGTTCATCTCTTCGTTCATGCAACTATATTTGTGCAAGTTTTATTTTAGACTCGTTTCTTACGTCCCTTTTTTACAGCATCTGCACGAGACGGAGACGTTGATGTATATAATCCAAGATTATCGGGAGCGAGACCGAAGGCATCAGCGGAGGCACGAGGAGGCCGAGGGGAGGCGCCTGGTGTCCGAGACCAAGTGCCTGGAGCTCCAGGCGAGAATAGGGGCGGCCGAGGGCGAGATTCGGGCTCTGACTGCCGAGCTCGAAGAGGAGAAGGGCGCGCACGCACTTGCCAGATCTGAAGTGCGCGCCGCGGAGGCTCGTCTGGCGGAGGCCGAGTCATCGCTCGCTATCCGCGAGCAGGAGGTGGGGGAAACTCACCTCAAGGCTCAAGAGCTCGAGGCCCGTCTGCTCGACGCGCAATCTTTGCTCGTTGATCGCGAACGGGAAATAAAAAATTTGGAGCGGAAGGCCGCCTACCACGAGGCTCGGGAGAAGGCGCAAGACGCCGTTAAACTCTTCCGTGAATCAGAAGAGTTTCGCGACTTATTGGAAGAGGAAGGCGTAAACGGGCTCATCCAGGGCTTCAAGGACTTCCGCAACCAGCTACGGCGACTTCTTCCAGACTTCGACCTCAACCTGCTTCAACCAGGAGCGGGGGTCGAGGAATCCGAGGCGGAGGCGGAAGCTCCGGCATCTGACGGGGCTGACCAGGAGGGCCCGGCCGAGGCGGACGAGGCTGCTCCCGGGGTCGCCGAGGCTGCTCCTGAGGCTACTCCAAAGGTCGCCGAGGCTACTGAGGTAGGGGCCTCGATCGCGGAGGAGCCAGCCGTCCCTGAAGTCGCCGAGGACAGTAGGGCTGAGCCTTAAAGTTTTTCGTTTTTTTTTTTGTAAATTGGGATGGCCTCCATACTGTTAAGGTCGAGCCCAAACTTTGTACTCAGCCTTCAGGCTCCTTTAAATAAATATTTTTTCGTAACTTGCAATTGGTTTGTGTTTTCGATTTTGGTAGACCTAAGTTTCTTCACTCGGGTCCACTTTAGGTTCCAGGGACTTGGGCTCTGCAGCCCCAACTTCGTCCGCTCTATAGTTAGACCTGCGTTTAGGCTCGGCGTATTTATCCAGTCCGAGCTCAGGTCCGAGTTTCCGCTGCTCGGGCCTTTGACCAGTGATATCGCGATGCTTGTGTTTAAGAGGATACGCTTGGGCTCGGCAAGCCTTCTCGAGCTTAGCTCAGAATTCGGCCGAGCCATAGGACCGAAGATCGCTAAACTCGAATTTTATTCAAACTTTGAACTCGGACCTTAGGTTGCCGAGGCGGATTGTCGGGCTTCTTTCGACAACCGAGTCGGATGTCCCGAAGTTCGGGATGAGGACTCTATCGAGCTGCCGATGTAAACTAGGCTATAGCTCACTATCGAACAGTGCATGTGGGACGGGTGAGGTTGAGTAATGATTGGCCCGACCAGGTACCCCGACGCTGGTCGGGGTTTCATTCAGGTAATTAATTAACAAAGAATAAAGTAAATAAAATAATATAAAGACATTAATTGAATGAGTACCTGGTACCATGAGCGCCTTATGCCGAGGCTGCAAACTTCGCTCGGCGATTTGGAGGACGCTCTTCTGCTCGGAGTCCGTTTTTTAGGGACGCCGGCATAATAGAAGCCAATTGCCATCAGAGTGTCGCCAATCACGAATGTTTCACTGATCGAGCAGGAGATCGAGCCGAGCTCGATGTTCGATGGAGATCGAGCCGAGCTCGATGTTCGATGGAGATCGAGCCGAGCTCGATGTTCGATGGAGATCGAGCCGAGCTCGATATTTGATGGAGATCGCATCTCGAACTCACGAACTCACGAGCTCACGCGAACATCTTCAGGGAGACCACGTAGGTGCTCCGTCATCCCGAAGTATCGAGACATCTCGACCGTAGTCGAGGTATTTGATGGAGATCGAGCCGAGCTCGATGTTTGATGGAGATCGAGCCGAGCTCAATGTTTGATGGAGATCGAGCGGAGCTCGATGCCTGATGGAGATCTACAATCACAATGGTGGATAGAAGTACGTGGTCTAAATCCGAGCTCGATGCCTGATGGAGATCGAGCCGAGCTCGATGTTTGATGGAGATCGCATCTCGAACTCACGAACTCACGAACCCACGCGAACATCTTCAAGGAGACCACGTAGGTGCTCCATCATCCCGAAGTATCGGGGCATCCCGACCGTAGTCGAGGTATTTAATGGAGATCGAGCCGAGCTCGATGTTTGATGGAGATCGAGGTTTCGTCAAGGCATCTGGCTCCGCTTTATGCCGATTGGCGAGCTGGGCCAGGTCTGGTACCATGAGACAATTATTAGGAGAATCGGCGAATTTGAACAAGTGCACATAAGCTGTTGTAAAATGAGATTTATGATTAAAAATTGGAGAACCCCTCGGGGTTCTACCGGTAGTACACGCGGAGATTCTCAGAACTCCAGTTGCGTGGAATGGGAGTCCCATCGAGAGATTCCAGCTTGTAAGTTCCGGATCGCCGGACGCGTGTGACTCAGTAAGGTCCCTCCCAATTTGGAGCCAATTTTTCTTGCTCGGTCGGTCAGGAGGCCTCGGCTCTTCTAAGGACGAGGTCCCCTGCTTTGAAGGATTTAACTTTGACTCTGGCGTTGTAGTACTACGCTGTCTTTTGCTGGTACCTTACCATGCGAACTCGGGCCCTCCCTTGTCTCCTCGATTAGGTCCAGGTTGTTTCTGAGCTGTGAGGAGTTAAAGCTGGCATCATAGTGTTCTACCCTCGGAGAAGGGAGCCCGATTTCCAATGGGATGACAGCTTCCGTTCCATATGTTAAATTGAAGGGAGTCTCGCCGGTGGGGAGACGGAATGTGGTCCGATAAGCCCACAGGACATTATATAGGTCTTCGACCCACTGCCCTTTGGATTTGTCGAGCCTGGCTTTGAGCCCCTGCAAAATAGTATGATTTGTTACCTCAGTTTCTCCGTTCGTCTGAGGGTGCGCGACCGAGGTGAAGCGGTGGTCGATGCCGAGCTCGAAGCAGAATTCTCTAAAGGGGAGGTTGTCGAACTGGCGGCCGTTGTCTGATGTGAGGATGCGGGGGAGCCCAAATATGCAGATTATTGACTTTCATACAAAATTCCGCATCTTCTGCTCGGTGATCCGGGCAAGTGGCTCGGCTTCCACCCACTTAGTGAAATAGTCGATGGAGACGACCAGGAATTTTTTTTGCCCGGTAGCCAGAGGAAATGGTCCCAGAATGTCAATTCTCCACTGGGCAAAGGGCCAAGGGGAACTAATAGAAGTTAACGGAGCCGAGGGTCGGCGTTGGACATTAGCGTTTCTCTGGCACCGGTCACATTTTCGGACGAAGTCCACAACATCCTTCTGGAGTGTTGGCCAGTAGTACCCTTGGCGCAAAATCTTATGGGCCAATGCTCGTCCTCCCAGATGATTTCCACAAATTCCTTCATGGACTTCACGCATTGCATAGTCAGCCTCTGTCGGGCGGAGACATCTGAGGAGGGGAGAGGTGAAAGATCTCCGATAAAGCTTTTCCTCGTGCAATATGTACCAGGTGGCGGAACGCTTTACTCGGTGGGCCGCACGTTCCTCGCTGGGGAGGACTTCGTCTTGCAGATAGTTGATGAGCTCGTCCATCCAGCTTGGCTCGAACTCAATGCAAAGGGCCTGCTCGGGCTCCTCTATACTGGGCTTTTGGAGATACTCCAGTGCCGCTGTTTTGGGAAGCTCGCTTATGCGAGAGGACGCCAGCTTTGATAGCTGGTCGGCTCTAAGGTTCTCTGACCTGGCGATATGTTGGATGTGGAAAGAATTCAAGGTCGAGGTGAGGTCTCGTACCTTCCGAAGATACTCCTGTATTGTGGGGTCTCTAGCTGCGAAGTCACCCAGGATTTGGTTGACGACGAGCTGAGAATCGCTGAAGGCCCTCAGGTCCTTCACTCCTAGCTCTCTGACTAGCTTGAGCCCGGCGACGAGTGCTTCGTATTCCACTATGTTGTTGGAAGCAGAAGACCCGAGGCGTAAGGCTTGTTCGGCAACCACCCCATCCGGGCTGGTGAGGATGAGACCCGCTCCGCTACCCCTCGGGTTTGAAGAGCCATCGACATGCAAAGTCCATGCCAAACTCGGAGTCTGCTCTGTTGGTGCAGGCTCAGGTTTGGGCTCGGCCTCGTCCGGTATGGTGCATTCGACAATAAAGTCGGCGAGTGCCTGCGCTTTGATCGCCGGTCTGGGTCGATACTCGAGGTCAAATTCTCCGAGCTCAACGACCCACTTAGTAATCCGGCCCGCGCGGTCTGATCTTTGCAGGATCTGCTTTACTGGCTGGTCGGTCAGCACGGCCATCGTGTGGGCTTGGAAATAAGGTCGGAGCCTCCGAGCTGAGATGACCAAGGCATAAACAGTCTTCTCCAGCTTGGAGTATCGGGTCTCAGCATCCCTCAAGACCCGGCTGGTATAATATACTGGTTTTTGGAGCTTGCTCTCCTCCCGGACCAAGACCGAGCTCACTGCTACAGGGGAAACGGCTAAATAAAGGTAGGAGTTCACCCTGTTGAGGCTTTGTGAGCAGGGGAGGGGAAGCAAGAAGGTGCTTGAGCTCTTCAAAAGATTGCTGGCACTCGGCCGACCATAAGAAGTTTTTTGGCTTCTTAGGAGTCGCAAAAAATGGAAGGCAGCGTTCGGCCGAGCGGGAGATGAATCTCCCGAGAGCTGCAACTCGGCCCGTAAGCCGTTGTACCTCCTTGACTGTCCTCGGGGGTGTCATCTCCTGGAGCGCTCGTATCTTTTCAGGATTGGCCTCGATTCTCTGCTGTGTAATGATGAAGCCAAGGAATTTGCCCGAGGTGACTCCGAACGCACATTTGGCTGGGTTGAGCTTCATTTGGTACCTTCGGAGTGTGGAGAACGTTTCATCAAGGTCGGTCACATGGTCTTGCACCACCTTGCTTTTCACCAGCATGTCATCAACATAGACCTCCATGTTTCGGCCTATTTGGTCTTTGAAGATCCGGCTGACCAGCCTCTGATAAGTTGCTCCGGCATTCTTTAAGCCGAATGGCATTACTTTGTAGCAGTAGGTACCTCCGTCGGTGATGAAGGCCGTCTTTTCTTCATCTTCTGGCGCCATGCGGATCTGGTTATATCCGGAGAAGGCGTCCATGAATGCCAACAGCTCGTGCCCCGAGGTGGAGTCCACGAGCTGGTCGATGCTGGGGAGTGGGAAACTGTCCTTTGGGCAGGCTTTATTCAGGTCGGTGTAGTCCACGCACATGCGCCATTTTCCGCTAGCTTTTTTGACGAGGACCACGTTGGCGAGCCACTCCGGGTAGGATATCTCCCGAATTAAGCCAGCCTCAAGAAGTTTGTCAACCTCCTCGGCTGCTGCTTGTTGTCGTTCAGGGGCGGTGCCTCGCTTCTTTTGTCGCACGGGCTTGTAGGTTGGCTTTACTTGGAGCCGGTGGACCACGATCTCTGGATCTATCCCCGGCATATCCGCGGGCGACCATGCGAAGACATCCATGTTGTTCCGCAAGAAGTTGACGAGGCGATCCCTTTCGCAATCATTGAGGCCAGAGCCGACCTGCACGGTTAGCTCGGGAAAGTTTTCATGCAAAGGAACTTGGATTAGTAGCTCACCGGGCTCTACCCGATTCTTCTGAGGGCCGACCCGTGCCTCCAGGGTTTTAGCTGAAGGCTGGTTGGTTGCTAGGGCCGGCACCTCGGCCGGTCGCTTCGCTTCATGGGTCGCCATGTAGCATCGTCTTGCTACCGCCTGGTCTCCACGAACTTCGCCGACTCCTTGGCTGGTGGGGAATCGCATGAGCAAGTGGCGAGTTGAGACCACTGCTCGAAGGGCGTTGAGACCTGGTCTTCCAAGGATGGCATTATAAGCTGAGGGCAGGCGTATCACGAAGAAGGTCATTCTCACGGTACTTTCCCGGGGGGCGAGCCCGACCATGATCAGGAGATCGACCTCGCCCTCTACTGGAACCGAATCCCCAGTAAATCCGACCAACGGAGCATTCATCCTCTGTAGTTGTTCTCCTGTCATCCCCATTTTATAATAGGCATCAAAATACAGAACGTTCGCCGAGCTTTCATTATCGATTAAGATGCGTTTTACATCGAATCTATTCACAACCATAGAGATGACCATAGCATCATCATGGGGAATTTTGACTCCCTCCAAGTCATCATCTGAGAATGAGATGGCTTCCAAGGCGCGTAGGCGCTTCGAAAAGGTTATCTCCCCTGAAGCTTCTCCGACCGAGGCTCCGCCTCGGATGGTGTTGATGGTGCCGGCGATGGGCCTGTTGGCGTTTGAATCTTCAAGCTGTGCAGCTCTCTCCGCCGGTCTCTTTTCTTCACGCCGGCCTCGCACAAATCGATCGAGAACCCCTCGGTGGATGAGCACTTCGATCTCGTTCCAGAGCTGAAAACAGTCCTCCGTATCATGGCCATGATCCCGATGGAAACGGCAGTACTTCCGGGGATCACGCCGGGCTCCGAGATCTCGTCTAGGAGGCGGGGGCCGAAAATAATCCCGACCCTCAATCTCCATGAGGATCGGCCCGAGGAGCAGTAAGGGGAGTGTAGTTTTCATACCTCCCTTCTGGTGCTTGAGCCCGTGGTGGAAACCTCGGGCGGAATGGTAACCTCTGCTGAGGCGGTCCCCGTGATCGGGGTGGACTCTTCAGACGGGGAAGATTCTTGGCTTGGCGCGGGACGGGCTTCTGGGCTGGCTACGCTCCTCGCGGCGTCTTTTCTGTTTTTTGGAAGTCTGCTCGGTCCCGCTCCGCCTAACGGCCACAGCTTCCTCGGCCTTCGCGTACTTCCGCGCCTGAACAAGCATTTCAGTGAGATCCGCAGGGAAATTCTTCTCGATGGAGAAGAGGAACCTGTAAGACCGGGCTCCAGCCTTTAGTGCCGACATGGCAATTGACTGGTCAAACTCCCGGACTTCCCATGTCGCGGCGGTAAACCGGTCCAAATACTCCCTAAGGGACTCTCACTCCTTTTGTTTTATATCAAGGAGGGAGTCCGATGTCCGCCGCTGGGGCTGGCTGGCGGCAAAATTGCTGGCGAACTGTTTGCCGAGCTGCTCGAAGGAGGAGACAGTACTCGGCTTCAACCCGGTAAACTAGAGCCGGGCTGGTCCTCGGAGCGTTGCTAGAAAAGCTTTGCATAGCATGGCCTCCGAGGCTCCCTGTAAGGCCATTAAGGTCCGATAACTTTCCAGGTGGTCAAGAGGGTCGGTCCTGCCGTTGTAAGGCTCCACCTGGGGCATCTTGAATCGTGGCGGGACCGGCTCATCCTCAATCTGTTGGAAAAAGGGTGACTTCGTGGTGAACTCAAAGTCACCATCACGTCCCGACTTCCTTCCCCGGAGCGCCTGAATCTGGCGCTCCAGCTTCTCGACCTTCTTGTCGAGTTTATCATTCTGGGGGATCACCACGGCGGCCTGCTCCGGAGTAGGTTGCCTTGGGACCGACTCAGCCTCTGATGGTTGTGGCCAGCCACCAGGACCTCTGACTGGATGTTCTCTCCAGAAGGAGGCCTGGGCTTGAGAGTCCTGACCTCGAAGGGAGAGTCCGCTTGCAGGAGGCACCGGCTGAACTGAGGCCGGAGGGAGCGGTGCCGTCGGGATGCCCCTGGGTTGCAAGCTTTGGACAGCGGTGGCCAAGGCCTGCACTTGTTGCACCAGGGCATCGAACTGCTCCGGCCGAACTTGAGTTGACTCGGCCGGAGGTGGCGAGTTCTGGACAGAGCGTCCAGGACTGGGCGGAGGACGTCGAGAGGCATTGGAAGCCCCTTTACTTCTCAGTTTCATGGCCGCAACTCGGGCCCTTCCTCTAGCGCCAACTGTTGCTGGAAAGTGGACCCGGGGGCGACCGTGAGCCGAGAGAGGAGGAGCTCCGCTGCTGGAACAATGGGTGGTGGTGCGCCGGCTGGTGGCGTCCTCCTGGAAGATCCTGCAAGAAAGCCAGTGGCCGGGATCTCCGGTGCCGGCCCTCCGATGCTTAAGTCAGAGGGGGGCTGGTGTAGTAGTAGAATAAAAGAAGAGACCCTTTGTTCCCTCCCCCAGGTTTCCTTTTATAGAAGGGTATTATGTTACCTGAGAGGTGACAGGTGTTGCTTGTCTTTTTGTGATAATTGGGCACGATCAGGTTCATTGATGGTGTTGCGGAGAATAAGGCCGGATCAGACCGGAGTCAGCGAACTGTCGTGGTTGATCGGACCTGTTGGAGTTGTTGAACCGCCGGCCGTGGTGGGCCTGGGGTTCATAGATAGCAAGTGCATTGATTGCTGAATGAACCAGTGATCAAGGAGAGCCATACGCTTTGATGGTCCAGTGATCCGGAGATCATCTTGAGCCGTATTCATTTAATGGTTGTGTGCATCGGAGGCCTGCAGGGGTCACACGTATTAATGATAGGGCGTGCCGAAAGCCTGCGGAGGTCACGTGCCCTAATGGCTTGAGGAGAGTAACAGAGTACGGTGGAGTTGGTTATCTGGTTGTCAGATCCCCTAGAGGATTAGGCGAGAGTTGGATATTTGGTTGAAGGCATGGGCTCGGCACGGGTGTCGAGCTGAGCCAGTTGCTCAGCGGGGTGCCTCCAGCTTGAGCGTTGTGAGGCCGGGCGCCTCTCTGGTCGGCGCTCTCTGGTCGAGCGCCATTCTGGTCGGTGCCCCCTGGCCGAGCGCCTCTCTGGTCGGGCGCCTCCTGGTCGAGCGCCTCTTTGGTCGGGCGCCTTTGAACTGGCATGACTTGGGTTCTCCCCCCAACAAAATCTAACCCAGATCTCTTGTATCAAAAAAAGAGATTTTAATTACTAACCCTGCCAATCCTCATGATGTGGGGACTTTTAACATATTCATTTCGGTCTCTTTCTTAAACTATCACCAGACATGGATAATTTAGTAGTTTAGGTCATGTGACATGCCGGTAATGTAGAGAACTACAGGCACAATTTACATGACGATCATTAGATCCTCTAAGGCAAGAAAGAATGAACCCACTCGAGGCAACGACCATAAATAGCCCCCTTCTAGACTAATTAGCAGGAAGTGTTGGCTTGTGGAAAGCAATAATCAGATATAAAATTTGCCGTTATGATGCATACTTTCTGAAAAAAAAAAAAAAGCTTCAGGTGCTCATTTTCATGTGCACAAACAGTTGCTTAGATTAATGCTGTTTTGCATCACAACAGTTTTGTTAGAAGACACCAATCCCCTAATGCCATATAGGAGGAACTCATGCATAAAACTGGAGCCTAAAACTACAGTCCTGTGTCCTCGGATCTTCCCTTCTTGAATATGTCCTTCTCTCCCATCCGATGTCCTTCAAAAGATAAAGTTTTTCTGAAGGAAGAGAAAAAAGAAAGACTAACTCACTATTATAATTATCATAATCTTAATTTTATAAGATGCGCAGTCCAAAAATTGGATCCAGAATTTTTTATTACTAAAAATAAAGAAAGGTGTGACTACCGAGACAAGCGCTGGTTCACTCCTTTAAGAGACATGGATCAAGCAAATATAAAAGCACAATTATTAGTTAACTCAAATAATAAAATATCTTTAGTTGGATTAGTCGAAAGGACAACAACCACACCTCATCCTATGTGAATCAAAGGTACCCAACAATTAGTAGGGGGAAAGCACATGGACCTATTCTTATTTTTGAGGTGTAGTAATCCTCTTCCTAGTTTTAGAGATCTTAAATCGGAATTTTTTGGCATAGCAATGAATTTCTTTCCAAGGATTATAGTAGTAAAGAGAAATTTGTAATGTACAAAAAAAGAAGAAGAGAAGTTTGTAGAAATTTTATATATTTTCCATATTTCAATTCTTCTATGATATAAAAATGTGGACATGATTTACAACAAATTATAATTATGATTTCAAATTTCTCAAGTTCATTTTTCTTTTCACTAAATTATTCCCACTGCTAAGTAAGCAACTCATAAAAAAAACCTCACTCAAACCAATGTAGCTTTTAGGTCTACTGATTGTTACCATCTCTTAGGTCTTTGACACCAGATTAGGCCCAGGAAGACGCATACAAGAAAAGTCCAAGTTATGAGCCCATCCATGAAGTCTATCCCATTAATTTAAATATTTGAATGTCCAATTGGTAGATGGGCCTATAGTTAAGTCACTCTTACAAACTTGGGATAATTGAGATTTGTTATGATGAATATCCTGAGAGTTGTTTGTCATTGATGTCTCATGAGAGCATGCATCTATACTATATAACTAAGCCATTTAATGAATGAGATAGCCTATTTTTGAATTCAAACCAATTATCCCCCAAGAAGTTCTTATTCTGCCTCCTCCCTCTCCTTGCGGATTTTAAAGGGTTTTGATTCACTACCCAAAGTGTGCTTATGGTACTCTCTCATCTCTGCTCCTCGTGTCACTCCTATAATTCTCAATAACGGAAGAAGAAAACAAAAATCATCCTACAAAGCTATTAAATTAGGGGCTAGAGTCTAATTCAGTACATATGCATCAACATTTGTTTAATGTGTTTATACTCCTATAATTTAGATAAGATTCACCTGAAAATCTTATCTATAATCTACCACTACAAATTTTTTAGGTCTTCTATAATGAAACTTATGCATTTTGGGTCTATACTTGTGAACTTATGCATTTTGGGCCGAAGCGGTCATATGTGCCATTTACCTATTGAATAGATGTCCTATAAAGAATGTTCACTTGAAGACACCGGAAGAAGCTTGGAGCTTTTTCAAGCCAAATGTCTCTCATTTTAGAGTTTTTGGATGCATTGCATAGCTAAGATTCTGGAGACTAGAAGGATAAAGCTTGATGATAAGAGTAAAAAGTGTATCTTTCTTGGTTATGGTGGAGAAGCAATGGGCTACAAGTTGTACAATCCAATTACAAAGAATGTGTTTATGAGTAGAGATGTTGTGTTTGAAGAAGAAAGCATGTGGGATTGGAACTAAAATGACGCTACTCTAGTTAAGCTACAAGTTGAATAAGAGAAAGTGCCAAGACAAGTTGAGAATGAGCCACAATCACCTCTTCAAGGATCCTCTTCTTCTTATCATCCTCTTTATCAGAAGAAAGTTCTAATGAAATGTCACTCAAAACGAGAAGCTTGAGAGAAGTTTATGAAGCTACAGAGAATCAAGATGGTAATCTAAATTTGTATTGTTTCTTCATGGATTGTGATCCTATATGCTTTGAAGAGGCTATTCAAGAAGACAAGTAGAAGAAAGCAATGGATGAAGAGATCAAGGCAATTGAAAAGAATGATACTTGGGCTTTGAAAAGCTAACCACAAGAAAAAAATCAATTGGTGTGAAGTGAGTGTACAAGACAAAAAAAGATGCAAAAAGAGAAGTTCAAAGATATAAAGTAAAGTTGGTAGCAAAATGTTATAAACAACAACCGGGAATTGATTTTGGTGAAGTATTTGCTCCCGTTGCTCGCTTACAAGCTATTAGATTGGTTCTCTCTTTGGCCGCTCAACACAAATGAAAAATCTATCAACTTGATGTGAAATCGGCTTTCTTGAATGGCTTTCTTGGAGAGAGATTTATGTAGAACAACCTTTGAGGTATGTTAAAGTAAGCCATGAAGATAAAGTGTACAAGTTAAAGAAGGCTCTTTATGGGTAGAATCAAGCACCAAGAGCATGGAATGCAAGAGTTGATAATTATTTTTATAACGATGGCTTTGAAAAGTATCCTTTGTATAAGAAGGTGACTATTAATGGAGATGGGTTGATTGTGTGTCTTTATGTTAATGACTTGATCTTCATCGGCAACAATCCAACTTTGTTCAATACATTCAAGAAGAGCATGATTCAAGAATTTGAAATGACAGATATTGGCTTGATAGCTTATTTTCTTGGTATTGAAGTGGTGCAAACGGAAGATGAAATTTTCATCTCTCAAAGTGGCTATGTAAAGGAGATTCTCAAGAGGTTTAGAATGGAGTCTTGTAATCCGGTTAATACTTTCCTTGAATGTGGCTTGGAGTTAAGAAAGAGCATTGGAAGTGGTAATGTTGATTATACTTACTTCAAAAGCTTGGTTGGAAGCCTTCGATATCTTACTTGCACAAGATCAGATATTCTTTATAGTATTAGGTTGATTAGTAGATATATGAAAATACCGGATCATTCACATCTCAATGCCACCAAGAGGATCCTATGCTACAACAAAGGTACACTCAATGATAGCTTATTCTACTCTTATTTACATGATTTAGACTTGTGGGCTATTCCGATAGTGATTGGGGTAGAGTTTGGATGAAAGAAAGAGCACCTTCGATTATCTCTTCTTTATAGAAAATGGTGCATTCACTGCGCATTCACTTGGTCCTCCAAGAAGCAACCAATTGTAACTTTGTCAACTTGTGAGGCGGAGTATTTGGTTAAGAAATTTGTTAAACTATTTGGATTTTTCTCAAGAAAGTGCCACGGAGATTTTTGTTGATAATCAATCGCAATTGCTTTGGCCAAGAACCCGGTATTTCATGAGAGAATCAAACATATTAACACTCGGTATCATTTCATCTGGAAGCATATGAAAGAAAAAATAGTGCAATTTGTGCATTGCAAGTCTCAAGACCTAGTAGCGGATATCCAGGGCCGGCCCAAGCCTTAGGCGACCGCCGGTCGCCTAAGGCCCCGGCCCAAAGGAAGGCCTCCACTCTGCATGCTCCTGTCTGGGATCGCCATCGTCGGAGCCGGTCGGAGGCCTACGAGCTGCTCCAGCCTGCAGCTGCCCATCATAGGATTCATAGATTAGCTGCCGCCTGCCAGGCATCCAGCATCTAGGCTTGGCCTGGTGGCCAACGGGCAACGGACAACGGGGCTATGGAGCCCTACGCCCCTACGATCCATAGCTGATAGCCTGTCTTCTCCAAGACTCCATCCGCCGTCCTCGGCAGCTCGGCTCGGCCGAAGACTCTTCTTCGGCGAAGAGTTTAAAACTTTCGATTCTAAATTCTTCTTCGTTCTTTTTTCCCTAATCAGCTAATCCCTAGTTCTTCCTTACTCTTCTTCGGTTCTTCCTGCTAATCCCTGGTTCCTCCTTACTCTTCTTCGGTTCTTCCTTCCCTAATCTGCTAATTCCTAGTTCCTCCTTACTCCCTAGTTCTTCCGAGTTCCGTCCACGGTCCATCGCCCGTTCGCCGTCCTCGGCAGTCATTCGCCGAAGAGAGTGACGAGGGAATCACCGAATCAGGGAGGCGGCGTCGCCGGACGGCGTCTCTTCTCCTTCTTGGCAGTCGGCCCAACCCTCCGGGCTCCATCCACGCCGGAGGTGAGCTTCCGCCTTTACTCTTTCGAGTGTTCTGTTTTCTTTTTTTAGCTATGGGTGTTCTGTTCTCTTCCGCCTGATGGGTTATTTATTTTTGTTAATTTATTCTGATTCAGTATATTGGTTCAATACCTCAATGGTTCTCTCCCTCTGTTTTGTTTTGTAGCGGGAAGGGAAATTATAGAGATCTTGGGGTTTATTTAATTGTTTTTTACACATATCCAGCTTTTTTGTTGTTTCCCCTCGTAACATTAACAGGGTGGGTAATGCATGAAATAACTGATCTTTCTAGAGGAGCAAAATTAGACTCAAGAGATTGAATTTGGCAACCAGGCCTCTCAATGAAAAAAGAACATTTTTACGGCCGATCATCCCGTTGTTATCCATGAAAATCATGCAACTTTCGGAATTTCTCCATATAGAAGAAAGTAGGGAAAAAAAATAAAACAATAAACAATAAAACAACCACCCCTGGAAATTACACTCCTAAAATGAACCGGAGAACAAGATCACAAAGCAAATATCTATACAACTTCAAACCAAGGGCCTCTTTTCTTCTTCTTGTTCTCGAGATCCTTGCCGCTGCTGTTTGAATTTACGAGGAATAGGATTATAGGGTCTTTGTATTCTGGAAGAAGTTTCAAGATGATCCCCATGGAGATCAGTAAAAGTCCGGTGCTGTGCTGCCCCGTCAATGACTTTGTGAATTATCAGATAAGATAGCAGTAGTGTGACTGCCTTCCTCGCTGTAGTTACCTAACAAAACATGAACATAGGAAAGACTTAAAATGTGAATCATGTTTCTAAAATCAGCTGCACGGATACTACAAGATGTCAAAAGAGAGACTAAAAATACTGAAATGTACCATTGCAGTAGTTGCTGCCCCAAAAATTGCAATGAGGGAGAGCACAAAGATCTGACCCACAAAGGTGGCCATTGCTTCAAACACGAGCACAACATAGACATATAGATGCTGCATCCATTAACAATGAGAAGAGACTCTCATCAGACTAATAGTGTCTAGCTTTACATCTTCAATAACAAGTGATCCAAATCAAGCTAGTATTATTCAGCGAAAAAACTACAAAATGTTTCCCTTTGAGTATAAATATAGCACACAAACACATACGCATGGTTGCATTATTATTGATTCGGAAGACGGAGAACCTGCTGTATAAGTGATATTTGTATGGTTTCTTAACTTGGATTTTGTTGGTTGTTAAAAGTATTTGTAGGTTTAACGGGCATCTGACATTCCGCATATTTTTAAATAAATTTTTAAAAGTATTTTACACTTATTAAATTTTTTTATTTTTCTAAAAAGGGCCTCCTTTAGTAAGTTCGCCTTAGGCCTCCAAATACATTGGGCCGCCCCTGCGGATATCTTCACCAAGCCATTGAAGCATGATGTGTTTAGAAGATTGAAGAACATGTTGGGCATGAAGATTTTTGGAAATTGGGTTTAAGGGGGGATGTTGGAAATGTAAACCCAATTTAATGGGTTACTTTTAATTTTTTGCTTGATGGCATTCCACGTAATTTTCTCGTTTCTTAATAGTCCCTTTGTTTAGGTCCTACTTTATATTAAAAAAAAAAAAATCCCATAGGTTGTATGGTATGAGGGTGTGTCTTTTGAGTTCCTCTTTGAAAGAGAAGAAGGTGGTGAGAGCTTGGTAGGAGAAACCCCTTGAGCAGATTTTTGTATCAAAAGGAAGAAGACTACAAGAAGAAAATGTATTTTTCTAGTTGTTGATTTTTTGCATATTTGTAAGTTCTATTTTTAGTTTTTTCATGGTTGAAATGAAGGATTTTATGAAGTAGTTTTGAGCCTATCTTGTGCCCCATTATTCAGCTCTATTTGTCATTGTTATTTGATGCCATTTGCATGTTATTGGCATCTATTTTGCTCCAACAAGCCCCACCCACCACTCTCATTGAGTTCACCCTGCAGGGAGGAGCGATGGGATATTGCAGTGTCATTGCCTGCTTGGCTAATATCAATGTGTTGTGCCTGCCGGTGCTGCAGGAGAAGGCGCAGAATGGTAGCTTGGTGGGATGCAAGAAAGTTTGGCTTTTAATACGGATCAGTACTCATGCAGCGGAGCCTATGGGGGTCCCGACACATGCAAACCCATGAACTACTCTCGGCTATTCAAGAAAGCATGTCCTCAGGGCCGGATAGGGGTCTACATAGCAAAGGCAGTTGATGACTTAAGCCATTGAGGCTAGATGAAAATCAAATAGCAAGTGAATCGTCGTGGAAAAAAATCGCATGGTGTAGACGACATTAGGGAGACCAAAGACGGGGATGCTAATAGAGTAATGAAGCCTAAGTTGAGCAGCAGCCAGAAGAAGGCCAAAAAACTAGAGATGAAAAGGCTTGAGGCCTCAGGTTACTAAGATAGAGGTTGCTCTATCTTTAGGCATAGCCACACCAAGCTAAGTTCGACGTCAGCCACCACTAAGCGGCAGTCTCCGGCGAGCATGCCAGACTGTCGAGTCTCCAAAAAGGACAAGGAAGAGGACTAGATGAGAGAAAGGGGGAGGAATTCGATGATGGTATCTGGGCTCTAACAGAGGTCCAGATCTACAAACAAGGGCGACAAGAGTAAGGAACTCTGGTGAAAATCTAGAGCAGAGGAATATGGGGAAAAAGAGAGCTCACCGGTGCCAACGAAGGTGGTGATGGATCTCAATCGAAGGGCTCGGTCCGGCAGGCTAGCGGAGACGGCGCTCGAAACGGGGAGAAGGAGCCTCGAAGCGGAGGAAATAGAGAGAGAGAGAGAGAGAAGGGAGGAGAGGGCTCGGCAGAACTTGGTTGCGGCGGCATGTCAGCCACCGGAGGGAGGGCAGAAAGAGGGAGGAGGAGAGGAGGTGCTCGATGGAGGATCCAGAGAAAGGGAAGAGGAGGCTTTATAGAGAGCTTACAAAGAGGATAAGGTCGGAGTCGTTGCTCCACCCATGATCCCTGTGGCAGTGAGTTCGACCGACCAAATGGCCTGCAAAGTTCTCGCTAACAGCAAGCGATCAAGTGCTGGATCAAAGAGGCGAAGAAGAAGCAGACGATCACGATCCTTTGTTTTAATCCACTCTCCCCTGCTGATGTTGGTTGGGCTGCCTACTTCAGCCCAAAACAACCGACTTCATCCCAAAACGGCCTATCTGGGCCGGATCTCACAGCATCAACTAGAGACACGCTGAGGCATAATTGGACCATCATTACGTAAGGCCATCGCTCAACTAGCAGAATACCATAGCAAACAACTAGCATAATCTCTGAGCAAACAACAGTGGTTTTGTAGCAAAAAAACAGCACAGTGGACACTTCACACAGATACAAAACTGGAACGCATGCATACAGCTCTCTCTTTCTCTCACCCTTGTATTTCTTTATCGCCAGAGAAGCTCCTCAAGCTGCTTAGAATTAACCAGGGTTCCATCGAGCTTGGATCGTGCTCCCAAAACTTGACATTTTAGGTGTCGAAAATGCCAGCTGGTTTGAGGAAACATAATCCACATTTATGGGTATCTAAACTCAGAAGTCAGTCTTCTACGAACAATTGTTTCAACTAGCAATACAAATTTTTCACATGTTCTGTCAAGCTTCCATGACTCAAAACACATACAAGCATCAAATAGAAAGCACTTTAAGCAAATCAGAAAGAGATGTATAGAATCATTTCTTTTCATTCTACACTCAGACCCACTACTAGATTGACATGAAAGGAATGAGCAAACAAACACACTCATTAACATCATCTTGGAGCAGGCTTTTGATGATGTGATTGCATGTCATCACTTAATTATTTGCTCAGGAAATTCTGAACAGCCAGCTATTTTCATCAAGTCATAGACCATGTAATATTTACAAGCAACAGCCCCCGCCTTGGCTTGCATGATCTTCCGGATTCTGTTTCAAAATGTTCCTCTTCACGGTTGCAGATCCTTCCTCCAATAGACTAGGAACCTCAAGAATCTGTAAAAGAGCATCACTTAGTTTCTGCAATGATCAATATAGTTTTTCCCAACATAGTGAAGTCCTAACTAGCCTCCAATCACAATGGAAAGAAGACTTAAACATAGCAATCAAGATCGGAGATCAGATTTATCATCCCTATTGACCAGTGATCCCCACAAAAAGTCATTAATGCAACATGTTGTAGCATCTGTGTTGTTTAAAAAAAAAGAGACATGAGGAATACTATTTTTTTTTTATTTCAATATGTATGATCCTTGAGATGGAGAAAACCTATTTTGGCATCAACACAATCAAACAAAGTTAAAGTTCGCAGCAATCCAATTTACAAACAGAATGAGAACCTGATATGAGCAGAGAAACTTCTATAGTTTAACATTCCTCATGAGTCATAACCGAGTGGTCAAATCATAGTACTAGAAGAAATTTTCATCAAATTCAGATAAAATCCACATATCTTTTATGAAGTGTACCTTCAGGGCAAGTTCTTCAAAACATTTCTCCACATTTTCTCGTGTTTTTGCACTGCATTCAAGAAACAAGCATCCATACTCTTGTGCAAAAGCAATTCCCTCTTCCCTTGTCACCATCTTCTCAGTTTCCTGGCATGTTATAAGGTGATTAGAGTAACATGTATTGAGCACTGCATGCCCTACATTATACAGAAAATGTCAATTAAAGAACAATAAAATCCTAATATACACCTTTCTTTGTATTATGCTACAAAATGTTATTAGCGTCAGAATTTTCAAACACAACAATTATCTAAAATAACAAAATAACAATGACAATGGAAGATACCTTGGAATTAAAAAAGCTAATAACTACATTTCTTTATGTCGCGTTACAAAATGTTATTAGCTTCAGAATTGTCAAACACAGCAATTATCCACAATAACAAAATAACAATGACTATAGAGGCTACCTTGTCAACTTTATTCCCAACAACCATTTTGACGCAGTCTTGACTAGTGGAGTACAAGTCAATTTCCCTGGCCCATATATCAGCTAAGTTTGTAAAAGTTTCTCGCCTCGTCACATCATAAACTAACAGGAGAAGAAAATCAAAGAGTTAGCCTTTCTGCATCCATAATATATACCCTAATAACATCATAAATTTTGAAAGCCACTTGAGGAACCATATCTAGAAGAAGTACGGGGATGAGAGCTATTAGCGAACAAAAGAGTCAATCATTTGCTCAACAGAATCATGAGCAACAAGTTGTAGCAAATCTTTCTGTTTCACATTCTGGCTTTATTTAGGCCAAGTGCCAACCTGACACTAATCCTCCATATATTTCATCTGGAGGGTTCGGGTATAAGCAATGTCAATATGCCTGTACTAAAAGTTTAACCAGGTAATTACCTAAACTACTTTTTTGTTTACACACTAGAGAATGTGAAGATTGTTCTAGATAGACATGATAAAGCTATGATTGAATTAAATAACAGGAATCAGACTCTGGTGGCCAAAATTGTGCAAAGCTGACCATGAAAAAGAAGAGCATCTGTGGCATATGAAAAGTAAGGTTGACCTGCTAAAACATGTCGAAAGAGTGTAATGATACTAATAGATGGTGAGATATAGTACAGTTGATCAGGTGAATCTTTAAAAGGAAAAATATGGCAATGAGCAAGGCAAGCAATGTAGGTTTGAACAAAGAAAATTTGGCTTTAAAAATGATTAGCATTCATACATTCTACTTGGCAAAATTAAAAGACAGCAAGGAGGTTTGGCATTGGCAGGCAAGTCATGGAGAAGCAACAGAAAGTTGTGAATAGACAATGCTCAAGATTTGCATACAAAGGAAGGAAATTGAAGATAAACCATCATAAGGCACCATGGCATGAATGATATCCAAGTGCTATTGCATAAAACCCAACACAAGTGAATATTAGGAGAATTTGAAAGCTAGCATGCACTGAATTATTAGTCTCAAAGTTGTGTCTCAAGGGGGAGAAGACAAGGGCTGTTTCTATAGGTACGAGAATATAAATTCCAGTGTTTCTCATTTAGTGATCTAAAACTGCTCTGAAAGTTCTTACATGGGTCAGTGTCATGTACAAACCCATGTTGGTGGTCAACTCAGATCAGCATGTATGGCAGCATACCACACTACAGTAGGGGTCAAACAAGTATATGTTCTGTTCAGTGGATTACAGTGTTAAATCAATTGACTATTAAATATATTTTCCTAATTAGAAATTTGATACAGACAAGTTCAATTCTTATGTTTTCACTTAAAAATGAGCTCTTAATCATTCTTTTCAATATTTAATCCTATATAATCACCATTTTTTGTCATAGTTTGTAGATTAGATTTTTTAATGCATAATTCAAATATTTCACTTGTGTATAACAGCAATAGAGCACAAGTTTCACCTAATGTCAGATGCTATATTGAAGAGTCATATTCTTTGTTGAGTATGCGAAACATGTCTACACATGACTAGAGAGAAAATCAAAGCAGTGTAGATGCCAAATGAATAGGCTTGTGCTTTTCTGTATCTTTCAACATGGTAGAATATCTTCTTGTATAGGTGCATGTTGATACATTACTGCACACAGTCTGACAATCTCAAACTTCACAAGCAAGATATATGGCACTTTCTCTTCTCTTTTCAACCTCGGGCGCAACTGACTTGGTCATTGTTTTTGGTTATATATGCTTCATGTTGGTGAGGGCAAGTCTTGGTACAACAATAAGACTGTTCCACTATGACCTGGGTGCCATGCATTCAAAACACTGAAGAGGGTGAACCTTGGTGCAACGGTGAGGTTACTCCATTGGGACTTAGGTGTAATGGGTTCAAAATATGGAAACAACCACTTTGCATGCAAGGTACGGTTGGATGCATCTAACCTTGCCAAACCCCGTAGTAGCTGGAGCCTCATGCATTGGGCTGCCCTTTATATATGATTCTTTTTAGTGTCTCTTTATCGATCCCTTGAAGGTTTTTGGCATGTTAAAATGTTATAAACATTAATTTGATCAGACTTGCTAATTGACCAATCCTACTCGATGCTACCACCATTTTTTTCTTCACCTTGGTGCATTCTTATAGATAACCCTACATAGCTACACCTAGTGCATCACAAGTCTCAAAGTTAACTCTATTAGATTTTTTGACCAATGTTCACATCAATTTTTGAGATCATTGATGCTGCCTGGTTGTGCACATATCTATCCCATGTCCATAGATCCTTTCTTAACTCAGACGCTGTACCTCGGCATCAAACAAATGATGTCAACCAAACATAAATAAAATTAGTAAACTACTTCAAAATTAAAAAATAATTGCTAGGATCCATCTATATAACTATATGTATCCCTCATGGAATCACATTTAAGCACCTTATTAATGCACTTTACTCCCTGCATGTGTTTCTTCCACCCTCCATTAGTCAAATCTCATCTCTATTGGTCCACATTCTAACACTGTAGGTCAACCATTACCCTCTCTCTTCACTTTCTCCTTCCCCATATACAATCTTAACAAGTGTTAATCTAGGGATACAACTCACCATGCGCCTGAATTCTGAGCCACTAAAGTTGATGGTGCAACTTGACTGAAGTGATCGGCTGCCCTACAAGGGACACTTCTCAAAGAATAAAGATACACTATGATGGCAGAAAACCATAGCGGCTCTTGCCTTCTGAGAAAAACAAAGTCAAAGTCGGTTACTTAACTCATAACTTCACTGGTGCAATGTACTGTGGTATCATTGATTACTAATGTCCACCTTTTCCAGGAATGGCAAGCAGAATCTGGTAATTATTGAGGACTGGCCCAACCCTTTTTTGGCACCATTATCCTGAAAAATTGTTCTTATCATGGAAACCTATCCCCATATGAGGACATGATTGTCTCAATGTCTGGTGTTGTGGAGTAAGGCACTCAGATCATGTACTTCAGTCGAGTGAAGATAAGAAAAGTCCTGCAAATATGTATCAATAAATGGCAGCCAGTTCAACTGTTCTGTTCACCAAATATACTGGACAAAGCATATGAAGAAATTCATGTGATCAATTTCTTAACTTAGAGCAGCCATATCTTCTATAATCAACTCCCATTTCAGCAATATCTGCATAACAAGGTCACCAGTTCAATAAAAGTTCAATCTGATTAGGATCATCTCATGTCCCAATTTAAGGCTGTTTTCTTTCTAGAATATGTACGAAGGCTCATATTGTGAATAAGATTCCAACTATATTCAAGAGAAAAATGCAACCCACCCACAACAATGTTTTATCCGTATTGTGAAGACCCGTGCGGACATGTGCTTAGTCCGACAACGGTTATTCGTTGGGTAGATCTTAGATACTTATACAGGATCAAGGAATCCAAATAATACCTTCCGACTAGCCATTTTGGGTGAGGTCCTAGGTTGTCACAAATGGTATTAGAAAAGACCCGGCTCATAACCTATATGGATTAAGGGATACTGCAACACAAATCCATTAGAGTTGACCACGGGCCGATCGTGGTACTTAGAATTAGATTTCAATGGATTTGAACCTTTAGCCTGACGAGAATGTCAGAGCTTAAACGGAAGGAGTATGCGAGGACCCGTGCGAATGTGTGTTTAATCCCACATTGGTTATTCGCTGGATAGATCTTGGATACTTATATAGGATCAAGGAACCTAAATAATACCTTCTGGCTAGCCATTTTGGATGAGGTCTTGGGTGGTTACATGTATACACAAAAACAAGGCTATGTAGAAGATTGCTAAGAAGTAAGAACTATATGGTAAAGATGATTTTGGCACTAATACATTTAACAGATGAATGAATGACACAACCAATCAGTCAGAGAAAAAATTGGTTATAGTGGAAGTGTCTAATATAGCAGAATCCAACCTCCATTATGTCAATGAATTAGGTAGGGCTCGCCCACCCTTGTTTTTCTGAAAAAATAAATAACAGAAAACAGTTCTAAACAGAAAAATTAAAACAAAGATAGCACCTAAATTCTTGTCCTGCTTTGGGAATTTGACTATTAGAAAGCAGGAGCAGAGCCATAACAGCTACCTGCTGAGAGAGGTTTAGACGTTGGTTTTGACAGCTCCAGTACCTCTCTTCATTGCCCACAGCAAGAAGAGGCAGCATATAAACTCAACAGAAGTAAATAAAATGAAAAATTTCTTGAAGAACCTATCAGAATGCTTTATTGCTAGCCTATCAGAATGTAGCCTGCTCCATAAAGCAAACTACCTCAATGACAAGTATATTGTTACCATCCACTCGAGTGTAATATCATGCAATAAAAGAATTTATTCTACTAACCATATAATCTTATTCAACAACTCTTTTGCCCACTATCTGGTGGAGTTTTATAAACTTTTCCATAAGACATTTTTATATCTTATGAAGCATGTGAGCATTTTAAAAGAGAAGAAGGTATTAATAAGGCAGCACCCATAAACAAACAAGTACATCCAATGACGATAATGTGCCAAATGAGAATTGGACAGAAAAGGAGAAAAGTAAAAAAGAAAAAAGTTCGAGATAATGCTTACTGTAGCTTGTTAATTGATTTGCTTACCTAGAATGATTCCTTGAGCACCTCTATAATAAGAACTAGTTAGCGTCCTAAATTTCTCCTGCCCAGCTGCAAAATGTGCATAAATAGTTTAAAAAAATGGGGGATAAAGTTATAAAGTGGCACATATACTTCATTACAAACACCAGAAACAATATGTCAAAATTCATATTATTCTCACGAACTTTCCTCAAGAACTCACAGCATCATTTACAGAAATTACAGTGTTTCCATATTATATTGTTTGCAGCATGGAACATCATGTATCAGGAAGGAATTTGGACAAATACGTTATCAGCATGTTAAGATATTCCACCAATACAAAGATGATACACGTAAAATAGAAGTTCACAAGAGTACTTTCAACTCGGAAAAAAAGACATAAATATGAATTATAATTGTTACTATATTTCAAAAGTAAGCAATAATGCTTGAAGAATTCTGTAGAAATTATAATATAATCTCATTGCATAGAAATGCCTCATGTTTTGTACTGAAGAGAAGATGACAAATTGAAGGCACATGGAGACAAAAATAATCATACTAAAGACCTAAAAATAGTAAAAGTTTTAAAAATGTAGCAATATCAGCATCCAATCTTAATATTGGGTTGCTTCAGCAGATTCAGCTACAAGATTTTGCTCCGGAGGAGGTTTACACTTTCCATAATTCAGTTCAATCCCTTGTCAGCTACTGCCAATGTCCATTGGTAAGGCTAATCTGTGGAATCTCTCCTTCAATCAAACGCCAATTGCAATCAGCCAAGTCTTAGCAGCTACAATCTTCTGCCTGGTGTAGCTGAACTCAATCCAGAATCTTGCTCCTCTTGCATCTCTATCCCAATACATCCACCCCATCTTTGACTATATACTTTCAATGCTCCATTTAGCTCAAAAATAAATGTTCTCTTTATTTTATATTTTTTTAGTTTTGAAAGATTAAAGGTGGTCTTGTAGGAATCAGCCCCTGATTTCGTTAAGAGAATGAAATCCCATAAAAACACATGGAGGAGGGGGAGGAGTGGCACTGGAGTTTCAGAAGGTTACAGATTAGATTAGGGGAGATTGTGGTTAAGTGGGACTTAGCATCAATAGGAGATCCGATGAAACATGCACAAAGTATGGTGATTCTTGTAATCAACATCATGACAGATGTCATACAACTGTTGGTCCTCGCAACAGGCTGTTTGTAAAGCATTCATGAATGGATGGGTCCATTGCTGTGTGACAGACCGGGTACAAACATAGGAACAAGGTGGGGACTAACGTACAAATCAGGTGGGGTCCTTATCTTCTCAACAATTAAAGAGACACTATCATGAAGGTGCATGCATAATGTGGCACTTTGTCTCTATTTTAAGCCATAAAGTCTCCTAAGAAAACTAAAATATCTAAAGAATGGGGCAATGGCCCAGCGGTTGGCATGGCATTTCACAATGATAGTGGGTTCGAGCAGGGGGCTTGATGCAGTGAAGCATGAATAAAGCTCAATTTGATTCAAGCAATTAGGTGCATGTCAAGCCTAGTCTAGGGGCAGTTCAGTGCAGTTGGACATGTTAGTGCCTCGCTTAAAAGTGATTCGCTGGCAACAGGCCACCACCAAATCACGCACTATCCTAGAGGTTGATCCGTCAAGAGATCATTTAACCAAAGAAGTTCGACTGAATTTATTTGTATGAGCTATCTAGCTACTAATGTATCAGAGCCGAGGACGGCTTTAGTCCGAGGGTGGGTGAATGAAAGATCCCACATCGGCTAGACTCGTTTCAGAGCCTGGGCATACAAGGCGGGTGTCTCCAAATCCTACAGACGCGTTTTGGGTGGAAAACAAAATCGGAGAGAGGTCTAAGCGGCACGTATGCGCGCGTGAGGGCCCCAGAACCGGACAATATCTGGCAGGGGAGCCCCGTGTTCTCCCCTCATGTTGCCCCCACGTGGGCACTAGGTACCTCACGTGCCCCGCGCAGGAAGGGGCGTGACAAATGTGCACTGAAAGCCAGAATTTGCATCATTGACTACTAGAGGGTGAAACATGCAGCAACAAACTAGAGAGCCGTAGAAACGGAGAGCTTCACCAACCTTACCCTTCGGAGATTGTGATTAGATTCAGGGTACGATTGGTTGGCAACCAAAATCAGAATTAGAATTGGAGTCGAAATGGATTGGAATGCGAATCAAAATGGCCATATTCCCCAACGTGTTTGGTTTGTGATTGAAATCAAAATCGGATTCGGAATAGAATTTGAATACCAGGAAAGAGTCTGAATTGGATCTTGGGGGATTAGGGTAGTTGGATCCCCCTCTTCCTCCCCTCAAGAAAATAGCTGAAACGGGAGTCACTCATTCTCATTCCAGAATCCAACTCTCCCAAACCAAACATGCCCTTAGAGTTGTTTGTCGCTAAGTGCTGAAGTCCAGTTGATGAAAGGCAAGGTAATGTTGTCCATGTCTTAAGTTTTGTGGAGTGTTTATTATTGAAGTTGAACTCATTTCTTTCTTTCCAAGATGGCAAATGCAGCCCTATGTAAGCACATTCGAACCACCTCACAGCTTAGCAGCTAAGCTTGTGAGCATCAAATCATCCAAAATAGATGGCAGGCTAGCTGGTGAACTTACATTTTGGTTAAGAAGGGGTACGAAGAATCCCCAGATAAAAGTGGCATATGGGCATTCAGGGAGCAGATGGCACACTGTTTCCAGATTTTGCTTGCAAACAATGCTAATTGTTGGAACAAGTCATCCTCTCTGTTGAAGCTTATCTCCTGTAAGCAAGCTAGGCGATAAAGATTGTTACTTTCTGAGTTAGAGATGCCTGACAAATGTTTATGTCCCAAGGTAGTGAGCTGTAACAACCTAGAACCTCTCCTAAAAAGGCTAGTCGGAAGGTATTATTTGGGTTTCTTGATCTTGTATAAGTACCCAAGATCCATCCAGTGAGTAACTGATATGGGACTAAACACACGCCTGCATGGGTCCTCACATACTCTCTCCGTTTAAGCTCTGATGTCTTCGTCAGACTAAGAATTCAAATCCATTCAAATCTAATCAAAGCACCTCGATCGGCCTGTGGTCAGCCACAATGGATCCGTATTGTAGTATCCCCTTGTCCACATAGGTTATGGGCCAGGTCTCCTCTGATATCATTTATAGCAACCCATGAACTCATCCAAAAATGCTAGCCAGAAGATATTATTTGGATTCCTTGATCTTGTATAAGTACCCAAGATCTACCCAGCGAATAACCGATGCGGAACTAAACACATGCTCACACGGGTTCTCACATGAGCAGTATAAAAGATTGAGGAAAAAATGAAAGCATACTGAGAACTTTAGATCACTGCTCCATTCCCATCTGATAGTATAATCATCTTGGAAAAGGTTGAAATTCAGTAGTTATGTACAGAGAACAAGGTATAACCGGAATAGTGGAGGCTCAAGATATCTCCTAAAGAGGCGGGCCAAGGATAGAAGTTGGCGAACCTTTTTAATAGCGACATTAGGATTATAACAAAGCTAAAAATGTTCTGGATATGAGCGTTAGAAGGTGATCAATCTCATCCATGGATCATTCCAAAACAAATATTTGAGCATCTCCAATAAAAAAAAAGAATTCTTTATTAAATCATTATTATGTGTTTCTTCAAAATTTAATTGGTGGGTACATTTCTGTTATGTTAGAAATACAAACACTTCCTCGAAAAATCCCATTATACAAGCTGAACAATGGCATTGACTCTACCAGATCAGCTTTTCAACCACAATTTAAAAGCCTCTATCCAACTATTTGGGTTGTGCCTCCAACCTCCTCATCGTGATTCCTTGAAGGGGTATCTCCCCTATTAATACAAGCCTGCTTACACACAATGATTACAAATAGGTGCAAGATGCCATCTAGTTGCCTGCCTCAAGTGGTTTCCCTCCCAACTACCTAAAGCATTACCAGCTTGCCCAGGTGGTGCAGTTTCTAGGCCAATTCCAAAGTGGGCAACCCAAGCCTGATGGAGGCATCTGGATCCTTTCTCAAATTTACACCCTGTTTCTTTAAGGCCTTCCTCTCATCTTTCCTGACACTTTGACACAAATCCAAGTCCAAGCCTTTATCTCCACCTTAAGATGTCTTATTGTAAATTTCTTTATCATTTCAGCTGATAACTCACTACTTAAATGATAGAATACTATTGCTCAGGACTGTATTGCTAGAGAACAAGTTCTTCAAATTCACATAAATAGAAAATGCAAACTACGAAAACAAAACTGAGTGTTTTTCTTATAACATAGAAGTGATAGAGGAGTAAATTCATTGGAGAACATGACACTTGGAATAAGATTTATTACATTTCATTTTTCCATCAGAAACATTGAGGAAATTATGAATATTAGCCTTCCAATTCCTATGAGTGAAGATTTGACCAGATTGGCCATTTACTCAGGATGGAGTTCTCCAAACACGTTTTCGGCTTACAATTATTATGTGTTCCTCAAGTGTTCCTTTGGAAGTACATACATGATCATTTCCAACATTCAATTTCTCATTTCAACATTACAATATTAATAGTGGTACATGTACAAGGTATGGTTTTCATTCGGAGTGTATTCATTATATTCTTTGTGATTATGGGGATGCTAGTCTTAACTACACTTCTTCAAGCTCTAAAGATGCATAATGTAACTCGTTCACCAAATTAAATCTCCACCTAGTTGGGAGGCTTAAATTTTGGTCATAGGGCTGTTGTGGATTCAGAAGGTTAGAAATATCTTACTTCTGTTGGCAGTTTGGAAGAGGTGTAGCTTTGTCTACTACAATAAATGGGTCCATGAGGAATCTACTAATACCCATGCATTTCCACTTGCGAAGGAACTTTTGAATAACTTGGGTGTCAGAGTTGTCTATGATAATGCAAGTAAAGACTCGATGTAGGATTGGGGAGTTTAGAGTATACAAATAAGAGAATACTTCAGGGGGAAACTGCTGCATAAGAAATGGAGGGCCAAGAAATTCTCTTCATTTAGAGTGCTCACTGTCATCATATCTGAAAAGGCAGGCATCAGCAGCTTGGTTATGCACCTTCTGGTATCCATGCACTTGGTCCATTTGAAACAGAGGCTAGGTCTATGATTGAATACAACTAGCATTACGACAAGAAATTCAGAAGTTGGAAGTACACTCAGAAAACTTGTGGAAACAGGAGAACAACTTCCTTGGCAAATCGCTACAGATATCCAAATATTTGGTTTTTTTTAAAGGAACCCAATATTGGTCCACCCATCATAACTATTGGTCAAACAAGCTGACTACATTTCAAAAATTCAAGGGAAAATAAATCCATGTACTTTTGGGAGTTCGAGCAAGATATGCCTATGGGTTTCATCCACCTCCTTTGAGAGGACATGATTATAACATATAATGAACATTGAAGGAAATTGCTTATGGATCTCTTCATACCAGGGAAAAAAAAAGAGTAAATGAAGAAGAGAGAACTAGAATTGCTCAATTAATAATGTCGTAGCCTCCATGAATATATATAAATAAATCAAGCATGGAAAGCCGTACCGGCCCGTACGGGCCGGTACGTACCGGTCCGGTTCTTGACCGGTACCGGAAACAGATGAAAACCGGTATTTCATCTGCGAACCGGCCGGTACGGAGCCTGTACCCGTACCGGCCGAAACCGGCCGGTACCGCTTGGTACCGGCCTCGTATCGGCCGGTGCGCACCGGTACGGTTTTCTTTTTTTTTTTGGGAACCACAGCGCCTCGCGCTGTGGTTTTTAAAACCACCGCGTGGCGCGTGGTTTCAAAAACACGCGCCACTTCTTTCAAAAAAAAATTGGGTTTTTTTTTGGGGGGGGGAACCACAGCGCCACGCGCTGTAGTTTTTAAAACCACCGCGTGGCGCATGGTTTTAAAAACCACGCGGCCACACGTGGTTTTAAAAACCACGTGCCCACGCGTGGTTTTAAGGAAGAAGTGGCCCACAGGCCACTTCTTTCAAATAAAAAAAAAGCCGGATTTTTTTTTTTTTTGGGGAACCACAGCGCCACGTGCTGTGGTTTTTAAAACCACCGTGTGGCGCATGGTTTTAAGGAAGAAGTGGCCCACGGGCCACTTCTTTCAAATAAAAAAAAAAGAAGTATTTTATTTGAAAAACCACCTCCGACCACTCCTTCCCATCAAAAAAACAAAGAAGTGGCCTCTCAGCCACTTCTTTTCTGACACTTTTGTTTTAAAAAAAGAAGTGGCCGAGCCACTTCTTTTTTTGAATTGACAGTAAGAAAAAAGTGGCCTCTCGGCCACTTCTTTCCTCGCTCGTTCGGTTATAAAAATCGAACGAGAGGCTCTGTTAATAACTCCAGAATACTAAAATCCAGGAATGAGCCTCTGAAGAGTAATCAGAGACGGAAAGATTTGAGAGATAGCCCACAAATTGAGGAGAAAGTCCTGCCCAAAAAATCCAGCGGAGACTATATAAGGTGCGGTTTTTTTGTCCTATGTTATTTCATTAATTTTGTTAATAATTTATTTAAAAAAATAGTTTATAAATTACTTAAATAATAAGATAATGCAAAAATTTACTTTATTAGCTTAATTTTTTGATAAGTTGTCCTTTTATGATAGAAATGGAGCCATCAAGAAAAACGAACCCTGAAAAGCGTGATATTGGCTGGTCTTATGGGCGAAGACTTGGAAGTGAGGGGCAACGACACCAGTTTCAATGCAAGTTTTGCGACAAGGTTTTCAAGGGAGGAGGGGTAACCAGGTTGAAGCAACACTTAGTCGGAAATTCCGGTGAGGTTGCTACGTGCCCAAATTGTCCTAGCGAGATTCGTGTGCTGATGAGGCAGAATCTTGCTGAGGCCAAAGAAGCGAAGGAGATGGCTTCCAAGAAGAGGGCGGAGGTCGATCGCCAAGCAGCAGAGCCACCTTCTTATCACTCTAGGGAGCCAGAGGAGGTTGAGAATCTAGATGAGGAGGAGGCAGATATTCAGGCGGCCATGAAAACATCAATTTTCACTTAATTTAAGATCCAACAGAGACAACATTTAAAAAAAAATGTCTGGCTCGCGGTACCGGCCGATACGGTACCGGTCCCTAGATATCTGCCTCCTCCTCATCTAGATTCTTGACCTCCTCTGGCTCTCTAGAGTGATAAGAAGGTGGCTCTGCCGCTTGGCGATCGACCTCCGCCCTCTTCTTGGAAACCATCTCCTTCGCTTCTTTGGCCTCAGCGAGATTCTGCCTCATCAGCACACGAATCTTGCTAGGACAATTTGGGCACGTAGCAACCTCACCGGAATTTCCGGCTAAGTGTTGCTTCAACCTGGTTACCCCTCCTCCCTTGAAAACCTTGTCGCAAAACTTGCATTGAAACTGGTGTCGTTGCCCCTCACTTCCAAATCTTCGCCCATAAGACCAGCCAATATCACACTTTGCAGGGTTCGTTTTTCTTGATGGCTCCATTTCTATCATAAAAGGATAACTTATCAAAAAATTAAGCTAATAAAGTAAATTTTTGCATTATCTTATTATTTAAGTAATTTATAAACTATTTTTTAAATAAATTATTAACAAAATTAATGAAATAACATAGGACAAAAAAACTGCACCTTAAATAGTCTCCGCTGGATTTTTTGGGCAGGACCTCCTCCTCAATTTGTGGGCTATCTCTCAAATCTTCCTGTCTCTGATTACTCTTCAGAGGCTCATTCCTGGATTTTAGTATTCTGGAGAGCCTCTCGTTCGGTTTTAAAAACCGAACGAGCGAGGAAAGAAGTGGCCGAAAGGCCACTTCTTTCGTACTGTCAATTCAAAAAAAGAAGTGGCCGAGAGCCACTTCTTTTTTTAAAACAAAAGTGTCAGAAAAGAAGTGGCCTTCTTTGTTTTTTTGATGGGAAGGAGTGGCCGGAGGTGGTTTTTCAATTAAAATACTTCTTTTTTTTTTATTTGAAAGAAGTGGCCCGTGGGTTCCTTAAAACCATGCGCGGGCGCATGGTTTTTAAAACCACATGCCACGCGGTGGTTTTAAAAACCACAGCGCGTGGCGCTGTGGTTCCCCCCCAAAAAAAAAAACCCGCCTTTTTTTTTTATTTGAAAGAAGTGGCCCGTGGGCCACTTCTTCCTTAAAACCACGCGCGGGCGCGTGGTTTTTAAAACCACGCGCCACGCGGTGGTTTTAAAAACCACAGCGCGTTCCCCAAAAAAAAATCCGATTTTTTTTAATTTGACTTCCTTAAAACCACGCGCGGGCGCGTGGTTTTAAAAACCACAGCGCGTGGCGCTGTGGTTCCCCAAAAAAAAAACCGATTTTTTTTTTTTGAAAGAAGTGGCCCGTGCGCCACGCGGTAGTTTTAAAAACCACAGCGCGAGGCGCTGTGGTTCCCCAAAAAAAAAAAAAAAAAAACCGTACCGGTGCGAACCGGCTCAAGCGGTACCGGCCGGTTCGGGCTCCGTACCGGTTCGCAGATGAAAACCGGAAAATACCGATTTTCATCTATTTTCAGTACCGATCAAGAACCGGACCGGTACGTACCGGCCCGTACCGGCTGGTACGGGCCGGTACGGCTTTCCATGCATTTAATGATATTTTGAATAATAACCTAAATCTTAGCAAACCACTACTCATGAGGGTTCTTTGATAGATACTGGAAAAGAAAGTAGATCAGTATAATAAAAAAAATTACCGATGATTGACCCTCATTAGGAAAACAAGTGATTCAATTTGAATTTTCAGCTTATATGCCTCCAAGATGCAAGCAGTTCTTTATACAAATTTATGATATGTTTGCTGTTTCTTAAAAAAGTACTTTTGTAACTTTAAAAGTAAAAAAGTGCTTCTCAGAGAAAGTAAGTGTTTGATGACAATATCTGATAAGCACTTCTATGAGAGGAAAAAAAGTGTTTTTTAGGAGAAGCTAGAAAACCTAGCTTCTGGCTTTTTCTTGTAAGAAGAACTTTTCAAAAAGCAGAAGCAACACCATCATGTTTTCCTCTTCTTCTCAAATATTTCAAAATCTAGCAAATAGGAAGGTTGCATCCTAATCATGAAATTAAATTGAATAACCCATGTGGTAGGTCCTGTTACCTCAGTTGGCGTCATGGATTTTCTCGAAAGCCTCTTTCTTGTCTAAAAATGTCTTGGCTAAGGATTTGGCCCCAAATTACACAAATCATGTTGCAAGCTGGTCCTAATGTTCTAAAATTTGGTAGATCATTCCACGTAGCCATGCACATACCGATGAATTTTGATACCAACTTCTATGGAAGGAATTTCAGTATTTATAGTCTTAATGACTATAAAGTACTTCATAACTATTTTCTTTCATGGATTAAATAAACTATTAAGCACTTCATAATAGCATTTTCTTTCATGGATTAGCATTTGCTTCCAGTTGCTGGAAAGATATCTTTTATCTTTTTATGCATATGTTTTATGTTGGGAACCTATAATCATTTCCGACAAAAAATTCAGCATTATGTTCTTGTATCATCTGTTGAGGAAAATACAGAGTAGTATTTTGTAAAGAAAAAAAGATAGCCTAGTAGATCTTGAAATTTCAGACAAATAATTTGAATTGAAGCTGGGAATGTCTAAGCATGAAATGGTAATATTTTTACTTTTCTACATACAAGAGCTTACCCGTGTCCCATATCGTGAGTTTCAGCCTCTTCCCACCAACTGTAAGATGTTTGATCTTAAAATCCACTCCTGGGCATAAATACTAAGCAAAAGTTAAAATAAATAAACTAGGTACAAGCTATTGGAAAAGGAAAAAGGAGTCATGGCAAACAACCACCAAGATAGATGTAAAACTGCATTATTTATTATACATGCCCATGTTTCTTAACAACAGGAACAAAAGAAGGGTGTCATTCAAGCTCTCCAACAGCCAACATTATCTAGATATTAAACAGCTAGATTTTGGAGTAAGCATTCAATGACATCTTCTCATGTGAAGTTCATATGCATTTTGTGATCACTTGAATCAGGAGCAGGTGTGGTAGGCTGGGAGTAGATTCATGTGTGGAAGGAAGCAAGGCATGAAACCTCTCAAAAAGCTTAGATGTATGAGCAGGGAAGCATCTTGGTAAAATAATATCAAATACTACAGTTAGTCAAAATGCGCATATTTGATTACATTTTTGGAAATACATATTCAGGAGTTCAAAATAGTGATAGAACAGTTAATAGCATATTTATTATTAAACTAGCAAGGATGTAGAAGATATGGCCCTTAAGCTTGCACAAAGCATCTTCATCACCAAGTCAATATGCATCTTTCTCGCTTATCCTACACATGGATCTCATCCTTTACAAATAGAGGCAAAACCAACCAGTGCCAAGAGGCCAGAACCTCAAGAAACTTAATAATCTCTTATAGCACCACCTTAAATCATCTTTCTACCCCTAATACATTAGGCACTTGGCCCCCCAAAACGATGCCTAACATGGACAACAAACCAAAAAAATTCAACATAATCCTTCCTTAAAATCTTAAACTAATCATATTATTCCAATAGCTCTGCAGCACTTTGGTCATTATCTGACTTCTAATTATTTTATGAACTAGAATGCAAGTAAACACAAGTAAATGACACCGCAAATATCCACAACCAAATACGACAGAGCCTCAAAATCTCTTAAGTTGGCTTGTTCATTCAACCATACTCCAAATTTTTCTACCAGAAAAAAGGAAAAAAATCTACAATTCAAATTTGAAAACTATATCAAGTTGTGATAGTTCGTCTTAAGTTATTGTGACAAAATAACCTCTGTTATACAGTTTCTACAAACTGGAAACTTCCATCTATATATATTGAGCGATATATAGTAATGCAAACAAATCAAGCCATTATCCACTATTAAAAGTCCTACAAAATCAAAAGCTCGCATGAACACACTAATAAATATGGCCAAGTACATCCACCTAAACCAATGGACATTGAAGTAGGAATTTCAATCACCTTATTCTTCTAACTAGATATAAATAAGAACCCAAAATTCTACAAAATAAAACCACGGCCATCTCGTCACAAAAAATAATCGAGATGCCACGAGAGATGTAACTAAATGTATCAACTAAATCACAGATCAGACCAAGACCATATCTTTAACATTTGACATCCGAATCCCTCGTAAATGCGCAAAGCAACAGCAGTCAATAAAATCGATCCCACTCAACGAACCAGGAAAGAAACCTGTGTCATCTGAATTCCTACCATAGAACACAAAAATCTAACTTAAAAAGAAATCAAGAGATCATACCGATAGTCGGGGCGAGATCGTCGACATGGCTGGAGATGAAACTGAGAAGCAGACTGCTCTTCCCCACCCCGGAGTCACCGATCAACAGTATCTTGAAAGCGTAATCGTAGCTGCTCCCAGAACCAGCAGACGAACCCATCTATGTATAATAAAACCAAGAACCCGCAGGCGCTGCTACTGATCTCTCTCTCTCTCTCTATTCTCAATTCCTCACGGCGTTGGGTGTTGAAGGTGATGGTGGTGGTGGGGTTGGCGAGAAGAGAAAGGAAAGCGAGCGACGGAGAGAGAATAAAAATAGAAACACAAAAGGGGAGAGAGGAAGTGGAGATGAGAGGAAAAAGAGAAAAAAGAAAGGCAATGGCATATCGGCATCCACTCTCCCCGCCAACCCACACCGAGCTCTCTCTCAGATGGATGCTTCTTTTCTTTTTCTCTTTTTTTTTTTTTTTTCCTCACTTTTTTTTTTTTGAATAAAGATGGCAATTTATATAGCTCTAATGTGAGCACATGCTACCAAATCACGAGAAAGTGAAAATACATGGAAGAGCAAATGTCTCCTATAGATATTCAGAGAAAATTCTCGAAATGCCGGACGACAAAGAAGGCGACCAGTTTGCTGCTCTATTCGTCTTCCGAAACATATATGCTGTTTACAAGCCGCCCATCTTTTGAACTAGCCTGCAGATCTCTCTAATAAGAGGATGGCCATCACCATATCTATTCACATCTCATATCCAATCAATCGCCACAAAAGAATTTTCCTCGAGATACACCTGCTTGGCTCCAAGAAACCTCATCGTATATAACTGCTTCTCTCATCTCTCATGTAGCCTGAAGCTCTACCCCTACAACAGTAAACCCAGGCATGTGCTGACCTTCGGCTACTACCAGCCTACTAAAAAAATTTCTGATCATAAATTAAACACCTCTTTTTAGAGATTCGTCGTTCGCCGACCACCTGGGGCTTTCCCTTTTTTGGGAGGTTAGGACTTGGGACCAACCTCGGGGAGACCTGGGGGAGTCGCCGTCGAGGGCAAACGGGGCCGGTTTTCACGTATTCGCTGTGCTGCTGACGTGTGATCGTGCGATGGCGAGCGTTTGCTGTTCGACGGGACAGGCTGGGAAATTGGACTGCCGGGTTTCTGGGACACTGGCTGTCCCCACGTGGACACGTGCTTCCACGTGGGGACATATTGTATTGCATGTTAGATCGATGGATAATGGATCCGGTAACGTGGAAATGGACAACCCTCATTGGAGCCTCACACACAAAGTGACAGGCAAGCATACTCAAGCAAGGGTTCCCGTTGGAAGGCCACCATTAGATCACGCTCTACATGAATCTCAAAATATTCAAAAAAAAAAAAAATTATTCATCCATCTACACATGTCTCAAAGTGACCATTATGTGCTTCAACAGTAGATTTGTACGGAAAAAAAAGTTGAAACTTTCTTTCGCATGAAAGATGCAACCCGTGTCCCCCAAAACGTAGTTACAAGTCAAGTCATTCAGATTGGAGTCTGAAAAGCATATACCAACCGGCACTCGGAAGAGAGAATGGTACCGGATGCCTTCTCTCTCTTTCTTTCTTTTTCTTTTGGTCAGAGCGGGCATGTTACGTAGGTAAAACTACAATTTATTAGTGAAATTACTATGCAGGATTTTTTTATTAACTATTTTATTAAATAGATAATTTAACAAAATTTATAGTATATTAAATCAAGTTAAATAAATTAAATGGTTAAGTATTACCACCTCTACTATGAGGTGTGAGAATGGAACCCTGCGGCCGATATTTCATGCTAATATATTGGTCCTTTAAATACTCACTCCTTTGGTAGCAAACCTGGGGTTGTTTTATCCAGAGAGAGGAAGAATCACTTTCCATTTTCTAGGCAAGAGAGAGGACCATGAGGTGGGCTCTTGTGGTACGCGATGGGAGGTATGATGTATGAGGTATGTGATCATGGGAAAGAGCCGGCTAATAGGAAAGCGTGCTTCTCCGATCCGAAGGAGTGGAGAGCACGTTGCCTCATGATAGAAAGGAAATTGGCAAAAGGGTAAATTTGGGATAAAAGGATGAGTTGTAATCTTAATAGAACCAACCTGCGGTTAGAGGTATAATTAGTGAGATATCGCTATAAATTTAACGACAAAAGGGGCAAAGCAGTACTATTAGTGAGATGTCGCCATAAGTTTAACGACAGAAGGGGCAAAGCAGTACTATTAGTGAGATGTCGCCTTAAATTGAAGTACAGTAGGAGCAAAGCAGTTGATTAGGATAGATTTTGCCTTAAATTAAAGCAGAAAAGTTACTTTGTTTATGGTATTAAAGGATAAAAGTAACTGAGTAGTTAGTTAAGTAAACTCCCTGTAGGCAGTCCTTATTCCAACCTTCAGAGGGCTATTTGTCCTCAAGACTTTATTTTAAGTAGACTGAGTAGTTAGCATTGAAGTATTGTAAGTGGTGTTTGGTTATCCAAATAGGATCACTTTGATAATCTCCGTCCTAGGATAATTTGATTTCTGATAATCTAAAATCACCGTATTTGGTATGCTATATTTCAGTGATTAAAGATTCTTGAGTATTCATAATTAATATATTCAGTAATACCAAAACTACTTCTAATATATTCATATATTTTGCAAGTATTAAACAGAATTCTCAAGTAAATCATAAAAAAAACACGTAAACATAAATCGAATTATCAAAATCCGTCATTCTAGACCAATTTGACAGAAGCAAAAATTAATCAAAACATGTCAAAGTAACTTCAGAAAATTTTCAAACCTTCTCGATTGAAAGAATTATTTTATAGAATTATCAAACGCTTTTCCAGCTAGATTTTTTTTTTTACGTACATATCCACATTTTTGGAAACATTTTCTGGCTAGACTGAAAGGTATTGTTGTCTCCAAATGTTGGCCCAACATCACTATCTTGGGGTGATTTTGTAAATCCATCCTTAGTGATAAGTTTAATATCACTATGTTAGATGGTGATTTTAGAAGTATAGATGATTTGAAATTACTGGTATGTAAAATCATTGAACTACAACCAAAAACAATGATCTCGTCATCTCAACCCACATCTCTATTAATCTTGGGTCATCACCCCATATCGAACACATCCTTAGTTGAATAGACTAGGCCAAAGACTTCATCAACTGTCAACAATTAACAACTTAGCTCAAGCTTGGCCAAATATAGCTTTGCACCTACTTTAGCAAATTGACCTCAAAACAACTTCAATGTGAAGTTGGGGGGACAGACTTGACTTAGCTAGAGTCGCTGGACTCACCTATGATAGTCTACACATTGTCACCCTCATTGTCTCTATGCTCAATCTCTTTGGCTTCCTCTCCCTTGATGTCAACCACCTCCACAACCTCTCCACCACCACCAACTGTTGAGAATCATTACTAGTTTTATTCTACAAGAATCCTTATCCTTTAGTAATGATAAGTGTTATTCTTATCCTTTAATAGTAATAAGTTTTTTTCTTATCCTTTAGTAGTGCTAAGTCTTATCCTTATTATTTAGTAGTGATAAGTCTTATCCTTATCCTTTAGTATTAATAAGTCTTATCTTTTAGTAAGTGTTGAATTTGAATAGGAATCAAACATTATACTCTATTTAAAGAGACTTTTGGTGTCTTCGGCTTAAGATAAGGAGAGTAGCGTGAGAAAGAGAGAAAAAAAGAAAGTGAGAGTTGGTGAGGAGTAAGAGAGAGCTTTTTTCAGGTGGCTCATTCTTTTTAATAAAGTATTTTTTCTCTTTCTTAATTATTTTTCTTCGAGCATCTCTTTTCTATTATTTGTTTGGTGTTTGTTCTATATCTTGGGTCAACATGGTCAATCTACTCTATGTAGCATGCTGTTTTACACCAACCTCCTCTCTATTTGTTTGTACGCTATTTGTTTGCACCAAAAAGTTCATGACTAGAAGAAATAGTTCTTTTTAATAATGAACCATCTTTGAGCTAATTCTTTCCCTAGAACTCCTTAACATAATTAAAACAATTTGTAAAAATAGTACCTATATTTGAAAATATCTATAAACTTTCTAGTTTTGAATTCAAAGAATATTTCTTTCTGATTAATTAGGTTCATCACTTTTCCCTAACAAGGATACCCTCTCATCTTAAAAAATATATTTAAGGGTGGTAATTGGTTGGTTAGGTTGGATATGGGTTAGGTCAAAAATTCACTAACCCAAACTCAACTTATTTGTTAAACAGGTAAAAAATCCAAATCTGAATCTAATATGTTTATTAAGCAAGTAACCTGACCCGACCCACATAACTCGTTTCCTAAATGGATCGAACCAAGTTAGATAGGTAAATAAAGCAAGTTAAGTGGATTTTAAATAGTTAAATGAGTACAAACAGTTAAACAAGTTAAGCGAGTCATGTTAAACAGGATAAGTAGGTTAAAATGGGTTAAATAAGTGTCAAATAGGTTGGACCATGACCTGATCTAATTATCAAACTGATCAAATCAAGTTAAATAGATCAAAGGTCTAAACCTAAATCCTACCTGTTAAATAAATGGGTTTAGACTGGTTGACCCAATTTTGACTCGAATTCTTTTATTGTAAACCTAAATCTATTAAAGCTGGTTAGTTGTAGGTTAGGTTGATAGGGTGAGTTATAAATTGTCACCTCTAAATGTATTAACTAGTCCTTGTCATATTAAGCACAAGTTGGCAACTTCAGTCTCTCTTTTTTTTTTCTAATCAGATTTTATATCATATTGGACTTCATCTTATCCTCGTAACTCTAAATCAAGGCATCTTTCGTGCAAGCCCCTTCCTCACTCCTCCCTCTCCCCCACCACAAACTCCTAGCCCCAAAAAAATATAAAATAATATTATATTCATTATTTTTATTTTATTCTTATTTATACCTCATTATTGTAATGCATTTATCACTTTATTTTGTTATAATTTTTCATATCTATAGACTTTTTATGTTTTAATTTTATTAGTTATAATTGTAATTTGTAATTTTAGTTTAAATCTACCTCCATTTAATATTATTTTTTATTTTTATATTTTGTTATATCTACTCTATAATATCATTTGTTAATTGATCAATTTTTTTTGCTAATATATAATTCTGTAATTTATTTTGATTAAAATATCAATTACTTAAAATATTTAATTTATTTTATTCCATTTTATTTAATTTATTTTTTTAGTTTTATTTCTTTTTTGTCACTCTTTAATTTAGATATATCTGTATCTTATTTCTAATTTTATATACAATTCTTATTGTATTTCTTTTGGGTCGTTTACTTATTATTTTATATTTTTAGTTTTTACTAGATTATATTTTTATGATTTCATTTTTTGTATATTTATTTTATTATATTTTATATGTTTTGCAAGTAATTCATTTCATCATTCTTTCATGTATCTTCTTATTTTTTTATTATATATTTTTATTTTTATGTTAATTAATTTATGTTCTTTAATCCTATTCTAAATTTGATTTTAAATTTTATATTTCATTATACTATTTGTATGTCTATTTTAATCAAGAAAATATATAAAATAAAATAAAATATATAATCAAATCTAGTAGTATCTTACTTTGATTAATATTATTTTTGTTAAATATTATAGATTGTTAGTTTTACCAGTAATTTTATATTTTAGCATACTCTATGTGGTAGAGGGCCAAGCAAATTCAATCAAGTCAAGCGTAGCCCAAGGTTTGACATGCATGTCTCAAATTCTAAGCCTGACCAAACCAACCCATCTTGTCACGATTAGGCTAGGTTGTTTCAGATCGATGGACTGTGTAGCTCCATACCTAATAAAGTGGCCTTGTGCATTTGGTAATGCGACAGCAAGAAATGCCGGCAAACCAAACTGGTAATAGATAGCTTGGTTAACTTAAAATAACTGCAACCTTGAGGTTGTGAAATTGAGCCAAGTTCATTCATTATAAAAATAAGGACAATAACAAAAGAAATTAACAACGACAGTGAGGAGCAAAAGATCCAAAACGCCAGCATAATGTCATTGGTTAGCTTTGCTACTTTCAGAACCAAGTATATATTTCATTGATTTTTTCCGGTGAATGATTGCTGCTATTTTTTGTTTTATTTTTTATTAAGAGATGATTTCTGCTCTCAAGACAGGAAGCTTGAGTGTCAAATATCAACCCTTAACCAAATCCCATTACAAAATTCTTCTCGTTATTCATCAATTCACTGTTTGTCAGTTCAAGGAGAAATTTGTGTACCTCATCTCTTTACTACGATCCAACTGCATAGATTGATCAATGGAGAGAGATTTGTACATAATCTCCAATGGTTATACATTTGAAACAAAATTATATGATTTATATGCCCTCTCAAATGGTTATAGATTAATTTAAAATCAATCGAGAGAGAGATTCTGTAAGGATCCGTGCGGACGTATGTTTAGTCCCACATCGGTTATTCGCTGGATAGATCTTGGGTACTTATACAGAATCAAGGAACCCAAATAATACCTTCCGGCTAGCCATTTTGGGTGAGGTACTAGGTTATTACAAATGGTATCAGAGCGGACCCGACCCATAACCTATGTGGACTAGGGGACACTGCAGCACGGATCTATTGGGGCTGACCACGGGCCAATTGTGGTATTTGTGATTAGATTTAAATAGATTTGAACCCTTAGTCTGACGAGGATGTCAGGGCTTGAACGGAGAGAATATGTGAGGACCCATGCGGGCGTGTGTTTAGTCCCACATCGGTTATTCACTGGGTAGACCTTGGGTACTTATACAGAATCAAGGAACCCAAATAATACCTTCCGGCTATCTATTTTGGGTGAGGTCTTGGGTTGTTACAGATTCATTAATTGATCAAAAGATAAGGGCATTTTGTGATTCATCTACTGAAGTATTAAAACATCACAACATTGATGACTTAGAAGATTTTGAACAATATAATAATTGTTTTACCAAAAAAAATAATAAATGAGTAGCGACAGAATATGAATATCACTACCTCCTCTCTGCTTCGCCGGGAAGTGGTTTAGGTGATTTGCATGTCCTACCATATTTGGCTGGCTAGGAATGCTCGAGCCTTTGGCGAACGCAGTATGTCTCCGAGATTTGTGATGGAGAGTGCTCGTGTGCAGGCGGTGGAGCTTAGTCACATCATACCTGTCGAAGGGATCTTGACAGCTCGGGATATCTGGGGTTTCCATTCTGCTTCGGCATTATTCCATATGGTGTTTTTCACCTGGAAGCCCCCACCCTCGAGTTTCCTCAAGGTCAACTTCGATGGGTCTGTCTTGGACGGAGGTACAAGGGGCGACACGGGTTTTGTTATTCCGGACCTATCTGCCAGGGTCGTGGCTGTATGGGGTAGTCAACTCTTCGACATATGGGTCTCGGATGCGGAGCTGAGGGCCGCTTGAGCGGCCCTTCATCACACCTGGTGTGTTTTACGGGCCCGTTCCATTGTTCTGGAGGGAGATTCGACCACGGTCATCAGTTGGGTCCGGAAGGCCTAGGGGTAATGGTAGTGCCCACCTTTTGCTCCGAGATATCTAGGCAATGGTAAGGGCTGAAGGGGCCTTCCAAGCCAAGTACGTATTCTGTGAAACTAATGGGGCTGCAGACTGGGTGGCTGCTTATGTAACCAATCACTCCGGTAGTACTCAGTGGGCTGGAGATAAAGAGTTACTTTTGAAACTTCAAAGTATTTTTGTTTTTCGATTTTATTGGGTGTATCCATACTCGTTAGGTATAATCCACCCGCCTTAGCGCGAAAAAAAAGAGAGCTCATTCTGTTGTGTTAAGTGTTGTTTGTGGATCCTCCTTCTAATTGTCTTCTCAAGTATTCAGGAGAAAAAAATTCATGATGGTTACCTTTATTAAAGATTAATGGTTATTTCCAACAAATCTATATCTCTTATGATAATACTTATGCATGATGCTCAATCTTTATGGGCAGCTTTATTCAGAAAATAATTCTTACAAGTGTCTCTCTACATGTGTGCTATTTATTAAATTTTACAAATACCACATTTCATAGTCAGATCATCTCTTGATAGTTGATCAGACCATTGTTTCAATCAATGGCCAAGACATAATTAATCAGGACATTGTTTAATAGTTAATGAAAATATTGTATGATTAATCGTCTAACAAAATTGTGGCCTACGTATATATGTAGGGCAGAAAATAGATAAGATATTTGTACCCTTTTTATTTAGTGGATAGAAATATGGATGCAAATACAAAATAAATCTAATTTATTGATGTATATACAAATTATTTTAAATGAATGTGGATATAACTTATATAATGAACAAATTGAAAATGATCAAGTCAAACTAGTTTAGTCATGATGGTTAAACTATGTCGATGATATATCCCTAGAAAAGTTCATGTATTAAGTGTGCAGAAATCAAATCCCATCAAAAATGCATGTAAGAGAAAAGGAGGGAAAGGGGAAAAAAATCAATGCTGCAGATGGAGATAAATCACATAATCTGATAAACATATACATAAACATGTTTTGCATGCTTCAACTTTAATACGATACAGAGTTCTTTTCCATGGAAATGGTGTCTTGTCATGAACCTTGATATTCCCATTCTTCAGCGATAGAACACGGCAAAATTGTCTAATGAAGGAAGATTAGGATCTCAACAATAAATAATAACCACATAAAATATTTTCATAAATATTGAAAAGAGAACACTTATTACAATGACCAGCCAACACAGAACTCAGAAGCACAATTTGAATCTGTCGATCACATTCCCCGTGAAATAATCCATATCGTTACAACTTTGACCAAGGCTTTAGATTTTTTCTGTCAGTGTATAAGTAGATTCAAATGCCCTCACTAATTAGGATAAAGGACCAAGACATTCTTGTCAAACATACGACCTCGCTTAGATTCAAATGCCGAATGATTCCCGACCTTTTTAATCTCCAAGACTAGTCAACCTTGAAAAGGGAAGAGCCTGCTCTCCTCCTCTATCACCTCATTGTAAGTTTATAAACAACGAAGGTACATACTGTGGAGGACGCTCCAAATTATCGCAATTGCAACATATAAGGGGAGAGAGAGATGAGAGAGCATCTTTTAAAAAAAAATAGCTTAGAAGATGAAGCATCCAGCGGCCACTGCAGCCACTAAGGCGGTAGCCATGGAGGTTGCTCCGATGGTGACGGCACCACTTGGCTCTTCCTTCGAGGGAGAGGCTTCTGCTGATCCGGCATTACCGTTCGGTGAAAGTCCACCCGCAGCTTTTGAGAAAAAAGACTCCACATCAGATGGCTTCATTCCAGAGTACTGGGCTATCACATCGTCAAGCTGTTTAGGATCAGTACTTGGTGGGAGGCCGTTCATTCCAATCTTGCCTATGATTTCCTCAATCTGGTGAGGATCATTGATATCTGGGATGCTAGATGGGTCCATTCCTGTAGCCTTGCTTATGAGCTCCTTAAGCTCTTTGGGCTCAGCGCTTGGTGGAAGGCTGGGCAATAATTTCTTCAGCTCCGGCGGTACCTGAACGCGACCTCCAGTCGGAGGAGTTGCAGTCGAAGGAGCTCTTGCGGGGGCATAGGCAGCTTGAGGCGCAGTCGCCGGAATCTCAGGAGCATTGGCATGGTCGGCCTTCGGCGCTGGATCACTAGCAGGTGGAGCCTCGGTCACTGGACTTGGAGGAGCACCTGCAGGGGCATCAGCAGGATGGCGCTTGCGATGGCCACCCTTCTTGTGGTGGCCTTTGCCTGGGGGATGATGGCCCTTGGCCACCGGACCTGCCGGAGCAACGACATGATCGCCATTGGCCACCGGATTTGCTGAGGCCTCGACGGGATGACCCTCAGGCGCTGGATTTGCAGGAGCGGTGGCATTGGCATTGGCATCATGTTTCTTGCTTGGTTCTCCGTTGGCCTCGGCAAGGGTAGCCCCACCGGGGGCTGCGACGACGATGGCGAGGAAGATAAGAGCAAGGGTGGGGTATGAGAGTGCCATGACTGAAGGATGCGCGGAAGGAGGCTTCGAAACAGGCGATGCCTCCCACCGCAGACAAGAATGTTGTTGTTGAATTGAACGAGGTTCAGATGGCATGGGAGGAAGACCAGGTACGTATATAGCAAACCAACCGTCCAATTCAAGGTGGAAGGTGGCCGGCGGCTAATCCGTCTTGTTGTTAAAAATAGGAAAGCAGTTAATTACCACCCATCTTTTGTTTTGCCATCTTTAGTCCCATACCTTTGCAATTCACGTGGAATCGGCATGCCGTGAACGCAATTGCCGGCGATAGGCAAACCGCATCCACAACTTTAACAGGCAAACAAGGATTAGCACTTACACGAAGAGCTCTTCCTTGTATGTTCCAGATTGCTTATAGATCAAACGAAACAAGACGAAGCTCTAATAATAGAAAGCTTTATTCTTATTATTACTGATACAAGAGAACAAAATTCTCCCTCACACAAAGCCTTCGTTGACTCGGATCACGCGGCCGTTGACCCAGTGGGCCTCGTCCTGGGCCAAGAACCTGACCACGGGCGCCACATCCTTGGTCTCCCGGATCCTTCCCGAGCTCCGCTGGATCACCTTTTCGATCTCCTCATCGCTCTTGGCCTCTTGCCGGCGAAGAACAGGTCCGTCTTGATGGGCCCCCGCGCGATTCAGTTTGCAGTCATCCCTGTCCCCTGGAGCTCCTTCCCCAGGATTCTTGTCGTCGCCTCCACCGTGGCGTTCGACGCGGCGTAGGCCGAGTACCTAGGGAGCAGCGTGCCCGCTATAAACCATTCGCTAATCGTCTAACCCGTTTTCTATAGAAAATCAAAGGATCACAAGACTCATATCAGACAACAAAAACCAAGATTTTTTTTTTTTTTTTTTGATGATAAGGAAGGCAGGATGCTGAAAATTGATGCTTTCTAGTGATAATTGTCACGCCCCCGCTTCTGCGGAGCACGTGAGGCACCCAGTGCCCACGTGAGGGCCACATGAGGGGGGACCGCGGGGCTCCCCTGCCAGATATTGTCCGGTTCCGGGGCTTCACGCAAGCGTCCTTCACCCCTCCCCGATTTTATTTTCCACCCAAAACGCGTCTGCAGGATTAGGAGACATCCGCCTCATATGCCCAGGCTCTGGAACGAGTCTTTCCAATGTGGGACTATTGGGCCTCACACCCTTCCCACCATCGGACAAGAGCCGTCCTCGGCTCTGATACCAAATGTCACGCCCCCGCCTCTGCGAGGCACGTGAGGCACCTAGTGCCCACGTGAGGGCCACATGAGGGGGGACCGCGGGGCTCCCCTGCCAGATATTGTCCGGTTCTGGGGCTTCACGCAAGCATCCTTCAAGATCAACTGTACATGTTCTCAGCATATCCTCTAAGGTCTGGATCGTCCTTTCTGACTGACCATCGGTCTGAGGGTGGTAAGCGGTGCTGAGCCTCAATTCAGTATTCATGGCATCTTGAAAACTTCTCCAGAATCTAGATACAAATCGTGGGTCCCGATCAGACACAATGCTCACCGGTACCCCATGTAGGCGCACAATCTCGTCAATGTACCTCTGCGCCAGCCTATCAAGTGAAGTGCCAACCCTAAAGGGTAAAAAGTGAGCTGATTTTGTGAGGCGATCAACAATCACCCACACTGCATCATTTTTCTTGACTGTCCTGGACGCTTAATAAAGCGTTAGAGCCAAGCGTTAGAGCTGCTCCCTTCCATTTTTAATAAAGCATCAGATATATGAACCTAATACTAAGAGTAGGATAAAATCAGCAATATTGCTAAATTATATAAGCAAGATGCATCTGAGTTAGCAACTATAGATTGCATGGAAGACAAGGCCCGGCATGATTAAGTCTCTTGCATATTTTTCAGCACACCAGCTATTTTTATAAACATGGTGATCAGTTAAATGATGTCTTTATTACGCTAACAATCTACTGTTTCAAGAATGCTTATTGTGCTTGGCAAGAAAAAGAATAAAGAGGTTTTTTTTTTTGGTGGCATGTGAGGCTTTCCCGCCCAAATTTTATTGGAGAAGGAAATATTTCAATGACAGATGATAAAGAAGAAAAGAACACAAAAAATTCGGAGTCTCAGTTAGATTTCGAAAGTGCCAAATTAGTAGATACAGAGATCAGGTGCCCTTCAAAGCCACGAATCAGCAGGTATGTACAATAAAGCTTTGAAATTGACTTAAGAGCAGCTGAAAAGGAACATAACAGAGATCACTCAGCGAGTTAATTTGCTGCAGCTGAACCTTGCATAGGAACCATGAAATCTGATTTCTGCGGTGACAGAATCCAATACTGCGATACATGAAACCTAGTCTATTAAAGATTCAAAAAGAAGACCCATTCGACTGATATCTGCAGTGCTTTAATCTTTGTGAACTTAGTCTACTTTTATGAAAGCAGTATTGTGATAGAATGCCGAATCCAAAACAAATATTAGAATCTCTATTCTCGACTTTTGCCCCAACCTTAGTGGGTTCGCAATTAACCATTCGACTTCAGATTCAAATCTAAATAAAAATGGCTAAATTGATGGGAGAAAAAGGTACCAGTTTTCTGGCTCCTTTACAAAATCACCTACAATTTCTCCAAGAAAACATTGCAGGCCTAGAACTCATATAGCGACAACTATATTCAGATGGAAAAAAATTGAAGACAGTTCATGAATGTTAACCATCAATATTACAAATAATCAAATAGAATTGATAACATGAAGCTCTGCAAACCGATTTGAAGATAGTTTAGAGCTGCAAAACCGCAAAAATTAGAGAATTCTGGAAGTATAAATTAATGTGACGGCCCGTGCAAGTATATGTGTGTTTAGTTCTACATCAGTTATTCGCCGAAGAGATCTTAGGTACTTATACAGGATTAAAGAACCAAAAAAAAAAACTTCCGGTTAGCCATTTTTAGTGAGGTCGACCTGGATTGTTACATATAGCATCAGAACAAACTCGGCCCATAGTCTTTGTAGACTAGAGGCACTGCAGTATGGGTTCATAGAGCATGTGTTTAGTCCCACATCGGTTATTTGCTGAGAAAATCTTGGGTATTTATATAGGACTATGGAATCTAAAAAATACCTTTCAGCTAATCATTTTGAGTACATCCTGAATTATTATAATAAATATTGAAAATGGCGTTTTAATAAAAATTTGAACTTAGAACGGAAATAAAGCAGCCTTATCAACCTTTTGTAGGGCTTTGAGCATCCAGATGGGGAAACGGCTTCACGTAAATCAAGTTTTCAAGAATTTTCAATGCAGTTTATAATTACTTTTAAGTTGTAATCAAATACTCAAAATTTTATTTTTTCGATCAAGGAACATTTTTGAGGACTCTAAACACACCCCCAAACATGCACCTTAACAGGCAGCGAATGATCGGCCCTTACAACTAGATTAAACGAAAAAAAGACCAAGTTCGTATGATATAAGGCTTTATTTTTATTATTATTATGAGGATCTGTGCGGGCGTGTGTTTAGTCCCACATCGGTTATTCGCTGGATAGATCTTGGGTACTTATACAGGATCAAGAAACCCGAACGATACCTTCCGGCTAGCCATTTTGGGTGAGGTCCTGGGTTGTTATAAATGGTATCAGAGCAAACCCGGCCCATAACATATGTGGACTAGGGAACACTGCAGCACGGATCTATTGGGACTGACTACAGGCCGATCGTGGTTTTTGTGATTAGATTTGAATAGATTTAAACCCTTAGCCTGACGAGGACATCAGGGCTTAAATGGGAGGAGTATGTGAGGATCTGTGCGGGCGTGTGTTTAGTCCCACATCGGTATCGGTTATTCGCTGGGTAGATCTTGGGTACTTATACAGGATCAAGAAACCCAAATAATATTTTCCGGCTAGCCATTTTGGGTGAGGTCCTGGGTTGTTATAATTATTAATACAAGCGAACAAAATTCACCCTCACACGAAGCCTCCGTTGACCCGGATCACCTGGCCGTTGACCCGGATCACCTGGCCGTTGACCCAGTGGGCCTCGTCCTGGACCAAGAACCCGACCACGGGAGCCACGTCCTCGGTCTCCCCGATCCTCCCCGAGCTCTTCTGGATCACCCTTTCGATAAACTCCTCGCTCTTGCCGGCGAAGAACAGGTCCGTCTTGATTGGTCCCGGCGCGATGCAGTTGGCGGTTATCCCTGTCCCCTGGAGCTCCTTCGCCAGGATTTTTGTCATCGCCTCTACCGCGGCGTTCGACGCGGCGTAGGCCGAGTAACTGGGAAGCAGCGTGCCCGCTATCGAGGACGAGAAGGTGATGATTCTTCCCCCTCCGCCGCGGACCAGCCTGTTGGCGGCCTCGCGGCAGCATAGAAAGCTGCCCTTGACGTTGACGGCGAAGGTCTTGTCCCAGTCCTCGACAGTGGTGTCGGCGAGGGTGGGGTACTTGGAGTCAAGGAAGCCGGCGCAGGCGACGAGGATGTGGGGAGGGGAGGAGAAGGCCAGCTCGGCCTGGTCGAAGAGGGAGCGGACCGAGACCGGGTCGGAGACGTCGGCCTGGACGGTTACAGCTCGGGTATGGGAGGGGGAATTGAAGCCGGCGGCGAGGAGGTCGGCCCGGGCGGAGTTGGAGGAGTAGACGAGGATGAGGCGGGCGCCGAGGGACGCAAGGTGGAGGGCGACGGCTCGGCCGATGCCGCCGGACGCACCGGTGACGATGGCCACCCGGTCGGCGAGGGGGAGGGCGGTGGCTGGTTCGGCCATGGCTCCGATCGGTTTCTCCTTTTGGGAGCAAAGCGATGGCTGACTGTTGGTTTATCTCTCCCTGACGATATACCAAGGTGGTGGGCGATTTGGACGTCAGGGCTGCCGTCAGGAGAGGGAGGAGCCGCTGCTACGCATGGAACAGCAGAATTTTTTGACTGCAAATAAAATGGCCTCGTTCACAGACTTTAACGTGGAATTGAAACGTGTTGGATGGTAGTTAGTGCAGCACAGGTGTGCTGCTCTGGTAGTACATCCGGTGTACCACTCAGTTAGGCCTACGGAAGAACAGATTAAAATAAGAGCTGAAATAGACTAAATTAGCCTTAAATGATTGGGGCCATATCATGGCTAAATTCAATGGATGTGAGTTGGCTCTAATAGCTGGCCACATGAAAATTATACAAACATTTTTATACCCTACATTGATCTCAAAATATTCAAACTTTTTTATTCATCTATATGCATATTTCTCGGAGCGACTACAACACAATCCCATGGTAGATTTGTGATCTGAATAAGGAGTACTTCTTTTGGATGAAAGATACAATCTTGGCTCCTTTGTGGTGATTGATTGGGTTCAAGGATTGGACAGACATGGTGATGGTCATCCTCTTATCTGTGATACTCGTAGGTTGACTCAAAAGCTAAGCGATTTTCAGGCTTTACACATATTTCGGAAGGCGAAAAGCGCAGCAGACTGGGTTGTCTCATTTGTTGCCCGGCATTTCGGAGAGATCATATGGACATCGGTAGGAGAGGAACCTCCTACTCTGTACTCTTTTCTTTCTTCTAATATGGCTGGATGTACTCACGTTAGAGCTATATGAAATGTCGTTTTTATCAAAAAAAAAAAACAAGAAGATACAATCTTGGTCTATTTTGTCGGGTATAAAAAGGGTGTGATAAGGATCAAATTCAAAATCCTCCAGATTTGGATTCAATTAAGGCATCCACGGTCAAGGCACGATTTCCTACATGAGGATCAAATTCAAAATTCAAAATCCTCCAGATTTGGATTTAAATTTGGTTTCAATTAAGGCATCCTTGATCAAGGTACGATCTCCTCCATAAGGATCAAATTCAAAATTCTCTAGATTTGGATTCAGTTAAAGCATCCTCAGTCAAGGCACAATCTCCTCCCTATTACCCATGATTGTAGGATGTCAAACCAAATCACATTTTTTCATGATTATAGAAATTCTGGTATACATTCCTTGTAAACAATAGTTTTTCCATTTTCAAATGTAATCAACAGATGTACATGCAGGCTATATAAAGCCGAGTCTCTCTACTAAGTTAGCATGAGAGTTTTACAATATCTTCTTTCTCTTTTATGGTATCAGAGCTTTTCGTGACCACTGTCAAATTTTTTTTCGATGGCCTCCGAAACAACTGCAGCCTTCACCACTCCAACCTCCACTATCCCTGTTAATATCCAAAGCTTGGTGACGGTCAAACTCACCAAGGACAATTATCTCTTGGGGAAAGCACAAGTCGTCCCCTATTTGTGAGGCCAACGCCTTTATAGCTATGTTGATGGCACCATCTCTTGTCCTCCTATGCATGCGCCCAATCCCATTGCAGCATCGTCTTCCGCTGCACCAACCGAGGTTCTTAATCCAAACTATTGCACCTGGTTTGAACAAGATCCGTTTATTCTGAGTACTTTAGTATCATCATTGTCCGAAAGCATCCTCGCTCACATGGTGGGCATAACCACCGCACGCGATGTCTGGACAGCCTTGGAACGAATGTTCTCCTCTCATTCCAAGGCTAGTGTGCTACAGATTCGGGCCCAACTTTTAACCATAAAAAAGGGAAATCTCTCCATATTTGATTATTTCCAAAAGGTAAAATCTCTCTCCAATACCTTGGCTGCTATTGGACAACCTTTGCAAGACCATGAAATCACCTCTTATCTCCTTGGGTCTGGATTCTACCTATGATGCTCTAGTAACCTCTATCACCGCACGCACTGATGCAATGCCCTTAGAAGACCTGTTTGGCCATTTACTTCACTTCGAACTGAGGCTTGAACAACACAACTCTGCCTTTAACACTATTGTTGGCTCAGTTAATGTGGCCACACGCCATGATAATTCCTATTCTCTTGGAGGTAGACAGGTTTCACAATCGCGCTCATTTTCAAACAACCGTCCTCAATACAACAACAATCATGGTAGAGGTCGCGGTGGTGGTGGCCGCGGCAGAGGAGGCTCTTCCTCATCCATCTCTCGTCCTGTTTGTTAAGTGTGTGGAAAGGTTGGACACACGGCAATAAAGTGCTACTATCATTTTGACCGTGCCTATCAAGGTGTTGCACCCAACATGTCTGCCTACCTCATGGCCCAACAACCATCTGCTGACGCAAATAGGTATCCCGACACCAGATCTACCAATCACCTTACCAATGATCTCCAAAATTTAAGCATTCATTCCGAGCCTTATGCTGGGGCAGATTAAATTCAAGTGGGAGATGGGACAGGTTTGACTATTGCAAAAATTGGTTCTTCTACACTCAACTCTCCTTCACACTCTTTTCAACTGACAAATTTATTATATGTTCCTCAGATTCAAAAGAACCTGATTTCTGTGAGCCAATTTACACATGAGAATAATGTCTTCATAGAGTTTCACTCTTCTTATTTTTTGGTGAAGGACGAAGCCACGGGGAACATATTGCTACGCGGCAAGACTAAGGATGGCTTGTACTCGTTCCCCTCCTATGTGTCTCCTTCCGGTTCTTCCCACACCTTTCTCTGTCATCGTGTTTTCCTTGAAACATGGCACTATCGCATGGGACACCCATCCTATCAAACTGTGCAGCATGTCATCTCCAAGTTTTCTCTTTCCGTTTCCTCAAATAAAATTTCTGGTATTTGCTCGGCATGCCAACAAGGAAAAAGTCATCGTCTTCCCTTCTGTGAGTCTCGGTCAGAGTCTTCTTCTCCTCTTGAGTTAATTTTCTCAGATGTTTGGGGTCCATCCCCTATTATGTCTTCTCATGGAAATAAATATTATGTGTCATTTGTGGATCATTTTAGCAAGTTTGTTTGGCTCTATCTTATTCCCAGTAAATCTACTGTCTTAACTATCTTTCGTTCTTTTCAAAAAATGGTTGAACGATTGTTTGATTGCAAAATAAAATTAGTTCAAACAGATTGGGGTGGTGAATATCGCTCTCTCCATAAATTCTTCATAGATATTGGTATTAACCATCGCATCACCTGTCCCCATACTTCTCAACAGAATGGCTCTGTTGAATAAAAACATCGACATGTTGTCGAAACGAAGTTGTCTCTCTTATCTCATGGTCTTGTTCCTCATGCTTATTGGGATGACGCTTTCCTTATGGCCACATATCTCATCAACCGACTTCCTACATCTCCTCTTGCCACTTCTCCTTTTGAAAAATTGTTTAACAAAACTCCAGATTTTTCTCTTCTCCACATTTTCGGTTGTGCATGCTACCCATTCCTTCGCCCATTTAACAAACACAAACTTGACTTTCGGTCAAAGCAGTGTGTGTTTATTGGATTTAGCAACAACCATCGTGGGTATAAATGTTTAGATCTCACCTCGGGCAAGGTGTATGTTTCTAGGCATGTTATTTTTGATGAGAATCCATTCCCCTTTTTTCATAAATTTGACACCCACTCAACCATCTACTGCCACACCAACAACACACCTTCCTTTTCCCATACGCCTACACAACACTCAAACACCCTCCACCTCTATGTTGTCCTCTCTTCCAAATGAGTCCACATAATTGAATGAGACGGCGTCGTCTCTTGCTCCTTCGATACGTGTCTCTCCTTCCTGTGACCAGTCTCCCTCCTTTTTCTCTGCGTCTCCCACAACATTTGAGTCCTTGCCGACAAATTACATCCTCTGCCTCCTGAATCTGCTATCGTTGCTGATGTTCCCATGCCTCTTTCTCATCCTATTCGGACTCGCTCTCAGAATGATATTGTGAAACCAAAGACATTTACTGATGGCACAGTTCGTTATCCTTTGCCCAAAGCTCTTCTTGCTATAAGCACGGTCCCTGAAGATCCCTCTTGTTACACTGAGGCTAGTAAGCATGCTGAATGGCGCTCTGCCATAGATGAGGAATTTTCAGCTCTCATGAAAAATGGCATGTGGTCCCTTGTGCCGGCTACCCCAGGTATGAACATTGTGAGTTCTATGTGGGTTTACAAAACAAAGAAAAAGTCTGATGGGTCTATGGAGTGTCGGAAGGCTCGGCTGGTTGCCAAAGGGTATCACCAACAGCAAGGTATCGACTTTGATGATACTTTCAGTCCTGTGGTTAAACCAACTACCATCCGCTTGGTTCTCAGTATTGCAGTTTCACATCATTGGAAAATTCGCCAAATAGATGTACATAATGCCTTTCTCCATGGTTTTCTTTTGCAAGATGTTTATATGCGCTAACCAACTGGGTATGTGCATCCTAATTTTTCCAACCACGTCTGCAAATTACACAAAGCTGTCTATGGCTTGAAGCAGGCCCCACGTGTCTGGTACTCTTGTTTGAGTGAGCAGCTCTTGTCTTTTGGATTTGTGAATTCCAGTTCTGATACTTCTCTATTTATCTTCAAACATAGTTCGGTTATTTTATTTGTTCTTGTGTACGTGGATGATATTATTATTACCGGGTCCGATGATGCTGAAATTAATAAACTCATTTCTGATTTAAGTTGTGAGTTTGCTGTCAAGGATTTAGGGGATCTCCATTATTTCTTAGGCGTCGAAGTGTTGCGTGTATCTGCTGGTCTTCTTCTCTCTCAAAGAAGATACATTTTCAACCTTCTTCAGTGCACTAATATGCTCGATGCCAAGCCGGTCTCCTCACCAATGTCATCCTCTCAACCACTATCCTTGTTTGTCGGGAATTCATTTTCGGATCCTTCTCTTTTTCGTAGCGTCGTGGGTGCACTCCAATATCTCTCTCTCACACGTTCAGATATTTCATTTGCTGTTAACAAGGTTTGTCAATTTATGCACAAACCAATGGATGTTCATTGGACGGCAGTAAAGCGCATTCTCCGCTACTTGAAATTTTCCATTGATTTCTGACTTCTCATTCGACCCACCTCCTCTTCTTAAATTTCTATTTACTCAGATGCAGATTGGGCTGGATGTCCCGATGATAGAAAATCCACATCAGGTTTTTGAATCTTTTTTGGATACAATCTCATTTCTTGGAGCTCCAAGAAACAGCCCACCATTGCTCGTTCAAGCGCGGAGGCTGAATATCGTGCTGTGGCTTATGCTACAGCAGAATCTATTTGGCTCCAATCCTTGCTTCGCGAACTTGAAATTTTTCTCCCCACTCAGCCTGTCTTATGGTGCGACAACATAGGGGCAACATACCTTACCGCAAATCCGGTCTTCCATGCTCGCACTAAGCATGTGGAAATCGATTATCACTTTGTTAGAGAGAAAGTTCAGCAGAAATCTTTGAAAGTTCGTTTTATCTCCAGCAAAGACCAACTAGCCGATGGTCTCACCAAACCGTTGGTCTCGACTCGTTTTGCTCATCTCTGCATCAAGCCCAACATGATCTCCTCCCCGTTGATCTTGCAGGGGCATGATAAAAATCAAATTCAAAAACCTCCAGATTTGGATTCAATTAAGGCATCCTCGGTCAAGGCATGATCTCCTCCATGAGGATCAAATTCAAAATTCAAAATCCTCCAGATTTGGATTTAAATTTGGTTTCAATTAAGGCATCCTCGATCAAGACATGATCTCCTCCATGAGGATCAAATTCAAAATTCAAAATTCAAAATTCTCCAGATTTGGATTTGGTTAAAGCATCCTCAGTCAGTGTGCAATCTCCTCCCTATTATCCATGATTGTAGGATGTCAAACCAAATCACATTTTTCCATGATTATAGAAATTCTGGTATACATTACTTATAAACAATAGTTTTTCCATTTTCAAATGTAATCAACAGATGTACATTCAGACTATATAAAGCCGAGTCTCTCTACTAAGTTGGCATGAGAGTTTTACAATATCTTCTTTCTCTTTTAGGGTGAAACAAACTGAAATGTCACTCTCAAGATCACGATGAATAATGGTTGAAAGGAGGGACCAGCTAGCATCAAGATTACCGCAACACATTCTAAAATTGTTTAACAGGATGTCTATTGTTAGTGATTTATTTCCACCGGCCAACTAGTTTTTAATCTTATTCTACCTAGCTAAAGAAGTTTAGCCGCTCGCTGCCAGACGATATATAAATTGCATGGTTACGTTGCAGGTCCTCATCAGCAAATTACTTGGGTGAGACCAATTACTCAAGCCATGCGATAATGCAGCATCCGTGTTTGACTTCTTGGTTCATTGGCTTATCGAATAGGAACGTGGTTGAGCCCGAGGCCCACCACATGAGCTAATTGGATCAAATGACCCAGCCAGGGGTTTTATTTTATGGTTGACACAACAGGAGGAATTGATTACTAGATTCTTACTGTTTGTTATGATAACAAGATGAGTTAAGGTGCAAGAAAGCTGAATTCGAAATGTCCAATTTTCGATTTCCTTTCGAGATTGTTTAAGAAAACTCTAAGCTGCCAGCACGCAGAGGGACAAAAAAATATAGCAGTTGCAAGTGAAAAATCAACAATCTTAATAACCATGTAAAGGAAAAAAAAAATAATTACAACTGTTGCACAAAGAATATAAGCATCAAGTTAGTATATAAATAAAGAGCACATAGGAGACAAAAATATGCACGTTTGGCCTACGTTATATGTACATGGGTAGAGAAAATCCAAGAAAATTTGCTAAGGTATTTAAGGCAGATACCGGTGTTTACTCAGTGCCTTTTCCAAGTTTTGTTTCCGAGCTATGATCTGTTGAGTCTGCTGAGCCAAGACCTGGAAGAGTCCAAATATGATGAAAAAATCTCATACAAATTTCCCAATGTCATAAACATTTGAAAAAGCCCCAGTAAACAAATGAACAGGTCATGTACTAGTATATCATGACAGTAATCACTCTTCATTAGTTCCTTGTCTTTTAAATACTCGTGGAGAGTATGATTGTCCTCAAAGTGTAGCTAGACACTCTGGACAACACATACAAGATTGCTGTAGTAGAACTAAATAGATAGCAAGAAGAACAAATAGGAGAAAACAAACACTCAATGTTTTAGTAAAGAAGACAAAGTTACAATGCGACTGAATGAAGACCCTAGGGACTTTTCTAGAACGACTCTTGGGTATTTAAATTTCATTTAATATGATTTTTCTAGAGCTCTTCATGGCCATATTAATTTCCAGGACGATAATTTTAGAAAACTTCTCATGACTCTGCATATAGTCCATGCAGAACATTTAAATAACTCTTCACAACACCATTTGCATCACTCTTTGTTTGCCACATCTAGGCTTTAATGGCTTGCAAATACCTTGGTATATACATGATCTTGACAAGTAGAAAAATGAAACATGCTAACAACCATGTCAACACAATAATTTCAAGAACTTGGAAGGTTCCCACTATAGAAAAAAGAGATTTTAACGACATGTTTTTGCCGACGCTTGCTGCAAGCGTCGGCAATGTCCCGCAGAGCGCCAAAAATAGCCAACGCATTTTAAAAGCGTCGGCAATATACGACGCTTGTTAGCGTCGTCGTAGAGTTGGCCTACAACGACGCTTATTAGCGTCGTTGAAAACCAAATACCCATCAAAACCCGCGTCCGCCCCCCTCCTCCATCCTCGATCGACATATCAAGCCCTCCTCTGCCTCCTCCTCCCTCCTCTGCCTCCTCCTTCTTCTGCCTCCTCCTCCCTCCTCTCCGGCCTTCTTCTGTTGCAAGAAACCGGTTCTTCCTCTCCCTCCGCCCGCACCCATCCCGCCTCCTCTCTCTCTCTCTCTCTCTCTCTCTCGCCCTCTCTCGTTTCTTCTTCGCCCCGATTCTTCTCCCTTCCCCCCTCCCGCCGCCTCGATTCTTCTTCATCCTCTCCCTCCGAACCCCGCATCGCCTCCCATAAAAAATGACCGACGCCGAGCCCTCCTCCCCCTCCTCCGCCGCCTCCACCGACTCTTCATGCGCCGCCGTCTGCTCCACCTCCGCCACCGCGGCCGAGGCCAGCCCGCCGCCGTCGTCGGTGTGCTCCGCCTGTGGCGGCCCCACCGCCTCCATCTCCTCTGCCGCCGGCCGCCGCTTCCTTGGCTTCGTCGCCGATCTCTCCCACTCTGTCCGCAGCCGCAAGATCTCCGACCCCGTTCCCCCCCTCCCCCAAACCGTCACCTCCCTTCTCTCCCTCCTCCAAGCCTAGAAGGGGCTAGTGCCAGAGCACCACCCCCATTTCATTGGGACCTACTGGGGTGCGGTCAGCACCAATTTCTGTGGTGAGATTGTGGAGTCAGCTGATGCATATGTCTTTGTTGGCCCAATCTTCAACGATTACAGCTCTGTGGGTTATTCTTTGCTGATCAAGAAAGAGAAATCGGTGATTGTGCAGCCCAACCGGGTGACTGTTGGTAATGGCCCTTCCTTCGGTTGGGTTTTCATGGCTGATTTCTTAACTGCACTTGCACAGAAGCTCAAGAAGAATACCACAGCCTTGGACAATTATCGACGGATCTTTGTACCACCCTGCCTTCCTCTCAAACGCGAGAGCAATGAGCCTTTGAGGGTCAACATCCTTTTTAAGCATATCCAGGCAAGCCTTCGACAAGTTTTGTTATTATCTATCGTTCTCTTATTAACCAATTCTTTTCTTCGAATAATGTTCGTTAAGGTTGCCTTCTGTTCTAGACTTCCCGTTGTTATTTTGGCTGCAAATTTGTCTAAAATTTAAATTTAGTGGCACTATTTTCTTATGCATTTAGCCTATATACGGGTTTACTCCGTGAGCCTCAGTTTGCCAGAAGCTTGTGAGATTGAATTTGTTCTGCTTTTTTCTTTCGACTTTTAATCTTCTCTATCTCCCTCACTCTTTGAGCAGAACATGTTGAGTGGAGATACGGCGGTTATCTCAGAGACTGGTGACTCTTGGTTCAACTGCCAAAAGCTTAGATTGCCGGAGAATTGTGGGTAAGTAATCTTCTTGTAAGTTCTATGTCAAATTGTTGACTATGATTTGATCTTCTAATTCTAGAACCTTTAGCTGCCTCTTGTGCTCATACTATAACATTATGCAGATATGAGTTCCAGATGCAGTATGGGTCTATTGGTTGGTCAGTTGGTGCCACTCTTGGATATGCGCAAGCTGCCAAGGATAAACGTGTAATTGCTTGCATAGGAGATGGGAGCTTCCAGGTATATTTAATGCACCGAGTTAGTGTTTCCAGTTTGGTTAGGATGAGATGGGAGCTTCTGTTTTCTATGTTTACCCACCATTTAATAACTCTTCTGCATCATTGCTCAACTGTTCTTTCTTCTTCCTTTAGGTGACGGCGCAGGATATTTCCACAATGATCCGTTGTGGGCACCGAAGCATTATATTTCTCATCAATAATGGTGGCTACACCATTGAAGTAGAGATCCATGATGGCCCCTACAATGTGATCAAGAACTGGAATTATACTGGATTGGTTGATGCTATTTACAATGGCGAAGGCAGATGTTGGACTTCCAAGGTGAGCATACGAAGCCAATCCTGTTCGAAGATGGCTGGAATTACTCAAGTATTTCTATAAAATCCTACGACCCTCATCGAGCAGTTTGTTTATACATCAAATTTTGCATTGAACTGCTGCAGGTGCGCACAGAGGAAGAATTGGAAGATGCCATTACGAAGGCCACTGAGGAGCAGAAAGACAGCTTGTGCTTTATTGAGGTCATGGTGCATAAAGATGATACAAGCAAGGAGCTCCTGGAGTGGGGATCAAGAGTCTCGGCAGCCAACAGTCGCCCTCCAAATCCACAATAGCCTGTTGAGTTCGCCACAAAAATCTGGTTACATGTAATCGCTGCTAGGGAAAAGAACGTCTGTGTCAGAATTCGAAAAGGCAGGGGTTCACTCGATGAGAGGGAAACTGCTTATTATTACTACATTTGGTATTGGCTAATTGTTAGGGGTTTATATAATGCTGTGTTTTTATAATTTACATTCGTATTTTTATTTTTTTAAAAAATAGCAATTCCGACGCTTTAAAGCGTTGGGAAATAAAAGTTGTGGCACGTCGGCCAAAATGACATTTACTGACGCTTTAAAGCGTCGGCAAAAACACAGAATTGGGCATCCGGATGCTTTAAAGCGTCGGCGAATGTCATTTTAGCCGACGCTCTCCTTGGCGTCGGGAAAGCCTTGTTTTTGCCGACGCTTTCTCTTAGCGTCGGCAAAAACTTTTGCCACTCCAGTATCGCCAACGCTTTTGCGACGCTTCTGTTTGCGTTGCGGGAACTTTAGCCGACGCTTATAAGCGTCGGTAAAGATTATAAAAAGCGCCGGAAAAGATGAGTTTTCTTGTAGTGTCCACACACATCTTCACATCTTGCATGAGATGATGATAGACATGAGATGTCTCTATCTATTTTGTTAAAAGGGGTTCGGGTTGCATCTTTCATGTGACTGGGATCGCATCACGCACAGATCTAAAAGCACTCCGAACTTTTCTTTCACCCTTCTGCATAAATCTCAAAATAGCCATGGTGTGACCCAACAGTTTAGGTCACGAAAGAAAGTGAATCATTCTTTCGCACGAAATATACAAACCAAACCCTACTAAAATCGGCTTAATGAGTGATTCAGCAACATGCCAAAACAACACATTTCTAAGTGGGAATGCACCAACCCAGCCCAGATATCTGTCCAATAACAACCTGACCCAACAATGCCTTCAGAATCAGAGCCCTCTATCAATTTTGTGTTTGTATTGATTGGGCCAAGCTCTATCTGTTTGCTAACTTACGGCCAGTTGGGTGGGTAAGTCTGAGTGGGAGCCAGAGTGCAGTGCAAACATTTTGTGGGCCTAGATATGTAAGGCTTCCGAAAGGCCTTGAATTGCTTTTTTAGGCCTAAAGCAAATCAGGCTAGTTGGGTCCTAATTTTGCCACGTCCAGTGAAAATATTCATGCATAAGTAGTACCTATAAAGTTTGCACTGTCGCCCACCTGAATTCGCATGCATGTCAAGATGCAGACGAGAAAGCCTTGAAAACCTAGATTCACATGCACACACAAATATAAGCAGCCAGAGAACTAATATTTATGTAAACGGCCACCCATCTTAGATGCATTTTAAGCAACTCCCATGCCATGTAAAGTGGGGAGGATATGCTGCTCCAGTGGCACACAATTGACGAATTCGAAATGGCCGCTGAATCCCCTCCATGGCCGGTTTGGCATCCACTGCACGGTTTCTGCTCCGGTTACTAGCTTCCAGCTACCTTGCATGGCCAAAATGAAGGCTGCAATTGATCAACAAACAATGTTAATATTGGTGTCTCTTAATTAGTCTTAGATGCTTGCGCATGGACAGAATATAGATGACAGGAAACACATGTCCTACTTGAAGAGATTTTCCGGAGAAATCAAACTAAGAAACTAGTGTCAAAGTGCATTTAAAGACATCTGGATCGAATTTCCAGAGCAATCAATGTCGCATTGCTCTCAGATGAAAAAAATAAATAATGCTCGCTTTTCTCTCTTTTCCCCATATGTCTCGATTACGAGTGCAAATGAGCTGAGCAGCTTGCGAACTACTCGAACTCGACTTGGATCCGAGCTCAACCTAGACTCGATTATTACCAAGCTTGAGTCGAGCTCAAATAACTCGAGAAAATTTTCGACTCGAGCTCGAATAGCAATATACTCGCATGACTAGTCATATATATATATATATATATATATATATATATATATATATATATATATATATATATATATATATATATATATATATATATATATATATATATATATATATATATATATATATATATATATATATATATATATATATATATATATATATATTATTTAATAATATTATATTTTATTTATATTCTATATATTATTAATTTAATATTTTAAATTATATTACTTATATTTTTTAATCTGATCTAGCTCTTAATTTTAACCATATTTTTAATTATAATCAAGGCTCGAATACAAGCTTGAACTCAAGCTCGAGTATGGCTCAGTTGATATACTAGTCGAGTCGAGCCGAACTCAAGTATTGCTTCTATTTAATCAAGTCAAGTTCAAGCTTGAATATTAAAGCTTGATTGATCTTAAGTCAAGTTTCAAGCCTCGGTATTTTGAGTCGAACTCGAGCCTCTGACTACTCAAAACTTAGCTTAACTCAATTGCACCCCCTAGTCTTGATCCTACTGTCTACACTCAATAGATTCTTTGAGGGGAAGAAAACTAAATTTAGATTCTTAATTAGCATGAATTTACTCTTGTTCAAATTTCCTTAGAAATCTTATATATTTAATATTATTTTTAAATAAAAGTAATCTATTATTGCAACTATACATGAACCCTGGCCATGCCTAAAAAAGGTATGTACTAGCCCCCCATGAAAAAAGAAAAGAAAAATATAGATAACGAGTGGAGATTTTAATATTCTGTTAAATTTTGTAAGAGACACATGTTATTTATTATATTAAATATATAAATAATTTAAATAATTTACATAGATATTTTCTATTTTTCAAACTATATAAATTTTATTAACATTTTTACTCGTGGTTCTTATATTGTTTCTTGCACTCATTTCCCAATTTGCAACCATAGATGGAATTATATATAGCGTTGTAGTATTTCAAATGTAGATACTTTAATTACCCTGATAAGTTATATGTAAATATACATATATACCTACATACATGCATACAAACAAGCATAAGTATGTATGTATGTATATACGTACATCCATACATATGTATGTTCATATGTAAAAACATATATATATATATATATATATATATATATATATATATATATATATATATATATATATATATATATATATATATATATGCATACATACATACATGCATGTATACATACATACACATGCATAGATGCATGCACACACATGTGCATACAAATATACATACATCATGGGAGAAGTCCACCATCGTATTCCAACTGCAAATAAAGAATTGTTGATTCATCGAGAAGAAACGCGGAAACCTTGCTGTAAAGCACCCATTTCCGGTCAAAACTCTTTTGAGGATAACACAGTTTTGGACTAACAATTTGTAAAATACCTGAACATTAGTCCACCCATTCTGGTGATTAATTTCACACTCTCCCACCATCCACAGGAAGGTCCTCAGCAGTCGAGCTGGTATCAAACTTAATGCTTGTTGCTTTTTACTAGCTAGAATGAATGATCTCCAATCTAACAATTCTTCGTGAGGTTAAATAAAACAATATTGTACAAAAAGGTGGTACCTACCAAACAATAAAAAATAATAAAATTTAAACAAGTTGGCAACTACGTCAACGATGCATGCATGCAAGTCCAGGAAGATACCTGCCGACTAGGTGCAAAAGATGGGCCGTAGCACACTGTTCGGTACCAGGTGGAGTCTTTCCACGAACCGATCATAATTTAAAGCAAATGTTGGTGAAAGAACAGGGTGACGTAGCCAAATAACACACTGTAGTCCTTTTGTTCCCTCCTTTCACCCGAGAAACCATGTTCACACCACGTAAATAAAGTAGAATTAGGACGTTTGCATGTGTAGGCGGCTCGCATGCAACTCTATAAATATCCATGCTGTCTTTCCCTTCAACACAGATCATTTCTTCAGTACTTGTTTTGGCAACTATGGCTGGTACTAAGCTTGTTGCTCTCTCCTTTATAGTGTTGCTAGGCATTAGCCTCTCTGAGGCAAGCCGATTCTTGACATCGGCTAGTGGCGGAGGCGGCGGTGGTGGCGAAGGTGGGGGTGGGGGTGGGGGTGGTGGCTCTGGGAATGGCTCCGGATCTGGCTATGGTTCCGGGTCTGGCTATGGTGAAGGAGGTGGATCAGGGTCCAGTGGTGGAGGCTATGGACGTGGCGGCGGCGGCGGTGGCGGTGGCGGTGGTGGAGAAGGTGGAGGAAGCGGTTCTGGGTATGGGTCAGGGAGCGGATCGGGCTCTGGATATGGGTCTGGTTCAGGAGCCTACGGTGGAGGATATGGAAGCGGCGGAGGTGGTGGAGGTGGGGGTGGATCCGGTGGTGGGAGTGGAAGTGGCGGAAGTGGGTCGGGATATGGGTCCGGCAGTGGTTCCGGGTACGGTGAGGGCGGTGGTGCCCATGGTGGTGGATATGGAAGTGGCAGCGGCGGCGGCGGGGGCGGCGGTGAAGGCTCTGGCTCCGGGTCAGGCTATGGATCGGGCTATGGATCCGGGTATGGGAGTGGTGGGGGGCACGGTCGCCGTTAAATCCTAGTCCTCTACTTGCATGAAGCCCTGCTTGTTCTCCACCTATTCTATCTCTACATCTCTTATTCTCCCTGTTTTGCTGCTGTGCGTTTTTTTATATTCTTTTTTTGTGAAAAAGTACTGCTTGTAATAAATATAATAAATAATGTAAGGGCTCCTGGTTCTGAATAAAAGCAAGTTTGTATACTAAATTAAAACTTTTTCCACTCTCCATTTAGAACAAAGAACACTGCCTACTATGAAACAATTTACTGATCATTTTTGAGACGGATGAATAAGTTACTAATGTAAGAACCCATATTTTTTTTTTATTTGGGCTTGGGCTAATCCTAGGCCACTGCGCTCGGGCCGGCCTAAGGGCCCCGGCTATTTAGCCGTGAGGCAGAGGAGGAGTCTTCCTCTCCTCCTTCACCGAACTCCCCCGAATCCATCGGAAGAGGAAACAAAAAAAAAAAAAAAAGAGAAGGGAGAGGGAGACGGGATCAAATCCTACCTAATTTGCATCAAACTCCATCTATAAAAGAATCTATTCATCTCCTCCTAGGGCATCAACCGAGAGCTTTTCCAAGAAAAAAAAAAAGAAAAAGAAAAAGGGAGATCCGTAAGAAGCTTGGGTTGTTCGCCGTCGGGCTTGTCGGAGGAGCTCACCGGAGGCGAGGTGAGGTCCCTCTCCTTCCTCTCTTTTGGCCGTGGGCCACTATTTCCTTGGGAATCCGGCCGGCAAGCCGCCGGATCGATGTGAACCAAACTCCCCTGTTTTTGGTTTGCTTTTCCTCTTTCATTCCAGCTGGCCGTCACCGGCCATGGCGCACTGCCGGCACCACCACAGGCCGACGACCATGGGGCGTCGCCGGCCGTGGGTCGCCTGCCGAGCACCCTCCCCCTTTCTATCAGGAAGGAAGATAGGGAGAGAGAGAGAGTTTCTTCTTTGCTATTTTATTGACGGGAAGGAGGAAGGAAGAGAGGGAGAGAGAGAGTGTTGGTTATTTTATCTTCTCTCTTTAGTTGCTGTCTTTTATTAGTCTATTTTCTCTCTAGTTTAATTCAGGGAGATCATGGATTGTTGGTTAGTCTTGGGGTACTAGATACTTGTAGACCCTTGAGAGGATCCATAGAGAGTTTTGGGTTGTCAGATATCTTGGATAATTTTTAATATTATCTTGGTTCTGTAGGAGAACAATCTATTGGACGAAAGGATGTTGAGCGAAGTTCTGCGCATCCCAGTTCCTAGATCGCCGTGAGGGCGGGTGATTAGTCTATCTAAGTTTTACAACAAAGAGTAAGAATCCTTGTACGCCAATCCTGCATGATATAAATATTTTTGCATCATATATGTTTGATCTGCTATGATCCAGACAAAGCAAAATAGTTTTATATTTTATTATATTTTGATCGTGTTGGCTTGTGATTGGTAGTATGATGGATGCATGTATATGTATATCTTATACCTACATAATTGAATTTATGAATGTGGTGGTATGGACTAACCATGTTATATTGGTTGCCCTGTCACGGGCCGAAAACGTGACCATGGTTAGTCTAGGCCGGATATAAGATGGAAAAAGGAATTGATGTGTGTATGTGAATTGGTTAAATGAGTAGGGACTTTGGGCTTATCTCGTTAGTATTGATTGCCCCATCACAGGCTGGAAATGTGATATTATCGATTGCCCCGTCACAGGCTGGAAATGTGATACTATCGATTGCCCCGTCACAGGCTGGAAATATGATACCATCGATTGCCCCGTCGCAGGCTGGAAATGTGATACCATCGATTGCCCCGTCACAGGCTGGAAATGTGACACTATCGATTGCCCCATCACAGGCCGAAAATGTGATACTATCGATTGCCCCGTCACGGGCCGGAAACGTGACCGGGATGTAGCCCAAAGTCGGAAAGATAATTGATCCGGATCAAGTTAATATAGAATGGAAAGAAAAAGCATTGAAAATATTAATGAAGATTTATGAGCTATCATATGCTATATCATTTTTGCATGGTTGGACTTTCATTGATATTTGACGTACATACTTATGTTGATTATTTAAGGCCTTTTGATAGCCGGTTTATGATTTCATGAAATGTGCATCGATTTGTCGTGGTTTTCAAATCTATATTATTATTGTGTTGGTGTGGATGTGTAGGGATTCTTACTGGGCTGTAAAGCTCACCCCCTTTTCTTCTTTTTCTTTACCAGAGTTGCAGCATGCATAGTTTTGGATGGGATGGGCGCAGAGTGCGAGCACTAGAGTCATTAGTTAGTTAGTTGTTTATCCTTCTTTGATGTCGATGAACATTTGAAGAGCTCGTATTTGAACTAATTTGTTTATTTGGACATGTCGGATTTGTCTATTTGAATTATAAATTTCTTGTGGATTTATTGGAATTTTTGTTAATCATAGGCCTTGCATGATCTTTAGGGCACTGCTCTAGGGCTCATGCGGCCGGTCGCGTACCGGACCCGGGTGCTGGGTTCGGGGCGTGACAGAGTGGTATCAGAGCTTAAGGTTAAGGTATCCTAGAGTTTAGGTTCAGGTGAGTGTGAGTGGAGAATTATGATAGGAAAACTATCAGAGTCTTGGTTTATAATCGCTTGAGATTGTAACAGGAATGATATTATAATCTAAGGTTTAAAAACCACTAGGGACTGTGGCCTTAGTGGCATTTGAGTTTGAGGTTTAAGATCATTGGGATAGTGACAAAATTGGAATCTGAGCATATGTTTAAGATCACTAAGGATTGTGATAGAAATATATCATAGCTTAAGGTTATGATCACTTGGGATGACATGATAATTAAATTCAATGCTTATGTATAAGATCACTAGGCATTGTGATAAAATGTAAGTATTGGGTTTGATATTCTACAAGTATAGAAGGACTGGATAAATTGTCTTTGATCATGATAAAAGAGGATTAGACCTAAGGCAAGGAAGGTTAGCCTTGGCACATTGGTTATATCATGTTTAGATGTTGTGTAAGTGACCTGAAAGTTCAAACATGATATGGGTGTAGATGTGATAGCACTTTTGGTTTTGCTGGTAATTATTAGAGTAAAGTTTGTGCATGGATCTATCATAGCATTGGAGTGAGCTAAGAATGATTTTTTCATAATATTAAAGCAGATTGTTCTTCGAGGTTAAATCTGTATATGAGATTATATTTGGTATTGACATGTTTGGATATTTTAAATAGGTGTATTTCTATTGGTGGGTTAAATTCTTAAGGCTAGTATGCAAATTGGTGGAGAATTCTAATTACTTGAATTTGTATATTCAGATTGGGCTACTGAATTTTTTTTTTTTTTTTTTCATAGTTGTTGGAGACTATTGGATGTGTTAACTTGAACGCAAGTCTAGATTTATGATCTAACCAGGAATCTTTGTAAAATACAATATTGAGTTGAGATTTCGATTTTGAGATGCTTATATGAGTTATCACATGTAGCATTGATGTTAAACATTAAGAATCTTAGTGAAGAAAGATTTGGAAGATAATGGAGTTAATTCTATTCATAGTAATATTGGCTCAATGACTTCTAACCCATTGAAATTGAAGTAAATCTTTTTGGAAAGAAAATCAATATAGATTGTCTAATTGAATTGCTGAGAAAATCCAAGGTTAACTTATTTTAAATTAAACCTAGATATTTTGGATCTTAAAATGGTTGTGAAGATTATGTAGTGACGTTAAACTTGATTAATGCCTTGAAGGTTAGTTATGGTTAGTATACTCTACATAAATTGAGGACAGAGAGATCTGGAGGTTCTGCTCAATTAAAGTTTTGAAATTTGAATTTTCCTACTCCTAATGCAAAGTGATATTTTGGTCCTAAATCTTTAGAGGCTTTAGAGTATTTAATGAATTAAATCAGAGTGCGCAGCGAAAGTGTGGTGGTTTGAGTTATTTTGAAACTGGTTAAGGACAATATTTGATCTAAAAGGCATTATGATGGAACACTTGAGTTAGTTTCTAATAGAGAAGAATGTTGTTGATTCTATGGATGACCTAGAGGTAGCTATGTAATTTTCACCAGTGGGTTCTTCTTTTGTTGACAACTTTTGGAAGAAACTTGGGCATCTTAAATTTAGCGTTAACAGTTGATGATTCCTTGGTTGGTCTTAGACTTAGAATATTTTAACATGGATCTCCTATTTGTTGGGATGACGTGGGCGAGAGAAAATTGTTAGGCCCAGAGATAGTACAACAGACTGTTGATAAGGTGCAAGTGATCAGAGAACGACTTCGTACAGCTCAGAGTCGCCAAAAGAGTTATGCTGATAATAGAAGGAGAGAACTGAAATTTCAAATTGGAGATCATATTTTCTTGAGAGTGTCACCTACAAAAGGTGTGATGAGATTTGGGGTTCGTGGCAAATTGAACCTTAGGTATGTTGGTCCGTTTGAGATTTTGGACAAGGTTGGAGAGGTGGCACATCGACTGGCTTTACCACTGGCTTTATCCAGTATGCACAATATTTTTCATGTGTCAATGTTAAAGAAATATGTCCCAGACCTAAGCCATGTGGTAGCATATGAGCCATTACATCTTCATGAGGATTTGACCTATGAGGAGTTCCCGATATAAATTGCGGACAGAAAAGATCAGGTACTACGACATCAAACCATTCCTTTTGTGAAGGTGCAATAAAACAATCATACGGAAAGAGAGGTTACCTGAGAGCTCGAAAAAGAGATGAAGGTCAAGCACACACAACTATTTGAAACCTCAGGTATGCTAATTTCGAGGACGAAATTTTTTTTTAGGAGGGAAGAATGTAAGAACCCATATTTTTTTTTTTATTTGGGCTTGGGCTAATCCTAGGCCACTGCGCTCGGGCCGGCCTAAGGGCCCCGGCTATTTAGCCGTGAGGCAGAGGAGGAGTCTTCCTCTCCTCCTTCACCGAACTCCCCCGAATCCATCGGAAGAGGAAACAAAAAAAAAAAAAAAAGAGAAGGGAGAGGGAGACGGGATCAAATCCTACCTAATTTGCATCAAACTCCATCTATAAAAGAATCTATTCATCTCCTCCTAGGGCATCAACCGAGAGCTTTTCCAAGAAAAAAAAAAGAAAAAGAAAAAGGGAGATCCGTAAGAAGCTTGGGTTGTTCGCCGTCGGGCTTGTCGGAGGAGCTCACCGGAGGCGAGGTGAGGTCCCTCTCCTTCCTCTCTTTTGGCCGTGGGCCACTATTTCCTTGGGAATCCGGCCGGCAAGCCGCCGGATCGATGTGAACCAAACTCCCCTGTTTTTGGTTTGCTTTTCCTCTTTCATTCCAGCTGGCCGTCACCGGCCATGGCGCACTGCCGGCACCACCACAGGCCGACGACCATGGGGCGTCGCCGGCCGTGGGTCGCCTGCCGAGCACCCTCCCCCTTTCTATCAGGAAGGAAGATAGGGAGAGAGAGAGAGTTTCTTCTTTGCTATTTTATTGACGGGAAGGAGGAAGGAAGAGAGGGAGAGAGAGAGTGTTGGTTATTTTATCTTCTCTCTTTAGTTGCTGTCTTTTATTAGTCTATTTTCTCTCTAGTTTAATTCAGGGAGATCATGGATTGTTGGTTAGTCTTGGGGTACTAGATACTTGTAGACCCTTGAGAGGATCCACAGAGAGTTTTGGGTTGTCAGATATCTTGGATAATTTTTAATATTATCTTGGTTCTGTAGGAGAACAATCTATTGGATGAAAGGATGTTGAGCGAAGTTCTGCGCATCCCAGTTCCTAGATCGCCGTAAGGGCGGGTGATTAGTCTATCTAAGTTTTACAACAAAGAGTAAGAATCCTTGTACGCCAATCCTGCATGATATAAATATTTTTGCATCATATATGTTTGATCTGCTATGATCCAGACAAAGCAAAATAGTTTTATATTTTATTATATTTTGATCGTGTTGGCTTGTGATTGGTAGTATGATGGATGCATGTATGTGTATATCTTATACCTACATAATTGAATTTATGAATGTGGTGGTATGGACTAACCATGTTATATTGGTTGCCCTGTCACGGGCCGAAAACGTGACCATGGTTAGTCTAGGCCGGATATAAGATGGAAAAAGGAATTGATGTGTGTATGTGAATTGGTTAAATGAGTAGGGACTTTGGGCTTATCTCGTTAGTATTGATTGCCCCATCACAGGCTGGAAATGTGATATTATCGATTGCCCCGTCACAGGCTGGAAATGTGATACTATCGATTGCCCCGTCACAGGCTGGAAATATGATACCATCGATTGCCCCGTCACAGGCTGGAAATGTGATACCATCGATTGCCCCGTCACAGGCTGGAAATGTGACACTATCGATTGCCCCATCACAGGCCGGAAATGTGATACTATCGATTGCCCCGTCACGGGCCGGAAACGTGACCGGGATGTAGCCCAAAGTCGGAAAGATAATTGATCCGGATCAAGTTAATATAGAATGGAAAGAAAAAGCATTGAAAATATTAATGAAGATTTATGAGCTATCATATGCTATATCATTTTTGCATGGTTGGACTTTCATTGATATTTGACGTACATACTTATGTTGATTATTTAAGGCCTTTTGATAGCCGGTTTATGATTTCATGAAATGTGCATCGATTTGTCGTGGTTTTCAAATCTATATTATTATTGTGTTGGTGTGGATGTGTAGGGATTCTTACTGGGCTGTAAAGCTCACCCCCTTTTCTTCTTTTTCTTTACCAGAGTTGCAGGATGCATAGTTTTGGATGGGATGGGCGCAGAGTGCGAGCACTAGAGTCATTAGTTAGTTAGTTGTTTATCCTTCTTTGATGTCGATGAACATTTGAAGAGCTCGTATTTGAACTAATTTGTTTATTTGGACATGTCGGATTTGTCTATTTGAATTATAAATTTCTTGTGGATTTATTGGAATTTTTGTTAATCATAGGCCTTGCATGATCTTTAGGGCACTGCTCTAGGGCTCATGCGGCCGGTCGCGTACCGGACCCGGGTGCTGGGTTCGGGGCGTGACAACTAAGCACGAAGAAAGTAAAACGTAGGACTTTGACTTCGTTAGTTGACCTAAATTCGTTGACCTGAACGATTAAATAGGTTTGCTATTTTTTCGGCACGCTGCATTTATGCTAGCTAAACTCCATGGAGAAGTGGATCATTTGCAATGAAATTTAGGGAGTTCTAAACAAATTATGAACATTGACATATTTTGATAGGTTGAAACCAAATGTTAATGAGTATATTTCCACTCAAAACCAGGTCATGCTGAAGTATAATTTTGCCAGTTTTATATTTCGTAAAGATTCTTCATGTACTTGCTTGATCAAAAAACATTCCTACGTACCAAGCAAGGATTCAACATGTTCATACTAGTTGCTACATCTTCATCTAGCAAATTGATTGAGCAGGCCCCTCGACTATCTTCCATCTTTATAATGTTCGCTAAAACTTGACTTCTTGGTGCTGTGCGAAAATGGACGTGGATGTCTTGTTTAGAGGCAGTGCACGCAAACGTAGAAGCTCCAATTCTTGACAACAAATTTCAAACATTGAGGGTGAGTCAACTTTCTACATGAAGGTTCCAGATGATAAACACGGCATTCCAGTAGGCCAGGATCTTCGATTACGAATGGACTATGAGAAGTACCTGTGGAAAATTGTGATCATTAACATATTTAATTGTTCTCTTAAGATTTAGAATTAAATGTGTCATGACAACATTGAATGTCAAAACTTTTCCATTACAGATTCCACAAATCTAAGCATCTCTCACCCCCCCCCCCCAACACACAAAAGCTTCCTTTATCATTTTTTTTTTTAAAAAAAACAAAGTATAGAAAAGGGGATGAAGTTCTCCCTAAGGACATATAATCCATAACTTCAGTATGTAGTCTAGAGATTCATCCATTTAAATTCAATGTCTAAATCTATCTCCCATATTCTCAGCTCTACCTACTAACCGGTCAGCTACTTGGTTGCCAAAAAGTTAGCAACAGAAAAACTTCCAAAGGTCCAGATGAGCTGGATTATAATTTCATTGTTATAAAGGTATTACCGTTGAGAACTGACTAGCCCTAGGCACCATAGTGAGAAGCGTGACAATGCTAGAGAACTCGGTAGTCAGCTGCTCTGGTCAGAATTGGAGAAGGCGAGTGGCGTTCGGTCACTTTGACCAAGATCCTCGCCGGATGACAGCACTTCGACCTGAAACAATATAGAGCAAAGAAGTACTATGGTCAGAATGTATCTGGCGGGGGACTCTCTGATGTCTAAATCAGTGTAGGTGTCAGAGAACGGAAGGAGGTTGTCTTTTAGTCTGTTAGAGTATTCCCCCTTTTTGTGTATGTCAGATGAAGGAGCCTACCTATCACAAGAGAATTAGGGCATGTAGGTTGACTAAAAGTGTATGACTTGAGTATGGCCTGAACATCGAGCGTGAATATTTCACACGCGGATGATGTCCTACCTATCACATTGATGGGATCTCAATGATTACTAGGTCCCTTGATCAGGATGCAGCAAACTGTGGGGAGCTTGTGATATGCAAGCTCGGTGGTATGGCACTCGGCCAGCCTAGTGGTCTCTCTTGATCCACCACATGTTAGCGTCGCGGCATATTTTAACTGGTTGGATCTTTTGATGAGCTGTAGCTAGTTTGGAGGCGTATTATTTGCCTCCCACTTCCGCAACCGAGTTGAGCTATCCTACTCGGGTTGCAGAAGTAGTTTTTTCAGAAGGGCCTCTTTCATGAAGATCGCTGAGGAGGATGCATCGTACCTTTACACTGGGAAAATGGATATTTTTCAAATTCTATATTTATAAAGGGCGTGGCTTTGCTATCCTTCCGAAGTGTCGTAATCATGGGTGAGGCATCCCGGAGTTTAATAGACATCTAGGTCTCGATAGTGATCCGAATGGGTCGTCTTAGGGCGAATGCCCAAGAGACACGCGTCCAAGACTTGGTGAAGCATTACTTCGAAAGGAGTTGTTTAAACCCTTGATAAATAGAAAAGACTGCAGTCGCAGCCCATTCACCTTGTTCTTTTACTCTCTAGAACCTAGAGAAAAGAGGTGTGAAGTCGTAGGGCATGACTTGTGCATTTCCGTTGTAAGGTTCTCCTTCCTTGTTCCAACCAGAATATTGTCTTTGTTTCTTGGTGAATTATTCTGCTTTTTCTCCCCTTATTGTCTTCTTCTTCTCGTCGTCTTCTTTTTTGTTTAGAGAATATTCATGGACCCAACCACTGGAGCTTGGTTTCTCGACGAAGAGGTAATGGGTTAGGGTTCTCCCGACTAGGTTACTATGGCCTCAGGGGGAGTTGTTCTTGAGGTATCTTTAGGTTCGGATACCAAGATAAGCCTTCTAGGGGAGTCTGATCTCGATCAGATTTGGATGGCATTTTTTATTTTCGAGAACTTTGTCCTTGAGTGCTCCGGTCCTTTGGGTCAAGTGACTTCACCCGCAAAGAACTAGATAGCCTTGTATGAGGAGTCTCTAAAGGTGGAGCTAAGGCTCCTGATTCCATCGGTTATTGCTGACCTGCTGGTCTAGTATCAACTTATCCCTGCACAACTCGTCCCCAATGCTTGAAGGATAATTGTGGGCTTTCTTTACTTTGTCCAACTTTAAGAGATCACCCCTATACTGGGGATGTTTTGGGCCTTCTTTTAAGTGAAGGCCCATCCTCGAAATAAGGGATGATAGTATCTTTTTTTGTAGGAAGGGTTACAACATCCTTTCTCTAGGCCCTTCGTCCATCAATGGGTGGAAGGGTCAGCATTTCTTTGTGTCTTCGACAATTCTTTAGGATTTTTTGACCCTGTGGAGGATACCCAAGAGGCAACCCTTGAGATTTTTTTCCCTTTTTGTCGGATGAAGAGCAAGAGTTTGCTGAACTACTTCATCCGATGAGGAATACTTCAGGTGTCGGCCTTGGTTGACACCAGCTTGAGTCCTGCCTCTTTTGTCACTATATTTTCTTATCTTATTCTGCTTCTCTGTTGTCTATCTAAATCTATGACTAACTCAATCCTCTCCCATTCTTGCAACCATGAAGATTAAAATGGAAGAACTCTTCTGCTCCTTGAGGAAGAAGAAATCCAGCGAGAGCAGTTCTTCCTCAAGTAAGAGGAGGAGTGTACCTGCATGACCAGTCATCATAATCGAGGAGGATCCTAGTGGGGGAGGATCATTGGACATGGTGGTGCTTATTATCTTCCCCATTAGGGTACCATCATCTACTTCGGCAGCTGCTCCAATTTCTAAGATGGCCTTTGTGGTCGTTCCAGTCTCGCCGACTGCGCTAGAGACTGTTAGTCCTTCTTTGGCCCCGACAGAGTGGCCACGTTCTTCCGTCAGTTGTGCCACCACTGGGCTACTGGCCAAGGTGTCCGAGCCAACTTTCAACCCTTCCTGGAGGTACGTAGTGTCGACGTCTTCACTCTGGCGAGCTCCACAGAGCACAAAGACAGGGACCTTGATACTGAATTGGTTGGTGAGGGTCTCTGATTCGATACTGCACTAGGGCAATCCCCCGGGTGATGTGGGAGATGGTTCAGAGGTTCATCCTCCCTGGTGACGAGGAAGAGCTGCAGCGGAGACTGCTACGAAGGAGCTATACGGGGAAACGAGAAAAGAGCTTATTTCAAGCAAAGAGCATGATCAACTCGTCCTGCCGTACCGACATTGAGGTAATCAGACTGGTTCTTCCATCCATTTGTTGTTTTTGAATAATTATTCTTTTCTTTGTTTCTATAGGGAGTGTACTCTGCCCGTGTACTTATTGAGATTATCCGCTCCCATCAACGGAGGTTTGAGATCTCTGACCGCCTCCTTCGAGAGGCAGAGATGCAGCAGGGCCTATTCCGAGGTAGAATGGGAGGAGGCCGAGAAGAGAAGAGAAAAGAGGCTGAGGCACAGACTTGCTTCTTCAGCTCCAAGGTCGAGAGTTTTCAGATGGAATCCTAATTACAAGACTTATGCAGAGTTTCGTAGCGAAAGGCAATCTAAGAAAACACAGTGAAGTCCTAGTTACAGTTTAGTGGTATTGAACCGCATAATTGCAGCCGTGATACCTTTCCAAGAATTTATAACAAGATTTTTCAATGAATCCGTGAGGGAAAAATAGAAATCCTTTCCCAACAAAACCGAAGGCCATATGAAAATGGATCTCAACGGTTGTTAACATTCTGGAATGCGACCATGTTTAAATAGTCATGCTCCCTTTCTCATTTTTTGCGTTTTATTAATATATGGTAGAAATACAAATCAGCAGTCCTTGTTTGTTTTTTTTCCTCTTTGGATAAATTGAACATTTGGTTAAATAAAATTATGGTATTAAATGGAAATGTTTGATAATCTGAGGTCTGTCCCTTGGATCATCAATGGCCCTTTTAAGTTTCATCCCTTGTTCATATATAAATGTGTACAAAGAGCGTTAATGTGTACTGAAACAACCATATCTGTGTGCAGAAAAAATACCTAATTCTCTACAGAGGCGTGTTCCTCGGAAAAGAAATGCGTTAAGGGAGCAAACAGTAAATGACAAGCACTAACAATGCAATCAAGACTGATGTAGGTAGACTTGGGTGCCAGTTATGAATCAAGGGATGCTGCCGTCATGCCCTCGTATACCAAGTATGACAACTTGCACCGCAACCATCCCTGCAAACTCAAGTACATGAGAAAAAGCATTACTAAGCTGGCCTCCACTTCCAGGATGCCTCGCAATGCTTACGCAAGCTGATTCACTACCAAAACCATCAGTAAACGAAAAATTATTCCTGCATCTAGAATCAATACGCGCAAACTAAGCCATGAAGCTGAACTTTTTACTGTAAAAAATACTTGTCATGTATCCTGTTTTGGACTGACACATGGGTAGACCGTAAGGAACATCGAGTTCAATGGTTTTCAGCAATTCATCTCAACGTTCCGTCCAAGTATCCGCAAGCTAGGTCAGTGGCAGTCTAGTAAGCCAACTGCTCATTATTTCCACTTAAAACAATTCTTGGAAAGGTTGAAATGAACCAAGCCGTCAATTAGAATGGCAGCGACACGCAAGGTATACATGGCTGGACGTACAATTCAAAGGTGGTGACCCAATTCGTCAACGATCGAGGCACGTAGGATCCAGAAACAGGGCCTGCCGACTGGAAACCATGGCCAGCAGCACCTTGGTCAAGCAACTACTTGGACGAATTCCACCGCACCAAACAAAAAAGCTATGGAAAAATTCAATAACGCGAGTCAAATAACATACTATATTCTTCTTCGATCCTTTCTTTCGTTTCATACGAGAAACCTTATCCTCGCCACGTAAATAAAGTAAATTGGGGAGTTGGGATGCTTGCATGTCGTAAGAGTCGCGCATCCAGCTCTATAAATACCCACGCCTTCTTCCCTTCTGGCACACAGCTCATTCCTCCTTCTCTCCTTAAGCAACTATGGCTCGTACTAAGCTAGTTGCTCTTTCCTTCATAGTGTTGCTAAGCATTAGTCTCTCTGAGGCAAGCCGATTCTTGACTGGTGGAGGCGGCGGCGGCGGCGAAGGTGGTGGTGGGGGTGGTGGCTCTGGGATTGGCTCCGGATCTGGCTATGGTTCCGGATCTGGTTATGGTGAAGGAGGTGGATCAGGGTCCAGTGGAGGAGGGTATGGAAGTGGCGGAGGTGGCGGAGGTGGCGGCGGATCCGGTGGTGGGAGTGGAAGTGGGAGTGGGTCGGGATATGGGTCCGGCAGTGGTTCCGGGTACGGTGAAGGCGGTGGTGCCTATGGTGGTGGATATGGAAGTGGCGGCGGCGGGGGTGGCGGTGGCGGTGAAGGCTCTGGTTCCGGGTCTGGCTATGGTGCAGGCTATGGATCTGGGTATGGAAGTGGGGGTGGGGGGCACCCTTGAACTCCTAGACCTACGTCTACCTGAAGCCCTGCACGTTACACTCCTTGCACCGCAAGTCTCTTTCTCTCCGTTTTCTTCCATAATTGCATGTATATCAGAATAATAAAATAAAAGGGTTTCTGGTTTAAATAAATGTTATGTTGAAGAAAAGGACAGCTACAGATGTCGTCATATACCAACTTTTTTGTTTTGTCATGAATTTAACTTTTTTCCCCCCTTGAGATCGTTGACGTCTTACTGGCACAAGATACAGATGATATGGCCGGTCAACTCGACAAGCAAATGTTTGTACTAGGATTTGGTCTAGGTTAACCCTTTCTCACAAAAAGAGCCGTGCATCGTCGAGCAGAAACTAGCTCGAATATTGAAGCAGACAGCACAAATAATTATATTGCCCGAACTTTGAGTGGGTGACACAACTTATTTGAAACTAGCGTTCGGCTCCCGCAAGAATAAAAATTGTATACACAATTACTTTATTTTAAGAATAATAGCATTAATTTATATTTTTAATTCAAAAAAAATTTCATTATAAAAATTTAGTTTTAATCGGAAGAGTTTTGAATAAGAAGGTAAATTAGAAAATTTTCTCTTCTATCCGGCGATAGAGATACTTTAGTTAAGTGCATCATGGTACAAATCTTATGCTCAATCCTAAACTTAGGATCCTCCTACGGTGCACTTTGACATATTTAATAACAGAAATGGGTAATGCCAATGCTTATCAGAGCATTTGAGAGTTTCATATAGCAATGGCCCTTGGATTCAGGGAGCTACATGTACAGAATAGTTTCGATGCATATCATATGCATCACATGCAAGCTTTGCTCTCTACCGGTCTCGATGCAACATATGCGTTGCATGGATCCTACTGCATGTCCAAGATCGAATTGATGCCGCATCAGACCATTTTTTTCTATCATATCACAATCCACTTCGCTTAGTAACTTGGTTGAATAACACCCTAACCATGACTAAATAGGGCGTGCTACAAACTCAATTACCTCTAATATATCAAGTACTATTTTTATAAAATAAAGGTAAGGAGAAAGAATCTCCAATCTTAACCTTGATCCTTTTATTTTAGATTCTCTTCAATTGGGGTTCAATGGAGAGATCCAGTTCTTTGATCATAGCCGTCCAGTTCAAACCGTTGTGGAGAGGATTTTCTCGCGGCACATCCATTCAACGGCCAGTCTGTCCTCTAAAGTCCCAAGCACCTACCATTTTTTCTCCTGATGAGAAGACTTATACAGTAGTTTGTAAACTTTTATTTGGTTGAGATACTCTACATTTAGTCAGTGTCCATTATTTTAGATGGTATTATTTTTTTTTTTTGGTCAAAACGGCAAATTATATAGCTCTAAAGTGAGTACATCCTGCCAGATCACGATAAAGTAAAGAGTACAGATCTGAAGAAATATCTCCTACAGATGTCCAAAGAAACTCCTCAGAGTGTCGTGCGACGAAAGAGGCGACCCAGTCTGCTGCCCTGTTCGCCTCCCGATACACGTGGGCTACCTGGAAGCCACCGAACTCCTAAGCCAGTCTCCGAATCTCTCTAATGAGGGGATGACCATCCCCATATCTATCCACACCTCGGATCCAATCAACCACCACAGAGGAGTCCCCCTCTAAGAACACCCACTGGGCACCAAGGACTCTCTTCGCAAAAGACAAACCCTCCCATGCAGCTCGAAGCTCAGCCCCAACAACTGAAAAACCCGTCGTGCGTTGCCCCCCTGCTGCCACCATCCTACCCTAGGAATCCCTGATCACAAATCCAACCCCTCCAAATCCACCATCCATCACCATGCTCCCATCGAAATGCACTTTGAGATGACCAAGGGGTGGGGGCACCCAAGAGACGAGGGCGAACCTGGGCACTGTAAAAGCGGGTGAAGTGCCCCAGATGTCCCTAGCCATCTCACTAGTGAATACCGCAGAGGCTGCAATAACCTCCCCAAACTGTAATAGGGCTCTATCAACCACCATCCTCGATGATATCCTCCGACCCTCAAAAGTGCCAGCATTCCTGTCCAACTAGATATGGTAAGCCAGATATGCTCTAAGAATACCCTCCTCCCACGAGCTGGGGCTCCGCATAGATCCTCTCAATAAAGAAATCAAGGCCTGAGCCGACTCCACCGACTGGGGCAAGGGAACCGGCGATCTATTCCAAATCTCTCTCGTCCTCGGGCACTGCACAAGAGCATGATCAATAGTCTCCTCCACCTCCGTACACACCATGCACCACTGCGTGATCCGTACTCCTCGCCGAACAAGTACGCTTCTGGAAGGTAGGCAACCCCATGCCACCTTCCAGATGAACAAAGCCATACGCGGGTGAACCCGCATCCTCCAAATCCATCCTCCCTCTATCTGCCGTCCGGACTCCCTCCTAAACAGGGGAAGAAGATCCCTAGCTCGGACCCGCGTCCGTCCCGACAGCCTCCACACTAGCCTATCTGACTCCATCCGCAAAAGAGCCGGTAAAGCCAGAATCACCTCTGCCAGCTGCTCTCCAAAAGTCTCCCGAACCAGCCCCTCCCTCCACTGACCCCCAGCATGGTCAAATAAATCACAGACTCTGCATCCAGATGGTATTATTCAATATGACAAAGAAGAACAGATAAAAAAGTGAGAGTGTTTAAGCAATATTTATTACCTTTACAATAGAAGAAAGAAATTAATTCCTGTAGTGAAAAAAAAGGGTAAAGAGATTCTAATTTTTGAAGAAAAGAGAAATATGGTAATTAGAGATAAGATAAATGAAATATTCCATAAAATCTAACCTCCTGCTTTAAATATATGTCGGACATATATTATAAAAGTTGAATTTATATTTTAGAAAACTCTTTTTTGGTTTTGTCTGTTATTTTTTAATCCAAAATAGCATTAGATCTCTCTAATTATTTCAATCAAATATAAAAATAAGCAATCACATATCAGAATGAAGTCTAATTTGAAAACATAATCCCATAATCTGTGTTTTCATATGCCAGTAAAAAAGTTTGAAAATATCATAATATTTTGAGATATTATTTTTTTGGGTAAAGAAAGAAATCTTAAGACTTCAAATTCATAGAATTATTTGACTTATTTTAAGCTTTGGTATTTATGATTACAAATCTCTGCCCAAAACTGTGATTTTGTAATTTTAAGTCCAAGTTGACCTTTCAAAATCACTAATTTTTTGTTTATTCAATTATTCCTTTTTATTTGCACAAAAATTCATAATTATGATAAATAATAATGATAACAATAATCTATAATCATATTAAGTTTTTTATCTTTTAAACATGATCTATCTATTTGCTAATAATATTATATATATATATATATATATGCATGCATGTATGTATGTACGCATGTATGTACCTTCATATATACATATATATATATACACACACACATACTGATGAGGCCGAGGGTATCCTCCGAACCCCAGAAGCTTAGTCCACACACAAGCTTAGGCAGCGGAAGCGACTACTTCTCCTCGGAGGTATTGTCTGCTTTGAAGGGGATTTCATAGTCTCTTCCCAACGCACGGTTTTTTCCTACAAAAAATGCCTCCAAAGAGAAAGGGGTAGCCCCCCTCCATTTAAGGAATAGACCTCTCCGCTACCTATCCGATGTGGGACTAAGTTCGGACTCTTTATTCCCACAATATATCTCCCCTTAGCGGAGGGGTCTGTGCTGGGGTCAAGGGCTATCAATAAAAGCACCATTGATAAGGCCGAAGGTATCCCTCGAACCCCAGAATCTTAGTCCGCACACAAGCTTAGGCAGCGGAAGCGACTGCTTCTCCTCGAATGTATTGTTCGCTTTGAAGGGGGTTTCATAGTCTTTTTCCAATGCACGGTTTTGTCCCACAAAAGGCGCCTCCAAAGAGAAAGGGGTAACCCCCCTCCATTTAAGGAATAGACCTCTCCACTACCTATCCGATATGGGACTAAGTTCGGACCCTTTATTCCCACAACATAACCCCTCCAGTGGAGGGGTCTATACTGGGGTCAAGAGCTCTCAATGAAAGCACCGTTGATAAGGCCGAGGGTATCCCCCGAACCCCAGAAACTTAGTCCGCACACAAACTTAGGCAGCAGAAGCGACTGCTTCTCCTCGGAGGTATTATTCGCTTTGAAGGGAGTTTCATAGTCTTTTGCCAACACACGATTTTGTCCCGCAAAAGACGTCTCCAAAGAGAAAGGGGTAGCCCCCCTCCATTTAAGGAACATACCTCTCCGCTACCTATCCAATGTGGGACTAAGGTCGGACCCTTTATTGCCACAACACATACATACATACATACATACATACATACATACATACATACATACATACATATGTACACACATATAAATATATATATATATATGTGTGTGTATGTGCACTACAGGAAAAGCGAGATTTTTTTATGCTTTTTTCTCAAAGCATCGAAAAATTTTGGTTCAGCACCAAATTTTGCCGACGCTTCTGAAAAGCGTCGGTAGAGCTTTGGAATCGATGATGCTTTTTAAGCGTCGTTAACCGGACCTACGACGGCGCTTAAAAACGTCGTCGGAGACCAAAACCATCTCAAAAGCTATCCCCATCTCAAACCCTTCCTGATGTCCTAGCTTATATAATTATAAGCGTCTCCTCTCCTCTCCTCCTTCCTCCGGCGCCAACATCAATTCACCGCCTCCCCCGTCTCTTGGATCTGAGCCACGAATCCAAGCCACTCTCCTCTCCTCCTCCCTCTAATGCCGACATCAATCCCCGCCTCCCCCGTCTCTTGGATCTGAGCCACGAATCTAAGCTAGAGTGTCTCGTTACCAACCTCGCTTCCGAAGAAGAAGAAGAAGGGAGAGAAGGGAAGTGTTTGATGATGGGTTTGGAAGCCCAGAAGAACTCCCCAAAGAACACCCAAATCCTCAGCAAGACCTCCATCCTTCGAACACTCTCTCTCCTCCATTCTATCTCCAATCCTCCCTCCTCCGAAGCCTAGGTGAGCACATCTTTCCACTCAGCCCCCATGTGGGTATTTTGGGAGTACAAACTGTTAGAAGTATGCCCTAAAAGCCAATTTGGCAGACGCATTGTAATAGTTCTAGAGGCACGAAATTTGTATTTGATCTTTTATTAATTAATTAAATCAGGCATTTTGTTCATTCATGTTATTATGTGTACATGAATCGTCCTAGGAATTAATAAAATGATAACACATATTCTCAAGAGTTGAGAATTTAAGGCATGTGTAATTAATAGTTAATTTCTGAATGGCTCCTGATCGATGGATCATCACGAAGGATGGTGATCGATCTGATTAGATTAATGCATATATCACTTTTGTTGATGGACGAGTCTTAAGTACATAGCGTGGCGACACTGGGATGATTGTGCAAGTACTTGTTAGAGAATAAGGGTACTGAGCGTGACCAAAACAAGAAGTCACTTGGATGTCTATCAACTCGTCAATGACTTACTTGATGCTGCAGTTGTATGATTAGTACTTAGACCTACGATGCCTTAGCTAATCACGGTAAGGTTGCTGTAGTTTGACGAGCATATAAACATTGGATCATTATCGTGCAGATTAGCTGTGGTAGGTTCACTGTCGGATTAAGGTTGCATATAGATGGGATCTATCGACCTTGATAGATTAGAAGAGATCCTATGTGATTTATGAGACTCAGTTCGAAAGATCTTGGCCAGGGCAGTTCTGGAAAAAGAGTTTCCAATCTCGAACTTGAGCCAAATAAATCTGATATAAGACAGACGATGGGATTTGACGAGTTATCTATAACCTCCGTCAAGTCGGGATCCATGATAGAGGTATTGTATCATATGCTAACTGCACCTAGAGGTTTATCTCTTCCATTCTGCTTGGTTGTCACTATATGCTGCTAGGTGTCACTAGTGGTTTGTGAGACTCGAAGGCATTCACTTGGTGATCAGTGAATCCTAAGAGTAGAGTTGAAATCGTTTCAATCCATTGAAAAGAGTTTCGATGATATTATGATAGAGATCATAATATATTTTACTACCAATCAAAATAAAATCTATGGGGTCACATACATTAGAGGTTTTAATCGTTCCGACGGTTGGATAGCGATTTAGAGTCGCAATTAAAATTGATTGTTAATTGGATTAACCCGCTAAGAGTTAGTGAGTTAAAAAGAAGGAATTGCAATTGGATTGCAATTTAATTTATTCAATTGGACCTTATTAAATTAGGCTTAACCTTATTGGATAAGGATAGAAAGGCCTAATTAATTAGAACTCCTTAATAGATAAGGAACTTGATTCATGAAGTCTGATTCAAGTCCTAATTGGATTAGAATTCATATAAATCAATTTGGAGGAGACATTGGGTTCTAATTGGATTAGAATTTGTTGCTGGAAATTGGACCCGGGGGCTACCGCGAAGCCGGGGAAGGAGGAGCTTCGCTGCAGGGACGGTGGTCGGCGGCGCGCCGACTGGTGACGTCCTCCTGGAGGGGTGTAAGTCCTGCAAAAAGTCGGTGGCCGGGCTCCCCGGCGCCGGCCCTCCGATGCTTAAGTCAGAGGGGGCAGATATGTGGAGAGAGCAAGGAAGAGAGTATATGGAGAAGACAGCAGGAATATTTGAATCAGATGAAGAAGATGAAGAGGATGATATCCTCCATTGTGTCTGTGCTGTTTGTTTCTTTTCACCCGGTCCAGGAGGGTTCTGTCCGGGGGCCCCCCCTTCCCTTCTCCCAGATTTCCTTTTATAGAAGGGGATTACGTTACCTGGGAGGTGGCAGGAGAATTTGTCTCTTTTCGTCATAATTGGGCACGATTTGGCCCATTAATGGCGTAGTGGAGAACGGGACCAAATCAGACCGGAACCAGGGAGTTGTCACGGTCGATCGGACCTGTTGGAGTGGTTGAATCGCCGGTCGTGATGGGCCTGGGGTCCGTGGAGGGTAAGTGCATTTATTACCGAATGAACCGACGGTCAGGGAGAGCCATACGCTTTGATGGTTCAGTGATCCGGAGATCGTCTTGAGCCGTGTTCATTAAATGACTGAGTGCATTGGAGACTTGAGGGAGTCTCATGCATTAATGGCAGGTCGTGCCGAATACCTGCGGAGATCTTATGCCTTGATGGCTTGGAGATAGTGACAGATTGTAGTAGAGTTGCGTGTATAGCCGCCGGACCATTCGAGAAAGCTAGGCGGGGAGGAGTATTAGTTAAGGCATCGGCTCGGCAAGAGTGCCGAGCCGAGCTGGTCGCCCAGAGGGGCGCCCTGTGGCGGGGTTGCTTCTAGTACTTCTGGTCGACGCCCTTTGGGCGAGCACCTTCTAGCCGAGCGCCTCTATTTGGCGCTGTCTCTGGTCGGCGCTTCGTAGTTCGAGCGCTTCTCTGGTCGGCGTTCTTCTGGTCGGCTCTTTCTAGCCGAGCATCCCTAGGTCATTTTGGTTGGGCGCCTCTTGACGCTCTCTCTGGTCGGCGTCCTTTAGTCGAGCGCCTTTCCGGTCGGCGTTCTCTAGCCGAGCGCCTCCGTGGCGGTATGACTTGGGGTTTTTTCTCCCAACACTATCCCCCGACTTCCGAGTTCCAGTTGGCTAACAGCTGGAGCGTGGGAAGTAGCTTCAGTTGGGTCATTACGGATTCCGAAAATCCTAATTCATTGCGTATTTTGAATTATCGAGCGCTTTGAGGTGCCTTTAATAGGCGGCGTCTCTTCTTTCCCGAAAAGTCTCATTATTGGGACACTTTTTGCGAAGCGTCCTCGCATCGTGGGCTCATGATGGGGCCGCACGATCCGATGGGGCGCTTCGGCGTCCGAAGCGCTAGCCCTAATTAAATGCGTCGTTCTGTCTTTTGGACCGACACGCGTCGCCATCTAAACAGGATACAACGTTTTTCTCGCTGATCCGGGCCGTTGGGGAGGTCTATTTAAACTCTCCCCTGGCCCTCTGTCCTCTTTCTATTGCCTTCTGCTTCTAGCTTTCTTCCTCTCAGCCTCTCTCAGTCCGAAGTTCTATTCTCCAGCGTTTTTCCCAGGTCGTTCTTCTTTTTTGATTTCTTTTTCTTTTTTGCAATGGGTTCTCTTCCCAGTGAGGTCGAGTCCACCATGAGCATCCTGGAGGTCGAAATGACCGAAGAGTGGTTTTTCCCTCTTCAGGGGTTCCGTTTGGAGCCCGCCAGGCGAAGGGATCGGATAACCGATCCTCCGGTAGGCCGGATTGGAGTGCACCTGGAATCACTCTGGGCCGGCCTCCGATTTCCTCTTCACGGCTTCGTGAATGAGTTGCTGACGGTATGCCAGTTGGTTCCAGCGCAACTCACTCCGAATGCCTGGAGGACAGTGATGGGCTTCCTGTCACTGTGTTTACTGCAGGAGATTCTGACCTCTGTTAACGTTTTCCGGCAACTTTTTATCTTTAAGTCGAATCCGGGAGACGGGGAGTGGCTTTACATCGCCCTTCGGGCGGGTCGGCCACTCTTTCACGGTGCCCCCTCGTCCATTCATGGCTGGAAGGAGAAATTCTTCTTCCTTGGTTCTGCACAGTCCTGGGGGTTTGACCCCCGGTGGAGACCGGCTCAGCTCAAGTCCATCAACAAACCCCCCAGACTTTCTCCACGTGAGCAGGGGATCCTCGACGCCATCCGCAGCCTCGGGGGCGGCATCTTACTGAACGGCCTCATATGTGAGGACGCTTTGGTGAACGTGGGCTTGAGCTCGGCACGTCCCCACGGTAAGGGTAGTTACAGTGTCTCTTTTTATTTTCTTACTGTTCTAATGTTCTAATCCTGTTTGCCTTTGCAGATATCGCAAAGATGGTGACGAAAAGCGAAGTCCTCTACGCCCGCTTCCAGAAGAGGGCAGCCGAGCTCTCGGGCGAGCCCACCGAGCCGAGGAAGAAACAGAAGGTCTCGGCGACCCCAGCGCCCCCGGCGCCCCTGGCGGCAGCGGTGGCCGAGGCGGGTCCTTCTCGCCCCGCTCACTCCGAGGCGGGCCCTTCTCAGCCCGCGCGCCCCGAAGCTGGTCGGAGGAGGGCGCAGATTCCGGGGGCTCGGGCTCCAGAGGAGCCTCGGTGGCGCCCCCATGCCCAGCGCCTTTAGCGCAGATTCCTGGTCGGCAGGACGCTTCAGTTGCCGACCAGGGGAGGAGTTCCGCGGGTCCCGTGCTTGCACGCCCCGCTATAGTTGTGCGGCGGTCAAATCAGCCGCTCGTTTGACCCCAACCCCCTAGCTCCGAGCTGGGGAGCAGTCAGGGAGCCTCGGGGTCGGCTCCATCCAGGTCAGCTGATGCTAACCTTCCGGGCCCATCAGGCTCGGGGGAACGGGTGCCCCTCGCACCCACCTGATCGGTATTCGAGGGTGATTCAGCCCTCGAAAACCCTCGAGTAGCGCGTGAGATATTCCGGGTCGCGCTGCTCCCAGCCGACCGGGCCGCGATGCAGTCCATGAGCTACAATGCTTTCATGGACATTACCCGCTGCAACGCCGTCCGGATAAGTAAAATTCTCCACCTGTGTAATCTGTATAAGTTTTCTACTAGTGGCGCCTTATGTTTTTCTTTTCGTCTCTTTTACAGTATTTGCACGAGACGGAGATGCTGATGCACCTAGTCCAAGAATACCGGGAGAAGGCCCGGAGGTGCCAGCGCGGTTATGACGAGGCCCAGGCGAGGTACCTAGCCGCCGAGGCGAGGTACCTAGCCGCCGAGGCCGAACGTCAGGTGCTCCAAGAAAAAGTTGGAGCATCCGAGGAGGGAGTTCGAGCTCTTACCGCAGAGCTCGATGAGGAGAAGGGCGCGCATGCACTGGCGAGGTCCGAGCTGCGCGCCGCAGAGGCTCGGTTGGCCAAAGCCGAGGAAGCGCTGGCCTCCCGTGAGCAGGAGGTGGGGAATGCCCGCGTTCGCCACTTAGAGCTCGAGCGGGAGCTAAGGGACCTCGAGCGGAAGGCCACCTATCATGAGGCTCGGGAGCTAGAGGCTCGGGAGCAAGCCCAGAGCGCGGTGGCGCTCTTTCGCGAGTCGGAGGAGTTCCGCGACCTCTTAGCGGAGGAAGGCGTGAATGGGCTAATCCAGGGCTTCCGGGACTTCCGCAACCAGCTGCGGCGGCTCCTCCCAAATTTTGATGTAAACCTGCTCCGACCGGGAGCAGGAGTTGAAAGGCCGGAGGCGGAGGCGGAGGCAGAAACTCCGGGGGCCGACCAGGGAGGTCTGGCCGAGGCGGCCGGAGCCGTCCCCGAAGTTGCCGAGGTCGCCTCCGAGGCTATTCCTATCGCTGTCGAGGCCGAGGTCCCGGCTGTTGAGCCCGCCGCCCCCGACACTGCCGAAGCCGAAGTGGTCGAGCTCGAGCCTTAGAGTGTAATTGTTATTTTTAAGTCGGGACGGTCCCCGCATTTTGTAAGGGCCGGGCCCGAATCCTTGTAGCCTACGGGCCTTTTTGAAATGAACACATTTTTGGAAACTTATTCTGTTATAGTCCCAAGTTTTTCTGCTCGGATCCATTTTAGGCTCCAAGGAGATGGGCTCTATGGCCTCTAATTTCGCCCGCCACAGGATTTGGGTTTAGGTTCAGCTTGCCGAGCTTTATTGCTCAGTCCTTCGACCAGCGGCATAACAACGCTTATGCCAAAAGAATTTGGGCTCGGAGAGTCTTTTCGAGCTTAGTCCAGAATTCGATCGAGCCCTAAGGCGGTCTCTAGGACTTAAATTTTAGCGAGGCTAGTGAACTCTGGGTCCGAGCCTTGAGTTATCGGGGCGGACCAGATTCTTTTCCAACAAATGGGTTGAATACTCGTCAGCTCGTGACCGAGATTCACCATAGTATAATAGTTTGGTGTCGTGAGCATTCTTTCGCCGAGGCGATTGAAAATGCTCTTCTGCTCGGAGTCCATTCTTTAAGGACGTTGGCAGAGATCCGAGGACAATAGATAATGTAGAAACATTGATGTAGAAGCATAAATGGGTACCTTGTACCGTGTGCGTCCTTGCGCCGAGGCGACTGAAGACGCTTCTCTGCTCGGACTCCGTTCTTTGGGGACGTTGGCAGAGAAATCCAAGAATAGAATAGATAATGTAAAAACATTAAATAAATGGGTACCTTGTACCGTGTGCGTCCTTGCGCCGAGGCGACTGAAGGCGCTTCTCTGCTCGGACTTCGTTCTTTGGGGACGTCAGCAGAAAAATTCAAGAATAGAATAGATAATATAAAAATATTAAATAAATGGGTACCTTGTACCGTGTGCGTCCTTACGCCGAGGCGACTGAAGGCACTTCTCTGCTCGGACTTCGTTCTTTGGGGACGTCGGCAGAGAAATCCAAGAATAGAATAGATAATGTAAAAATATTAAATAAATGGGTACCTTGTACCGTGTGCGCCCTTGCGCCGAGGCGACTGAAGACGCTTCTCTGCTCGGACTCTGTTCCTTGGGGACGTTGGCAGAGAAATCCAAGAATAGAATAGATAATGTAAAAACATTAAATAAATGGGTACCTTGTACCGTGTGCGTCCTTGTGCCGAGGCGACTGAAGACGCTTCTCTGCTCGGACTCCGTTCTTTGGGGACGTCGGCAGAGAAATCCAAGAATAGAATAGATAATGTAAAAATATTAAATAAATGGGTACCTTGTACCGTGTGCGTCCTTGCGCCGAGGCGACTGAAGACGCTTCTCTGCTCGGACTCCGTTCTTTGGGGACGTCGGCAGAGAAATCCGGCGATGGAGAACGAGCCGAGCTCGTCGGCTGAAGCCGGCGGACAGCGAGCCGAGCTCGTCTTGGTCAATGAAGACCGCATCCCAACGCATCGGGGCATCCCGATAAACCGGGGTATCTCGACGTCTCGAGGCATCCCGGCCGAGGTCGGGGTAGGAGCACGAGCCGAGCTCGTCCGGTCAGAGAGGACCGCCACTCATAGTCGATGGAGCACGAGCCGAGCTCGTCCGGTCAGAGAGGACCGCTACTCATAGTCGATGGAGCACGAGCCGAGCTCGTCCGGTCAGAGAGGACCGCTACTCATAGTCGATGGAGCACGAGCCGAGCTCGTCTGGTCAGAGAGGGCCGCTACTCATAGTCGATGGAGCACGAGCCGAGCTCGTCCGGTCAGAGAGGGCCGCTACTCATGGTCGATGGAGCACGAGCCGAGCTCGTCCGGTCAGAGGGCCGCTACTCACGGTCGATGGAGCACGAGTCGAGCTCGTCCGGTCAGAGAGGGCCGCTACTCATAGTCGATGGAGCACGAGCCGAGCTCGTCCGATCAGAGAGGACCGCTACTCATAGTCGATGGAGCACGAGCCGAGCTCGTCCGGTCAGAGAGGGCCGCTACTCATCGTTGATGGAGCACGAGCCGAGCTCGTCCGGTCAGAGAGGGCCGCTACTCATAGTCGATGGAGCACGAGCCGAGCTCGTCCGGTCAGAGAGGGCCGCTACTCATGGTCGATGGAGCACGAGCCGAGCTCGTCCGGTCAGAGAGGGCCGCTACTCATAGTCGATGGAGCACGAGCCGAGCTCGTCCGGTCAGAGAGGACCGCTACTCATAGTCGATGGAGCACGAGCCGAGCTCGTCCGGTCACTTAAGACCGCACCCCGACGTCTCGGGCCATCCCGACGAATCGGGGCATCCCGTTGTGGCGGGGCATCCTAACCGTGGTCAAGGTAGGAGAACGAGCCGAGCTTGTTGCCAGTGGAGAGCGCGCCGCGAACTCACGAACATCTTCAGGGAGCCCGCGTAGGTACTCCATCATCCCGAGGCACCGGGGCATCCCAACCGTGGTCAGGGAAGAAGAATAAACCTGATGGCATGAGATAATCAGGAGAATTGGTGAGCTCGGAATAAGCACGCAAACCATCAGTTTATTGTAAAATGAAATTCATAGAATGAAATTCAATGGTTGAATAATGGAGAACCCCTTAGGGTTCTACTAGTGGTACACGCGGAGATTTTCAGAGCTCCAACTCCGCGGAATGGGAGTCCCGTCTAGGGACTCTAGCTTATAAGTCCCGGGTCGGCGGATGCGCGTGACTCGGTATGGTCCTTCCCAATTCGGGGCCAGCTTTCCCTGCTCAGTTGGTCGGGAGGCTTCAGCTCTTCTGAGGACAAGGTCCCCTGGTCTGAAAGATTTGACTTTGACCCTGGTGTTGTAGTACTGAGCTATCCTTTGCTGATACCTCGCCATACGAATTCGGGCGGCCTCCCTTGTTTTCTCGACTAAGTCAAGGTTATTTCTGAGCTGCAAAGAGTTGGAGCCGGCGTCGTGATGCTCGACTCTTGGAGAAGGAATCCCAATCTCCAGTGGGATGACAGCCTCCGTCCCGTATGTCAGGTTGAAGGGAGTCTCGCCGGTGGGGACGCGGAACGTGGTCCGGTAAGCCCACAGGACATTGTATAGGTCTTCGACCCATTGTCCTTTGGATTTGTCGAGCCTGGCTTTGAGACCCTGCAAAATAGTACGGTTTGTTACCTCGGTTTCTCCGTTCGTCTGAGGGTGCGCGACCGAGGTAAAGCGATGGTCAATGCCAAGCTCGGAGCAGAACTCCCTAAAGTGGATGTTGTCGAACTGGCGACCGTTGTCAGAGATAAGGATGTGGGGAAGCCCGAATCTGCAGATAATGGATTTCCAGACGAAATCCCGCATCTTCTGCTCGGTGATCCGGGCGAGGGGCTCAGCTTCCACCCACTTTGTGAAATAGTCGATGGAGACGACCAGGAACTTCCTTTGCCCGGTGGCCAGTGAAAATGGCCCGAGGATGTCAATTCCCCACTGGGCAAAAGGCCAAGGGGAGCTGATAGAAGTCAAAGGAACCGAGGGCCGACGCTGAACATTGGCGTTCCTTTGGCACCGGTCACATCTTTGGACGAAGCCCATAGCATCCTTCTGGAGTGTCGGCCAATAATATCCTTGGCGTAGAATTTTATGGGCCAATGCTCGCCCTCCGAGATGGTTTCCACAAATCCCTTCGTGGACTTCGCGCAGGGCATAATTAGCTTCCGTTGGGCGAAGGCATCTGAGGAGGGGAGAGGTGAAGGATCTCCGATAGAGCTTTCCCTCGTATAGTGTGTACCGGATGGCGAGGCGCTTGATTCGGCGAGCCTCTCGTTCACCAGTGGGGAGGGTTTCGTCTTGCAGATAGCTGATGAGTTCATCCATCCAGCTTGGCTCGAACTCGGTGCAGAGGGTCTGCTCGGGCTCGTCTGTACTGGGCTTTTGGAGATATTCCAGTACTACCTCTTTGGGAAGCTCGCTCATGCGAGAGGACGCCAGCTTTGATAGCTGGTCGGCCCTGAGATTCTCCGACCTGGTAACATGTTGAATATGAAAGGATTCCAAGGTCGAGACGAGATCCCGTACCTTCTGAAGATACTTCTGCATGGTCGGGTCTCTGGCTTCGAAGTCGCCCATAATTTGGTTGACGACGAGCTGAGAATCATTGAAGGCCTTCAAGTCCTTCACTCCTAGCTCCTTGGCTAGCTTGAGCCCGGCGACAAGCGCCTCGTACTCCGCCACATTATTGGAAGCAGGAAACTCGAGGCGCAAGGCTTGCTCGGCGACCACCCCCTCCGGGCTGGTGAGGATAAGTCCCGCTCCGCTACCTCCCGAGTTTGAAGAGCCATCGACATGAAGAGTCCTTGTCAAACTCGGGGTCTGCTCCACCGGTGGCTCAGGTTCAGGCTCGACCTCATCCGGTATGGTGCACTCGACTATAAAGTCTGCGAGTGCTTGTGCTTTGATCGCCGGTCTGGGCCGGTACTCGATGTCGAATTCCCCGAGCTCAATGGCCCATTTAGTGATCCGACCCGCACGATCTGATCTCTGCAGGATCTGCTTGACCGGCTGGTCAGTCAGCACAGCCACTGTATGAGCTTGGAAGTAGGGTCGGAGCCTCCGAGCCGAAATGACCAAAGCATAGGCGGTCTTCTCAAGCTTGGAGTATCGGGTCTCGGCGTCCCTTAAGACCCGACTGGTATAATATACTGGCTTCTGGAGTTTGTCCTGCTCTCGGACCAGGACCGAGCTTACTGCTATAGGGGAGACAGCTAGATACAAGTAGAGGAGCTCACCCTGCTGAGGCTTCATGAGCAGGGGAGGGGAAGCCAGTAGGTGCTTGAGCTCTTCAAAAGATTGCTGGCACTCGTCCGACCACAAAAAGTTCTTCGGCTTCTTGAGGGCTGCAAAGAATGGAAGGCAGCGCTCGGCCGAGCGGGAGATGAATCTTCCGAGGGCTGCCACTCGGCCCGTGAGCCGCTGTACCTCTTTGACCGTCCTGGGAGGTGTCATCTCTTGGAGAGCTCGGATCTTTTCTGGATTGGCCTCAATTCCTCGTTGTGTAATGATGAAGCCGAGGAATTTGCCGGAGGTGACCCCGAATGCGCATTTAGCTGGGTTGAGCTTCATCTGGTACTTTCGGAGTGTGGAGAATACTTCATTGAGGTCGGCTATGTGGTCTTGCGCCACCTTGCTTTTCACCAGCATGTCATCCACGTAGACCTCCATGTTTCGGCCTATTTGGTCTTTGAAGATCCGGCTGACCAGCCTTTGATAAGTTGCCCCGGCGTTTTTCAAGCCGAATGGCATCACTTTGTAGCAGTAGGTTCCCCCGTCGGTGATGAAGGCTGTCTTTTCCTCATCTTCTGGCGCCATGCGGATCTGGTTATATCCGAAAAAGGCGTCCATGAATGCCAGCAGCTCGTGACCCGAGGTGGAGTCCACGAGCTGGTCGATGCTGGGAAGTGGAAAGCTGTCCTTCGGGCAGGCTTTATTCAGGTCGGTGTAGTCCACGCACATACGCCACTTCCCGCTGGCTTTCCTGACGAGGACCACATTGGCGAGCCATTCCGGGTAGGATATCTCCCGGATGAAGCTGGCTTCAAGGAGCTTGCCGACCTCCTCGGCTGCTGCTCGTTGTCGTTCAGGGGCGGCGCCTCGCTTCTTTTGTCGCACGGGCTTGCAGGTCGGCTTCACCTGAAGCCGGTGGACCATGACCTCCGGATCTATCCCTGGCATGTCTGCAGGCGACCATGCGAAGACATCCATATTGTCCCGTAGGAAGTTGACGAGGCGACTCCTCTCGTGTTCGCCAAGGCCAGAGCCGACCTGTACGGTTAACTCGAGAAAGTCCTCTTATAAGGGAACTTGAATTAACAACTCACCAGGCTCTACCCGCTCTTTCTGGGGGTTGACCCGTGCCTCCATAACTTCAGTTGAGGGCTGGTCAGTCATTGGGGCAGGCACCTCGGCTGGTTGTCTTGCTTCGTGGGTCGCTAGGTAGCATCGTCTTGCCACCATTTGGTCCCCTCGAACTTCACCGACTCCCTGGCTGGTAGGGAATCGCATCCGCAGGTGGTGAGTTGAGACCGCTGCTCGGAGAGCGTTGAGTCCTGGCCTTCCGAGGATGGCGTTGTAAACCGAGGGCAGGCGTATTACAAGGAAGCTCATACCCACGGTACTTTCACGAGGGGCGAGCCCGGCTGTGACCAGAAGGTCGATCTCGCCCTCTACTGGGACTGAATCCCCAGTGAATCCAACTAGCGGAGCATTCATCCTCCGTAGCTGTTCTTTTGTCATCCCCATTTTACAATAAGCACCAAAATACAAAACATTCGCCGAGCTTCCATTATCAACCAGGATGCATTTTACATCAAATTTATTTATGATCATGGAGATGACCACGGCATCATCATGGGGAGTTTCGACTCCCTCTAGATCATCATCTGAGAAGGAGATGGCTTCAGAGGTGCGCGGGCGCTTCGAGGAGGCTTCTTCCCCTGAGGCTTCCCCAGCCGAGGTCCCGTCTCGGATAGTGTTGATGACGCCGGCGATAGGCCTGTTGGCATTTGAACCTTCAGGCTGTGCTGCTCCTTCGGCTGGCTTCTTCCCTTCACGCCGGCCTTGCACAAACCGATCGAGCACCCCTCGGCGAATGAGTGCTTCGATCTCATTTCGGAGCTGATAACAATCCTCGGTATCATGGTCGTGATCCCGGTGGAAACGGCAATACTTCCGGACATCACGCCGGATTCTGGTGTCTGGCTTCGGAGGTGGGAGCCGGATGCAATCCCGACTCTCAATCTCCATGAGGATTTCAGCCCGAGGAGCATTGAGGGGAGTATACTTTTCATACCTCCCTTCAGGTGCACGGGCCTGCAGTGGGAACCTCGGACGGAGTGGTGACCTCTGCTGCGGCGGTCCTCTCAATCGGGGTGGACTCTTCGGGCGGGGCGGATTCTTAGCTCATCGCGGAGACGGGCTTCTGGGCCGGCCGCGCTCCTCGCGGCGTCTTTTCTTGGGGTTCTGCTCGGTCTCACCCCGCCTAACCGCCACGGCCTCTTCTGCCTTGGCATACTTCCGCGCCCGAGCGAACATTTCGGTAAGGTCCGTGAGGAAATTCTTCTCGATCGAGAAGAGGAATCTGTAGGACCGGGCTCCAGTCTTCAATGCCGACATGGCGATTGACTGGTCAAGCTTCCGGACCTCCCATGTTGCGGCGGTGAACCGGTCCAAGTACTCCTTGAAGGATTCTCCCTCCGTTTGTTTGATATCGAGGAGGGAGTCGGATGTCCGCCTCTAGGGCTGGCTGGCGGCAAAGTTGCCAGCAAATTGTCTGCCGAGCTGCTCAAAGGAAGAGACAGTACTCGGCTTCAGCCCGGTGAACCAAAGCCGGGCTGGTCCTCGGAGTGTCGCCGGGAAAGCTTTGCACATCATGGCCTCCGAGGCTCCTTGTAGGGCCATTAAGACCCGGTAACTCTCCAGGTGGTCAAGGGGATCGGCCTTGCCGTTTTAGGGCTCCACCTGGGGCATCTTGAACCGTAGCGGAACCGGTTCATCTTCAATCTCCGGGAAGAAGGGCGACTTCGTAGTAAACTCAAAGTCGCCATTGCGCCCCGATTTCCTGCCATGGAGTGCCTGGATTTGGCGCTCCAGCTTCTCGACCTTCCTGTCGAGTTTATCGTTTTGGAGGATTGCTGCAGCGGTTCGCTCGGGTGCAGGTTGCCCTGAAACCGACTCAGCTTCTGAAGGTTGTGGCCAGCCTCCATGGCCTCTGACGGGGTGCTCTCTCCAGAGGGAGGCCTGGACTTGAGAGTCCTGACCTCGAAGGGGAAGTCCGCTTGCAGGAGGCTCCGGTTAGACTGGAGCCGGAGGAGGCAGTGCCGTTGGGATGCCCCTGGGTTGCAGGCTTTGGACAGCGGTGGCCAAGGCCTGCACCTGTTGCACCAGGGCATCGAATTGCTCCGGCCGAACTTGATGAACTGACTCAGCCGGAGGTGGTGAGTTCCGGACGGAATGCTCAGGACTGGGTGGAGGACGTCGAGAGGCATTGGAAGCCCCTTTGCTTCTTAACTTCATGGCAGCGAACTCGGGCCCTTCCTCTAGCGCCAACTGTTGCTGGAAATTGAACCCGGGGGCTACCGCGAAGCCGGGGAAGGAGGAGCTTTGCTGCAGGGACGGTGGTCGGCGGCGCGCCGACTGGTGACGTCCTCCTGGAGGGGTGTAAGTCCTGCAAAAAGCCGGTGGCCGGGCTCCCCGGCGCCGGCCCTCCGATGCTTAAGTCAGAGGGGGCAGATATGTGGAGAGAGCAAGGAAGAGAGTATATGGAGAAGACAGCAGGAATATTTGAATTAGATGAAGAAGATGAAGAGGATGATATCCTCCATTGTGTCTGTGCTGTTTGCTTCTTTTCACCCGGTCCAGGAGGGTTCTATCCGGGGGCCCCCCCTTCCCTTCTCCCAGGTTTCCTTTTATAGAAGGGGATTACGTTACCTGGGAGGTGGCAGGAAAATTTGTCTCTTTTCGTCATAATTGGGCACGATTTGGCCCATTAATGGCGTAGTGGAGAACGGGACCAAATCAGACCGGAACTAGGGAGTTGTCACGGTCGATCGGACCTGTTGGAGTGGTTGAACCGCCGGTCGTGATGGGCCTGGGGTCCGTGGAGGGTAAGTGCATTTATTACCGAATGAACCGACGGTCAGGAAGAGCCATACGCTTTGATGGTTCAGTGATCCGGAGATCGTCTTGAGCCGTGTTCATTAAATGACTGAGTGCATTGGAGACTTGAGGGAGTCTCATGCATTAATGGCAGGTCGTGCCGAATACCTGCGGAGATCTTATGCCTTGATGGCTTGGAGATAGTGACAGGTTGTAGTAGAGTCGCGTGTATAGCCGCCGGACCTTTCGAGAAAGCTAGGCGGGGAGGAGTATTAGTTAAGGCATCGGCTCGGCAAGAGTGCCGAGCTGAGCTGGTCGCCCAGAGGGGCGCCCTGTGGCGGGGTTGCTTCTAGTACTTCTGGTCGACGCCCTTTGGGCGAGCACCTTCTAGCCGAGCGCCTCTATTTGGCGCTGTCTCTGGTCGGCGCTTCCTAGTTCGAGCGCTTCTCTGGTCGGCGTTCTTCTGGTCGGCTCTTTCTAGCCGAGCATCCCTAGGTTATTTTGGTTGGGCGCCTCTTGGCGCTCTCTCTGGTCGGCATCCTTTAGTCGAGTGCCTTTCCGGTCGGCGTTCTCTAGCCGAGCGCCTCCGTGGCGGTATGACTTGGGGTTTTTTCCCCCAACAGAATTCAATTGATCAAATGGGACCATGTAATTCCTAATTAGATTAGGAAATCAATGCATGAAAACTAGGAAGGAATCTTCCTTCATGCAGTTGTGAGGCAAAGAAGAAAAGAGGGAGGGGCGTCCGCCCCTCCTTCTCACACGCATGAAGAAAGGAGGGGCGGACGCCCGTCCTTTTCTAGTTTGATCCCATGCCACATGGAGGGCCGGATGCTCCTCCTCCTCTTTCACGCAGATTGCCACGTGGCACATGCATATCCCTTGGATTCTCTTCAAACTCTTTTAAGTAAGGGTTGCGATAGAATTAAGTAAAGGGTGTTGCAGAATTTGAAGGGATGAATCAAGGAGTGATTGATCTCTGAAATCATTTCTTGTTTGTATGGGCATGAGATGCCTATTTAAAGGGCATGGCATGGGATATAGAGATGATTGAAGCCCCTCTGCTGCCGCCACCCTCTCTCTCCTTCTTCCCTTTGGCGTGAGCAAGAGAGAAAGAAAAAGGGCCGCCGTCTTTTTCTTCCTCCCCTTCGACATTCGTCATCTTCCTTCTTCATCCTCTCAAAGTAATCAAGGAGTTGATTAAAAGAGAGGAATTCAGCCATCAAGGTGATCTCTGCAAGGGAGCTAGCACCCTGGTGAAATCTTGGAACGATCTGTACCTCGTATGGATACCTATAGAGGCCGGACGCTTGTGCGGCTTCAAGAGAACCAGAAATTCTACGATCATCAGATAGCGGTGAAGTTCTACCCGCCCAAAGATAAAGATTAGATCTTTATAAATTCTATACAATTAGAAATTGTAGTAGATCTGAAATTAATCTAGTCTTTTAATTTTAATCTTTTCTTTAGATTTTATAAATCTGAGTTAGAGGACTTTAGAAAATTTTTAAAATCTACGTTTTTTAGAACGTTCATGAGATGAACAACCCCACGCGTATTTTTTCACTGCGATCGTCGCAACGCGTGCAGGGGTAATCCGACAGTGGTATCAGAGCCGCATTTATGGGATTTAGATTAAAGTTGATAGGCTTGATTAGGATTTAATTTAGATCTGAAAAATTTATATGCTTGCTAAAATTTCTGCGTGCTGAAATTTTAGATTTCAGCATGCAGATTTTTGTTTGAAAAATCTAGATCTTGCATGATTATTTTAATTACAATAAGATTGCAATAATTAAAATCATATCTTGCATGATCAGAATTTCAGTTGATAGCATAAAATTTCCAGATCTGAAATTACATAAGAAGTATATAATAAGATTCAATCAAAGATTCATGATCATAAAAGATAAATTTCTATTTATGCCTATGCTTAAAAGGAAATTGATATATGCATGATATGCATAAGATATGATCAGATCATAGAATCATGTTTATCAAAGGAAAATTTTGTTTAGGATTGTGCTTAAAAGAAATTAATATATGCATGAGATGTATATATATGTTAAGCAATTTTTACATGAGATGTGAATAAAAGCCCAAATAGGTTAGGACATTTATATAAGATGTAAACCTAAACTAATATGCCATTTACATAAGACGTAAACACATATGCAAAGGGTTTCATATTTACATAGGATGTAAACCTAACAATATGACATTTTCATAAGATGTAAATGCATAACATATGAAAGCAGTTTTATATTTACATAAGATGTAAACCCTATTTGAGACCTAAAACCTCCTCAATCAGTCAAGATTGAACAATACATTAAGCTAGTCATATTTGATTAATTAATCTAATTGGTGTTTAGGAAAGCGTTAAAGGTGGTTACCTAATTAGGACCTTACTCTTTGAGTAAGGAGAGCCTCCCACCTTCTTATCTGGTCAATTGATCGATTACCTCCTATGAATAGCTCAAAGTTGGAATCACTAAGACTAGATTACCCAATATTAAGTCTAGAGGTCTTCCACCGTAGTGGAGTTGCTAAGGTCTTTTCGGCGTTAATTTGCCTCGGCCGGACACAATGGTCAAATTGCATCGGGGGGCTGGACCTCTCTATTAACATGAGATATTGTGGGGTAAAGATGGGGTTGGGTCTGACTTAACTAAGAAACATGACCAATAACTGTTAGGTGAGGCCCTTATGACTTGGAGACCAAGTAGGCCACGACTTGCTTAAGAAGCATTGTACAAGAAGCTGTACACTCATCGTTTACGTGTCACCAATAACTGTTAGGTGAGGTGGCATGTAAATTGGTGGGACTGTAGCACCCCACTTGAAATCTAGAGTCGTAGGTTTCCGTTTCTCTACTAGAAGATGTAGGAGATCCGAGAAAATAGTGAGAGATGTTTATTTTAAAAGTTCCTAAAACAAATAAAAATTCAAATTTCAGTACAAAACTCTAACTAGAATCTTTACTCTCTGCAGATAAAAATGTCAGCCTCTAATCCCTTGACCCGCATCCTTGAGAACAACCGATTGAACGATCCTAATTATAAAGATTGGCTCCGCAACTTGAAAATTATCTTAAGTTGTGAGAAATTAGGGCATGTATTGGACCATGACGCCCCTGTTTTACCGAATCATTTGAATGTTGAGCAGCGTGAGACGCATGCTAGGTGGATGGATAAAGATAATAAAATTAGGTGCTATATTTTGGCATCCATGTCCAATGAACTACAATGCCAGCATGAGAACATGAGAACTGCCAGGAATATATTGCATCACCTGCAAGAGTTGTATGGTGAGTAGAGTCGCACAGCTCGGTTTGAAGTGTCCAAGAGGCTATTTAAGGCCAAGATGCGCGATGGGCAGTCTGTCCATGATCATGGTCTGACCGTGATAAAGGACTTGGAGGAGCTTGAGAAGCTCGGCATGAACATACACAATGAATTGCAAACTGATTTGATCCTGCAATCCCTTCAATCTTCATATAGGCAGTTTATTGTAAACTACCACATGAACAAGATTGAATGCACCAAACTAGAATTGTTAAATATGTGGGTAAACACTGAGGGAGCCTTGAAAAGTTCAAGGGGCACAGTTCACGCTGCTGAGTTGACTTCTACTTCCAAGAGAAAGTCTACCTGAAAAAAGAAGAAGTATGCAAAGAAGCAGAAGACCGAGAAGAAGCCAAAGAAGGATGTTCCAAAGAAAAAATGCCACAGACAAGGAAAAGTGTTTCCATTGCAACGAAAATGGCCATTGGAAGAGAAACTATCCAATCTACATGGAGAGTATAAAGAGCAAGAAGGGTGACACGCCTTCTGAAGTATGTCAGATATGCTCATTACTGAAACTAATCTAACGATTTCTTCTACTTCCAGTTGGATTATAGATTCTGGTTCTAGCACTCACTTGTGTATTATTATGCAGGGTCTAAAAGAAAGTAGAAGGCTTATGGAAGGTGCGATAACCCTCCGGATTGGCAATAGAGTAAGCGTTGCTGCTGTTGCTGTGGGCAGCTACCCTCTGCGATTGCCATTTAGATTTAGTTTGATACTTATGGATTGTTATTATGTACCTGCTGCTAGCAGAAACTTAATTTCTGTATCTTGTCTAGCACAGAAAGATTTTGAATTCAATTTTAATAAAGACTACTGCTTCGTTTATTTGAGAAATAAAATGGTTGCACGTAGTTTTATGATTAACAGTCTCTATCACTAACATTTGGATGTGTCTGTGAATGTATCTGAGCAAACAGTAAGTACCATAGGATCTAAAAGATCTAAAGATGAGATAAATCAAAAGCATTTATGGCACCTCAGGCTTGGTCATATAGGAGAAGACAGAATAAACAAATTGGAGAAACATGGGCTTCTAGGCTCATTGACTTTCGAGTCATATCCGATTTGTGAATTCTGCCTTCAAGAAAAAATGGCCAAATTATCCTTTGTAGGACACGGAAAGAGGTCCACTGAAATACTTACCCTAGTACACACTGATGTGTGCGGCCCATTCGATGTGCAAGCTAGGAAAGGTTATTCTTACTTCATAATATTTACCGATGATTGTTCTCGGTATGGGCATGTGTATCTTATAAGATACAAGTCTGAAGCTTTTGAAAAGTTCACAGAGTTCAGATATGAAGTAGAAAAATAAATAGAAAAACTTATTAAGGTTCTTCGATCGGATCGAGAAGGCGAATACCTTAGTAGAGAATTCTGTGATTATCTTAAAGAAAATGATATAGTTTCACAGTGGACCCCTTCTGGAATACTTCAGCTCAACGGAGTGTCAGAGAGGAGGAATCAGATCCTATTGGATATGGTCAGGTCCATGATGAGCTTCACTGATTTACCCTTATTTTTTTGGAAAAATGTCCTACTTTCAGCAATTTATATATTGAATAGAATTTCCTCTAAGTCTGTTTCTACCACACCGTATGAGATATGGCATGGTAAGAAACCAAGTCTTGGTCATCTTAAGATTTGGAGATGTCCGGCCTACGTCAAGCGACAACAGACGGATAAGTTAGAGGCTAGGATAGTTAGTGCTCGTTTTATAAGATATCCTAAGGAGACATTAGGATACAATTTTTACGTTCCAGAGGATCACAAAGTGTTTGTGAGCCGACATGCTGTCTTTCTGGAAAAACAGTTTATCTTTGATAAAGGCAGTGGGAGAAAAATTGAGCTCGAAGAGAAAGTCTCTAAAAAGCAACGAACCACTGTACATGTAGAGCCTATTTACATTGAGCCAATACACGTAGAACTAGACCTGACCACGGTCCGGTTCTAACTAGAGAACCAGACAGAAACTGAACCGAAAAGAATCAGATCGAAACCAAAACCGTGTCTCACGGTTCTTAACCAAACCGAAACCTTGAGGAATACGGTTCGGTTAAGGTTCCAGGTTTGATGGAACCGAACCGAAACCGAAACCGAAACCGAAACCGGAGCCTAATTTTTTCTTTTTTTCCATTTATAATAAAATAAATTAGTTCCAAATTTATTTAATGTAACTTATTATTTTTTTTATAATGTTATCTAGTTGTATTATTAAAATTTACTTTGATAGTAAATAATAAAATGAGGTACAAATTATCATTTTGTATTAATTACACAATCTATTTGTATTTATAATTTTTTTCCAAATTAATTATACAATCTATTTTTTTTCAAAATTTTATAATTTATGTTGAAAAATCGGAATCAAAACCGTTTAGAACTGAAACCGAAACTGTCTAGAACCAGAATCGAAACCGGCGGTTCTATAATCGGAACCGAACCGACTATTTTCGGTTACGGTTAAGTTTCTAGGTTTTTGTGGAACCGAAACTGGCGGTTCCAGAACCGTGGTCAGGTCTACGTAGAACCTCCTCCACATCGTAGATTTTGTAGAATTTTCAATCCTCCTGAAAGGTACCTAGGTATGCTTACAGAGGAAGTAGGGAAAGTATTTCTCATAGAAAATAGGGATCATTCTAAAAATCTCAATAGCTACAACGAGGCGATGTTAGACATCGATTCCGAAAAATGGTTGGAAGCGATGAAGTTAGAGATGGACTCCATGCATACCAACTAAGTATGGACCTTAGTAGATCGACCATAAGGTATAGTACCTATTGGATGTAAATGGATCTACAAGAGAAAAATAAGTTTGGATGGCTAGGTAGAGGCCTATAAGACAAGGCTAGTGGCGAAAGGTTATAGTCAGCGCGAAGGCATTGATTATCAAGAAACCTTTTCACCTGTAGCCATGCTGAAGTCTATTCGAACATTGCTTGCCCTTGCAACATATCATGATTATTAGATATGGTAGATGGTTGTGAAAACTGCTTTTCTAAGTGGATATCTTGAAGAAGATATCTATATGGAGCAGCCTTTGGGTTTCACTTCCAGTGATGGTGATCATAAAGTCTGCAAACTGCAAAGATCCATGTATGGATTAAAGCAAGCATCTCGGAGTTAGAACACTCGTTTCAACGATGTAATCAAATTATTTGATTTTATTAAAAACGAAGAGAAATCGTGTATTTATAAAAAGGTTAGTGGGAGAGCTATTGTATTCCTCGTATTGTACGTGGATGATATCCTCCTAATTGGGAATGATATTCCCATGCTTACTTCGGTCAAGGTATGGTTGTCTAAGGAATTCTCCATAAAAAACCTTAGGGAAGCATCCTATATTTTGAAAATTAAGGTCTATAGAGATAGATCTAAAAGGATGCTTGGCCTGTCACAGAAAATGTACATAGAGGAAGTGCTGAAGAGGTTCAGCATGGAAAACTCTAAAAGGGGATTGCTACCCCATAGGCATGGGATTCATCTTTCTAAGAAGATGTGCCCCAACACATCTGAAGAGACGCATGAGTAAGATCCCTTATGCTTCGACTATAGGAAGCCTCATGTATGACATGTTGTGTACATGACCTGATATAGCACATGCTGTGAGTGTCACGAGCAGATATCAGTCAAATCCAGGCGAAGAACACTGGACAGCTGTGAAGAACATTCTTAAGTACTTGATAAGAACTAAGGATATGTTCTTGGTGTTTGGAGGAGAATCAGAATTAAAGTTAGAAAGATACACAGATTCAGACTTTATGACTGACATTGATGATAGAAAGTCTACATCAGGGTATGCGTTCTTATGCAATGGTGGTATGGTAAATTGGAAGAGTTCCAAACAACCGATCATTGCAGATTCTACCATGGAAGCTTAGTACATTGCCGCCTCTGAAGTTGCAAAGGAGGCATTCTGGTACAAAATGTTTGTTGAAAAGAAAGTATAGAAAGTTTATTTATAATCACATTCGATGTGCTTTCATTATAATTTGCTCTGAAATTTTATTAATTGGCTCTGATCTATGCTCATTAATCTTGTTCTGACATTATTGCCTTGAGTTATATGATTCATATTCTTGCAATAATTCGATATGCATTGACTGAAAATCAGATTAAAATAAGGGAAAGAAATATCTAAATTTAATTTATTACTTTGCACTTAATGTTTCATTATTTTGCAACTTTTTTGATGTTGTCAAAAAGGGAGAGAAATATCTGAGTAATAGTATATGCTCATAATGCTTTATGAGTCATAATGCTTTATGTATTTTCAATGGAATATAAATCAGCTTAGATAAAAATATATTGATTGGGCTAAGCTGATTAAATCTAAAGCATTATCATGAAGTATGTTTTAAATATGCATGTTTTCTACTTCATGCAACTTAGCTATGCATTAGTTTTAGAACACAATCTATTTTATATTGCATATACTCCAAGTTTTGACATCATCAAAAAGGGGGAGATTGCTGACCCAAAGATTGACTTTGATGATCACAAAATCTTGAAGTATAATTACTAATGGTTGTGTTGCAAGAAGAAAGATAAATTGTTTTGCAAGGAATATAGCAAGTTGGAAGAATGCAAGAAGGCCTCAAAAGTTCTCAAGAATAGTTGGAAGAAAGCCACACTTCATTGGCTTAAGTTTCAAGTACAAAGAATTCAAGTTGGAGGGACAATTCTAAAGAAAAACTCAAAAGAACAGTCCTCGAGTCGACTCTTGGAAGCTTAGAGTCGATTCTGACACTTTGAAGTACCATGACATAAAAAGCAGTTTTCAACGCTACAGTGCTTGAGCCGACTCCTACTATTTACGAGCCGACTCCAGCTACAGTGCCGAGTCGACTCTTACTTCATTCGAGCCGTCTCTCTCAATCAGGACAGAAAGTAGTTTTCAGCGCTACAGTTCTCGAGCTGACTCCAGCTACAGTGCGAGCCGACTCCAGCTACAGTGCCGAACCGATTCCTATTCATGAGTCAACTCCTGCTTCAGCCGAGTCGACTCGAGCACGCTAGGAGGCATAACAGCTAGTTTTTTCTCGACTTCAATGGTTCTATTTTTGTCTCTAACGGCTAGATCTTTGTTCCCACGCCATCCAAAGCTATAAAATCAAGGGGAGAGCAAGGGGAGAAGTAAAGAGGGATAGAACACATAGGGAAGAGATTTCAAAGAGATTTTAAGAGAAACCTCCCAAAAGCACAAAAGGGCCATTCAAAGCAAAAAAGAGAAAAGAAGAGCATCTGAGTGAATCCTAAAGCTTTCTCTCCAACTGTGTGCTGCCTCAGTGATCCTCTACCTCGTGCGAAATTAGAAGAGGCTCAAGTAAAGAAGAAGTCGAGTTCTTTCATCTGCAAAACTTGTTTGAGGGCTTCTTCTCTTTACTCTATTTGCTTATATTGTTATATCTGCTTGTTTGAGAAGTTTGTATTTGTTTTAAACTTCTATTTTGACATCTTGTAACTTGATTCAATCAAGGAGTTAAGGGTTGTTGGTGAGCTAGTGAAAATCAACGTTGTAGGTTGTAGTTGGTAATTCGGAAAAAATCAACTGGGTTGGATTGTGAGCCCGTTAAAACAGTCGGATTGGTTCTAGTTGGTGAGCCTGTAAAAATCGACCGAGTTCGTTGTAATTTTGTGAAAACAACAAGTTAGGTTGTGAGCTTGTAAAACAACCGGCTGTAATTTGAGGGATTATACTGAAATTTTCAAGAGACTTTGGGGAGTGGATGTAGGTGCTGGGGTGCACCGAACCACTATACATAGTTATGTTTGTGATGCCTTTTCTCTTGTGCTTCATGCCTTACATTCATACTTGATTGTGTAATATCTCCAGCTTTGTTTCCTATTGCTTTATATGTGATTGTGTAGAGCTTGCTTAGCTTCCACTCCATTCATATCATTCACATAGATTAAAATTGATCATACAACTATAAGTTAATTTTAGATCAATTGCACCTTAAAGCCATAGTGTAGTTGCTCTAGCTTAATTTTCACTGCTTTACATGTAATTGTTTAGAGCTTAAGTAAGATAACATCTTATCATTCCGCTGCATTCAATTCAAAGTTAATTAGGGAACATAATTTTTAGAAAACTCAATTCACCCCCCTCTTGGGTTGTCATCTTGGGCAACAGAGTTACTATATCATATGCTAACTGTACCTAGAGGTTCATCCCTTCCGTTCTGCTAGGTTGTCACTATATGTTGCTAGGTGTCTCTAGTGGATTGCAAGACTCGAAGGTATTCACTTGGTGATCAGTGAACCCTAAGAGTAGAGTTGAAATCATTTCAATCCACTGAAAAGAGTTTTGATGATATTATGATAGAGATCATAGTATATCTCACTACTAGTCAGAATAGAACCTATGGGGTCACACACATTAGAGATTTTGATCGTTTCGACGGTTGGATGGCGATTTAGAATCGTAATTAAAATTGATTGCCAATTGGATTAACCCGTTAAGAGTTAGTGAGTTAAGAAGAAAGAATTGCAATTGGATTGCAATTTAATTTATTTAATTGGATCTTATTAAATTAGGCTTAACCTTATTGGATAAGGATAGAAAGGCGTAATTAATTAGAACTCCTTATTAGATAAGGAACTTGATTCATGAAGTCTGATTCAAGTCTTAATTGGATTAGGATTCATATAAATCAATTTGGAGGAGACATTGGGTTCTAATTGGATTAGAATTCAATTGATCAAGTGGGACCTTATAATTCCTAATTAGATTAGAAAATCAATGCATAAAAACTAGGAAGGAATCTTCCTTCATGCGGTTGTGAGGCAAAGAAGGAAAGAGGGAGGGGCGTCCGCCCCTCCTCCTTCTCACACGCATGAAGAAAGGAGGGGCGGACGCCCCTCCTTTCCTAGTTTGATCCCATGCCACATGGAGGGCCTGATGCTCCTCCTCCTCTTTCACACGGATTGCCACATGGCACATGCATATCCCTTGGATTTCTTCAAACTCTTTTAAGTAAGGGTTGCGATAGAATTAAGTAAGAGGTGTTGCAGAATTTGGAGAGATGAATTAAGAAGTGATTGATCTCTGAAATCATTCCTTGTTTGTATGGGCATGAGATGCTTATTTAAAGGGCCTGGCATGGGACATAGAGATGATTGAAGCCCCTCTGCTGCTGCCATCCTCTCTCTCCCCTTCTTCCCTTTGGCGTGAGCAAGAGAGAAAGAAGAAGAGCCGCCGTCTTCTTCTTCTTCCCCTTCGACGTTCATCGTCTTCTTTTTTCATCCTCTCAAAGTAATCAAGGAGTTGATTAAAAGAGAGGAATTCAGCCATCAAGGTGATCTCTGCAAGGGAGCTAGTATCCTGGTGAGATCTTGGAGCGATCTGTACCTCGTGTGGATACCGGTAGAGGCCGGACGCTTGTGCGGCTTCAAGAGAACCAAAAATCCTACGATCATCAAATAGCGGTGAAGTTCTACCCGTTCAAAGTTAAAGATTAGATCTTTATAAATTCTATACAATTAGAAATTGTAGTAGATCTGAAATTAATCTAGTCTTTCAATTTTAATCTTCCCTTTAGATTTCATAAATCTAAGTTATAGAACTCTAGAAAATTTTTGAAATCTACGTTCCCTAGAACGTTCACGAGATGAACAACCCCGTGCGTGTCTTTCCGCTGCAATCGTTGCAACGCGTGTAGGGGTAATCCGACACAAACTCCTCTCTCTCTCTCTCTCTCTCTAGAAGTTCTATTTTCTTTATTTTTCTTGCAGGGTTAATAGGAGCAAGCGGATATGCATAGACGAGGAGTATAGATTGATTTGGCCCTTGGTAAGCCATAAGATTAACCTTATCATATTTGAAACAACATCATGGCAGAACAATATCTAGCTTGCTCGCTAGCACCATTTCACAATAAGCGATTAATTATATTCGATCCATTTGGTTATACGATTCCAAGCCATTAGCGCACATTGGACGATGTTAAATTTTGAAACTAGTTCAATTCTTTTTCCACTTTGCTCTAATCTAATATTCTCAACATCAAATTGATAGGAGATCACAAATTGCAAATGGTGCATAGTGTTTCAACAGAGTGCTATCTCTTCTTGGCATTCTTGACATTAAAACTAGCTAGAGTATCGAATGTCAAATTCGAGGCTAGGTGGTAAAAGCGAAACTTGGATGAACTCTTTTCGCTTACAAGGAATTTATCAAGGAAGTACAAGCAAGAAGTTAAAAGAGGAACTTCAAATTTAAAGACTAGATTCTCTGAAATTATTAAATTCAAATTAATGCTACAATTTTAATTGTGCAAGATAGTATAGGATGGAGCAAGTCCCCAACTCTATGCATTTTCAAAAGAATTTCAAATCCTACATGACTACCAGCTACCTAAGTAATTCAAGAGAAATTAACAATGGAAAAGAAACAAAGAAAGCCATTCAAAATTGAACCTTGGCATCCAAAAGGCTGCATAATCTGATGGAGTTGGGTTCCAAAATGGACTGGGGGTAGTTTTTAGTAAGCTTTACTTGTACTGGTTAAATAGTTTGTTCTGTTGGGCTTATTTGGGTCTGGACCATGCACTACAGTGACAAGCTAAATTACATTAACCATGATCTAGCAACCATCATACTTATTATTTTATATCTCTTGTTGTTATGTATCCTTACCAGAATGGACAATTCAAGCCTGCCAACCTTCAAAAAGGTTAGGTAAAATTATAAAGATGGTAACTTTAAGCCTGGCCGACGCGTAGGCAAGAGTGGAAAAGATAGGTGGCAGCACCTTGGTCCGAGAAAAATACATGAAATCAATCCACGTCTCGATCGTATGTTAAGTTAGAATTAGTGAAAGATCGCGGTAACGTTGGTCAAGGCAACCCACCAGCCAATAAGACTTTCCCTGGTTTCACACCGGAAACCTCGTTCTCGCCATGTAAATAAAGTAGAATAAGCCCGCTTGCATGCCCCGAGAGCCACCCAAGCTACGCTATAAATACCCATGCTATCTTCCCTTCGAACACACAACTCAATCCTCATTTGGCCCTCCTTTGACAGCCATGGCTTGCACTAAGCTCGTCGCTCTTGCCTTCGTAGTTATGTTAAGCATTGCTCTCTCTGAGGCAGCCCAAGGCGGGGGCGGGGGCAGTGGCGGCGGTGGCGGCGGTGGTGGCGGTTCTGGGAATGGCTCCGGGTCCGGCTATGGTTCCGGATCCGGTTATGGTGAAGGAGGTGGATCGGGGGCCAGTGGCGGAGGATACGGAAGAGGCGGGGGTGGTGGCGGCGGCGGCGGCTCCGGCGGTGGGAATGGACGCGGGAGTGGGTCAGGATATGGGTCCGGCGGGGGGGCTGGATACGGTGAGGGAGGCGGTGCTCAGGGAGGAGGGTATGGAAGGGGTGGCGGAGGCGGCGGTGGTGGAGGTCGTGGTTCTGGCTCTGGGTCGGGCTACGGTTCAGGCTACGGATCCGGGTATGGGAGTGGTGGGGGGCACGGTCACCCTTGAATCATAGAGCAACAACAGCCGCATGAAGCCCTACGTGTTCTTTCTGCTTCTTCTCCTCTTCGTGTGTCTTTGTAATTTTCTTTTAATAATATAAGCGTGTGTTAGTGTAGTTTGTAATGACTAAAAGGTTCGGGAACTAGTTTCCCGTTGTGATAAATAAAGGAAGGGCTTCTGTTCCTAAATAAAGTGGCGTTACTTTTACGGAAATGAAATTATGGATTTCCTTGACTACCATATTTCTTTAATGTAAAGATGGGAATTATCCATCAGTATTTGCTTAGTTTCTTTTCTCACATATTGTTATGGTGCAGACAAACTCTTCATCTTCTGCAGCAAGAGCAAAGTCAACCCAACAGCCTGATATTGCCTACAATATGTTTCAAAGAAACAAGCTTTATTTTAATAACAATGTAAGTAGAAGTTCTACTTGAAAGTTCAAACATGATAAGTGCGGTAGCAGCAGCTGAAACAACAACAAGAGTATAATGAAAATTGCATGAGAAACGGTTTTATTAAATGGAATGAGCTTTAATGTGGCTAATTTGAATGGGTTTGTCGAAATGAGATGGTGCGTGGATATAGTCTGGTGTCTCGGGTAAAGAGATATATAGCTTGACTTCACTGCCATGCATGCTTACTCAAAGAGGTCAGTGAGTGGTCGCCACCCCTGTTCTACCCAAGATTTACTGCCTAAATCCAACTTGACAAGTTTTCTATAAATTTTTTTTCGAGGTCTCAAGAATCTTAGACAATATCCAAAATTGGTAAGCATACATGTAAGTGTTCACTGATGAAGAGAAAATATGAAATGTCTTTAACTATGAAATATCTTTAATTGGTAAGTTGTATCTTGAGAGACCTACCAGCTTAAGCTTCTAAGATTAGTTCATCCCTTCAATCAAGAGCTTCCTCTCTGGGGACCCTGACTTCCTTCCGGCTATAATTTCTATAACCAAATAATTTAGTCGTTGTTTTCCTGTTCTTTTTCTTCCTTGAAGACTAAGTGGCTACATCCATACCCCGTATAAAGGTAATCAGATATAGCGTTGATTTAGTCCTGCCCACCATGAACTATAGCTACGTGACTGTCAATCATTTGTATGCTCTATAACCTTTCGCTTGGCGTTCGACGATCATTTGCAAATATAGGTTGAGGTTAGGCACTGTTTACACCTCAATCATGCTTAAGAAGACATACTAAAATCATATTATGAAGGACAGATTGATCGTGGATCACAATTTGCAATTATTTCAAAAAATTTCTTTTATCTAGGTTATTTCCGGTCCTCATTTTTGGCTGCACAAGTACCCGGAGGGTAGCATTGTTCGGGAGAAAGATTTTTCTGTTCTTTTGTCGGAAGATACGCAAGTTAGAAGATAAGCTCCAGGTTTTATCCAGAAAAACTCGGGCCAAGAGCCCTGTTTTTGAACTAGAAGTGCAGTCCTGTCAACATCTTTAATTTGACTACGATTCCGTGATATGGTCAGCAAATTTTTCTTGACACTTGCGTGCTACGTACCCACAGTCCGAAGTTTCAAGTGGTTAATATCACTTTGAAAAATGCTTAACTCAAAAATACCACGACTTACCCAATATATATATGTGTGTGTGTGTCTATATATATATATATATATATATATATATATATATATATATATATATATATATCACTCAAAGGCCATTCAATTGGGGTGGCTTACTGTGTTGGCCTTTTTTGCTGCAATTCATGACTCATAGTCTAAATGTACGTACACCAACATTCATGTTTGCAAACGAGTCAACGTTAGATGAGTGCGGCCATATGTAAGATTTTGGGTTCATCATGCACCAAGAAAAATTACATGCTGCAAGCCATGCACTAAGAAGCATTGCATGCTGCGATTCGTCCAACATGGAAACGGATCTGGTTGCCTTGTGGAGCACCATAAGTTGGAGCATAGAGAACTGATCTCATTTTATCAGTTTGGTCTGGGATTTAAAACATATTGGTTGGTTCCATCCTCGAGTTGAAAAAACCCAACTGACTTACTTTGATTTTGAATCAAGAGATTGGAAAACTTGATCCAACACGAACTCAATTGATCTATATTGTCTAATATTATGAATAGAAAATCTATGATAGAATATATAAAGTGCATTTTGTAATGTCCATATTATTTCATGATTTATTATATTCTAGACATGCCGTTTAAGTTGATTCTTGTGACAGACTTTCTTATTGATGTTGTGAGGACCAGTATAAGCATATGTTAATTAGTCTTACATCGGTTATTCATTGGGTAGATCTTAGATACTTATATAGGATCAAGAAACTCAAATAGTACCTTTTGGCTAGTATTTTTAGATTAGATCCTGAGTTGTAACAAATGATATCAGAGCGGATTTGGTTCATAATCTTTGTGGACTAGGAGCAATGCAGCACAGATTCATTGGGGTTGTGCACAGATCGATCGTGGTGCTTGTGATTAGATTTGAATAAATTTGAACTCTTAGCCTGGCGAGGACGTTAGGGCTTAAACGGAGGTAGTATGTAAGGACTCGTACGAGCGAGTATTTAGTTTCACATCGATTATTTGCTGAGTAGATCTTTGGTACCTATACAGAATCAAGTACTACAAAAACAAAAATCTTTTCTAATGCTTTTTAGAGCTTTTACATATGCTTATAAGTGTTGGTAATTTTCGCGCCGATGCTTCCAGATGCGTCGCAAAAGCATTAAGCAAGTGGGGGTGGAAAATTTTTCTTTTGATGCATTCTGAAAGCATTGGCATAAACCCAAGCTATGCCGATGCTTATAAGCGTCGACTCATTTTGGAGTAAGCCGACGCTTATAAGCATCGGCAGAGACCGAAGATAGGCCGACGCTTATAAGCATCGACATATCTAGGCTTCGGCCGATGCTTATTAGCATCAGTCCATTTTGGAGTCTGCCGACGCTAATAAGCGTCAACAGAAACCCATATCTGCTTCCTATTTTAGATTCCTCATCAGGTTTCCTCCGTGCCGCCTCCCAACCATATACATTTCTGGCCTTACACTTGCTGGTTAACCCATCTGTCAAATTACATTTCCGGCTTGCCCCTTCCCTGGCCTGACGCGACAGCGGCGGCGGCAATGCGCTCGAATCCATTACATGAGGTGGGCTTGTTGGCCAAGGAGGAAGCATAAGGCATTCGTCAGCGAAGACAGAGGTAGTGGCCTTTTTCCTCTTAGGTGTCACGCCCCCACCTGCGCGGGGTATGTGAGGCACCCAGTGCCCATGTAGGGGCCACATGAGGAGGGAACACATGGCTCCCCTGCCAAATATTGTCCGGTTCTAGAGCCTGCACGCGCGCGCATGTGCCACTCAAACTTCTTTTCGATTTTGTTTTCCATCCAAAATGCGTCTGCAGGATTTCGAAACATCCGCCTCATATGCCCAGGCTCCGAAACGAGTCGAGCCGATGTGGTATCTTTCATTCACCCCTCCTTGGACAGCTCTGATATCAAATGTCACGCCCCCACCTGTGTGGGGTACATGAGGCACCCACTGCCCACGTCATTAGAGCCATATGTGGGAGGAACACGTGGCTCCTTTGCTAGATATTGCTCGGTTCTGGGGATCGCACTCGTACGCGCGCCACTCAAACCCCTCTTCGGTTTTATTTTCCACCCAAAACGCATCTGCAGGATTTGAAGAGACCCGCCTCATATACTCAGGTTCTGAAACGAGTCTAGGCAATGTAGGATCTTTCATTAGGTGGCCTTCCATGATGGCTGAGAGGGAGCCAAATATAGCTGAACTGGATGTAGTGGGAGATGGAAGCCTCCGAGGAGCCACCCTCCTTTGCCAACTCTCGCAGCGCCACCTGAACCATCTACTATTCCAGCAGTCCCACATCAAGAACACAAACGATGTGGGACTAAAAATAAGGAAGAGGTATTGGCAACAGAAGAGAGAAAAATGGGGGCTAGAGCTGCTAAGCGCCGAAGAGAAGAAAAGTGTCGGGGTCGGGCACTAGGTTTAAGCTAGGGAGTTGGCCTTCGACGACACTTATAAATGTCATCTTAGGTCTTGGCCTCCGACGACGCTTATAAGCTTCGTCTTAGATCTTGCCCAAGGAGGGACATAAGGCACCCGATGGTGGAGCCAGAGGTGGCTGCCTTTTTCCTTTTAGGCGACCTCCCACGTCGGCCGAGAGGGAGCCAAGTGTAGCTGGATTGGATGTAGCGAGAGATAGAGGCCTCCAAGGAGCCGCCCTCCTCTGCCAGCTCTCGCAATGCCACGCGAACCATCTACTATTCTACTAGTCTCACATCAAAAACACAAACAAAGTGGGACTAAAAACAAGGAAGAGGTCTCGGGGTTAGAGCTGCTAAGCGCCGGAGAGGAGAAAAGCATTGGGGTCGGGCACTGGGTTTGAGCTGGGGAGTTGGCGTTCGACGACACTTTCTTAAGTCTTGGCCTTCAATGACGCTTATAAGCATCATCTTAGGTTGGAGGACAATAACGTCGCTTAAAACCGTTGTCACAGGCCGGCTCCTAATACTGAAAAGTGTTGTCTTAGCTTGAGGCCTCTGGTGACGCTTGTAGGCGTCGTCTGTTCTTTAAGATTGCCGATGCTCATTATTAGCGTCGGCAAAATTTGACGCGGGAGGCAAATTTACCGACGCATCTCCCTAGCGTCGGCATTGATTAGTCCGCTTTTTCCAATTTTGCTGTAGTGAAGGAACCCAAATAATACCTTCCGGCAAGCCTTTTTGGGTGAGATCCTGGGTTGTAGCAATTGTAACATGCTATGTCCAATATATATAGTTTATTTTTGAAATCATTATTATATTTTATGGTCATTGAATTATCTATTGATCTATCTCGCTACTTGTTCCAAATGTATTTTTTAATAAAAATTAACAACTATTTTTTTATTTGCATCAAAAAATAAAATTAACAAATTGGAAGTAAGGAGGAAGTCAGTCACTTTCCCCAATTTATTAGATCAACGAATGTACAAGTGGGAAGAAAAAGGAGAAACAGAAGAAAGAGAAAAAAAACATCGTAACTTCTCTAGCTACAACACATTATCTTGTTTAGGGAGTAATCAAAGAGGGAAAACAACTCCAAATCTTATGATGCCCTTTGATCTCCTACTCTAAGCATAAGTGTTCCCACATCTAAAAAGTATGCAGATTTTTAAAGGACCGAATAAATCGAGCAATGCCTGCAGAGAAAAACTATTTCTTATGATATTTACGACGTCGTTGGGTATAACTAAGATGATTTGCTATTTCTTTTTTTTTGTTGTTGGAGAAAAGATCTAAAATAACTGTGATTAGCTAAATATGGTGAAACAAAGGTGTACATCTCTATGTTCATGATTTTCTATGTTCTTCATCTTTCCTGGCATTATTTTTTGAAAATGTATGTTTGCTCCATCACTTTAAAGGAATCAACACATAAATCCTAGGGTCATTGAAATCCCAATTAATGTTCGAGCACATCAACCTTTTCAAGCTTGTAGAATTATCCCAATCCTTCAATAGAGAGTTTGCTCTCAAGAAATTTGAGTTTCCTTTAGGAATTTGGTGGTATAATTTATTCTAAAACTAAATAATTTAGTTGAGCCATTGTTATGTTTTTACTTTTTCTTTTAAGAAAATGTCTTTGATGGAGAATCATCTTGAACTAATAGGCACTACAAGAAAATGGGGTTTTACCGACCCTTTTACAAGCGTCGGCGATTTTCGGTCCAGCCCCAACATATGCCGACGCTTTTAGAATTATCCATAGACGACGCTAATTAGCGTCGTGGTAGATTCTGGCCTAAGACGACACGTATACGCGTCGTCAGAACTCAAATTTGCAACAAAAAACAAGTGGGCCATTCCCCTCCTCATTCTGCATCCCGATCTCAAGCCCTAGCTCCTCTCCTCCTTCCTCCTCTCCGGCGACGAGCTGCCCACCCTTGTCCTCTCTGGCGCCAAGCGACGTCCGACGGCAAGGTCTTCTCCTCCTCCCTCCTCTCCGACGACGAGCGGCCGACCCTTGTACTCTCCGGTGCCGAGCGACGTCCGATGGCAAGCTCCGCTCCTCCTTCCTCCTCTCCGGCATTTTATTGCAGGTGAGTTTTTTCCCCAACCCCCTCCCTGACTAGGCAAGGGCGAAGGGCTCCTTGCCTAGTCAGGGACTCTGTAACCCTAATTTTTTGAAGAATTGGAATGGGGGAAATAATGGATGATCTGAGGAAGGAGAGATCGGCAAAGAAGCGGCTGAATTTGGAAGGGGAAGAAGATATCACGGAGAAGAAGAAAAAGAAGAAGGAGAAGAAGAACAAGTCTGGTGAGTTCTCTTCTATTCGAGAGAAGAGAAGACTTGAGAAGGTGGTGATGTTTTTGATATATGTATTTTTTATTTCGGTAGTAAAAATTTCTGGGTTTTATTTGTTGTTGACCTACTTTTCCATTTTGTTCCACATGAGAGGAGGGCTAATCTGGAGCAAATTCATGCTGAATCTCAGAGACTGTTGCGCGGTATATGCAATCCGGTTTCTCCTTTTCTTTTTCCAATTTGTTCAGTTCGATCTTCACCCTAAAGTCCAGGAGACCTAAAATGTAGTATCTTTATTACTATATCTACATTGGTGCCTTTTAGTCAGTAAGATGAAGATGAAAAGCTAATAAGTTTCTTTTTATCTTTTTCATTTTGAGGCAGAAACTAGAGATGCTTCATTTAAACCTGTGCCTCTTGTTTAGAAGCCGATATCATCTGTTTTGGAGAAGATCAGGCTAAGAAAGTTGGAAGTATCAAAAAAGTGAGTCATCAAATCCATTTTTGCTATTATGTAAATACCAAATTTTGCAATATGCATGTCAAATGCTGGAAAAAAGTAAACTATTGGAAATTACCACTGATTGCAGACCTAGCATTCTCTATCATTCTGATTCTATTGGTGATACTGATTGTTCTGCGGCTGAGATGTCTCACGTCTCTGATCTATCTGGGTCTAATGAGACATCAAAAATGGTACGTCGATCTCCTTCCTCCCCAAAGTGCTATGTCTTTGTATGTCTTTTTCAAACATTTCTTTATGTGTGAGAAAGCATGAAAAGTTGTTTTCTGTAAACTACTTTCCCGAGAACTATCAATATCATAGAAGTAGTTGTATAGTTGCAGGATGATGCTGTCCAAGCTATGGATGGTGACAGCAGTGCAAGTTTTCTGAGCTGCCATGAGAATGTTACCTATAGCAAGGTTATCAATTGTGTTGGTGGATCTCAGTTTGTTTGTCCGCCTTATGTCAGTTTGTTTTCCTATTAGAAGACACTAAATGGCATGCTCAAATCAAATGGCTGTACTTCATATACGTGCTAGAAATTTTTACTTCACGCTATTGAGCTTTATTTTAATGTGCACGTCATCCTCAGATTTATTGCTCTTTTGTAACATTAAACATCACTTTTATTTTGAAGGTGATAGGTGAATTTATCATACTAAACAGGAGGTACCATTGTTTATATTATTTCCTGATAATAGTGTTATGCAGTAGGATGAGTTAATATAATGGTCTAAAATTTAATAGAACCAGCTAGTGTATGTACAGCAATGCCAGTGAAGTAACATTATCATTGACTGCAATAAAGACTGATGATAAAGAAGTTTCATGAGACATGGTATACAGAACAATCGAGAGATGGTTAAAGATATATGTACGAGTTATAATCAGATATGCAATATAGAGACTCTTCTAAAATGTCATGTCAAGTAAACTTCCCTTAAGACCTGGGGGAATATGTAAGATGGCAACAAGGTTTGCGTGTTGTATGATTCAAAATGTTGAGCAATAGAGAAAGTCCAAGCATGTAAGGTGAGCATGTCTGAGCTGAGATTATTGAGGTGAGGGAAAAGTAAGCAAACTGTGGGCAGAGCGATGGAGAACTATCAGACATATCATGGGTGTGTACAACAAAGGTTTAAGGGCATATCGATTTCATCTTCTGATTCATTAGAGTTTCTTTCAACCGCCGATGTTTGCATGACATTGGGCATACTCCAAACCCATATGAGCAGGCATTATCAATTATTGGAAGAACTCTATCTGCTTTTGATGAGGATAATCTTATTCCTTGCTTTGGATTCGGAGATGGTTAGTGTCGCTCTAGCTTGTAGAAAAAGGTCTACTTAATTTTGATACAAATTTCAAGGCTACCTTTCTAAAACTGTCTGGGGATTCTTGTTATTGTTTCTATATTGCAGCATCATGAGGTATTCAGTTTTTATCCAGAGAACCGACCATGTAATGGCTTTGAGGAAGCACTACAAAGATATAAAGAATTAGTTCCACATCTTCGATTAGCTGGTCAGTACGATGCTCTTACTTACATGCTATTTTTTTGTCAACCTCATATAGATCATTGTGAAGTTCCTATTTGGTCATGACTCTGGACCTTCTTGACAGGACCAACATCCTTTGCACCAATAATTGAAACAGCCATCGGCATTGTAGAGAATAGTGGTGGCCAATATCATGTTCTTCTTATAATAGCAGATGGACAGGTCAGCTATTTAAGATGCTTCATTTTTCAATTTTTCATTGTTATTTTTCCTATTCGTAGATTTTTATTTTATGCAATAAAGAGCACTAATTTGAGATAGTAAAGCCTTTTTATTTGTTTTTTAATCATATATTTACTGTTAATTATTCTGACTTGCATCTCTTATGTTGGTACTTGGTAGTGATTACTCGCTGTCAATAGTTCCATCAAAGAGTTCTCTAGAAGAGAAACAAGTAAATAAATTAATTTACATATATGGTTTTTCCTTTTTTTTTTTTTGCAGATTCCTGAGACTTCAAAAGCTCATAGAGATGATGATGATGGAGCTGAATCCCATCCTTGATACCTTCTAAACTGGTTTTTATAGAGTTTGATATGTATACATTTCTTATTTTGCAAAGTACATTGTAATTCTAAGATATGACAATTTAAATATTTCGAATGATTTGAATGTTTGTGTCAATGTAAATATAATACTGGTTCATATTGTTATAATGTGTTTTTATAATTTACATTCGTATTTTTATTTTTTAAAAAAAATAGCAATCCTGACGCTTTAAAGCGTTGGTAAATAAAAGTTGTGGCACGCCTACGCCGACGCTTTAAAGCGTCGGCGAATGTATTTTTGCCGATGCTTTCTCTTAGCGTCGGCAAAAACTTTTGCCACTCCGATATCGCCGACGCTTTTGCGATGCTTCTGTTTACATCGCGGAAACTTCAGCCGACGCTTATAAGCATCGGTAAAGATTATAAAAAGCGTTGGAAAAGATGAATTTTCTTGTAGTGAGCCTACGTCCATATCCTATAGAAGGGCGACCCAAGTATAGATTGATTTGGCCCTTGCTAAGCCATAAGATTAACCTTATCATATTTGAAACAACATCACGGCAGAACAATATCTAGCTTGCTCGCTAGCACCATTGGACAATGAGCGAGTAATTATATTCGATCCATTTGGTTATGTGATTCCAAGCCATTAGCGCCAATTGGACGAGGTTAAATTTTGAAACTAGTTCAATTCAGTTTCCACTTTGCTCCTATCTAATATTCTCAACATCAAACTGGTAGCAGATCACAAATTGCAAATAGTGCATAGTGTTTCAACAGAGTGCTCTCTATTCTTGGCATTATTGACATAAAATCTAGCAAGGGTATCGAATGTCAAATTTGTGGTTAGGTGGTAAAAACGAAACCTGGATAAACTCTTTTCGCGTACAAGTTACAAGGAATTTATCAAGGAAGTAGAAGGAAGAAATTAAAAGGGGAACTTCAAATTTAAAGACTAGATTATTTGAAATTATTAAATTCAAATGCTACAATTTTAATTATGCGACTAGTATAAGATGGAGCAAGTCCCCAACCCTATGCATTTTCAAAAGAATTACAAATCCAACATGACTACCAGCTACCTAAGTAATTCAAGAGAAATTTACAATGGAAAAGACACTAAGAAAGCCATTCAAAATTCAACCTTGGCATTCAAAAGGCTGTATAATCTGATGGAGTTGGGTTCCAAAATGGACTGGGGGCAGTTTTTAGTAAGCTTTACTTGTACTGGTTAAATAGTTTGTTCTGTTGGGCTTATTTGGGTCTGGACCATGCACTACAGTGACAAGCTAAATTCCATTAACCATGATCTAGCAACCAACGTACTTATTATTTTATGTCTCTTGTTGTTATGTATTCTTACCAGAATGGACAATTCAAGCCTGCCAACCCTTCAAAAAGGTTAGGCAAACTTATAAAGACGGTAACTTTAAGCCTGGTCGACACGTAGGCAAGAGTGGAAAAGATAGGTGGCTGCACCTTGTTCTGAGCAAAATACATGAAATGAATCCACGTCTCGATCATATATTAAAGTTAGAATTTCCCTAGCCAATAAGACTTTCTCGATCATATATTAACGTCGCGGTAACGTTGGTCAAGGCAACCCACTAGCCAATAAGACTTTCCCTGGTTTCACACCGGAAACCTCGTTCTCGCCGTGTAAATAAAGTAGAATAAGCCCGCTTGCATGCCCCGAGAGCCACCCAAGCTAGTCTATAAATACCCATGCTATCTTCCCTTCGAACACACAACTCAATCCTCATTGGCTCTCCTTTGACGGCCATGGCTTGCACTAAGCTTGTCGCTCTTGCCTTCGTAGTTATGTTAAGCATTGCTCTCTCTGAGGCAGCCCAGGGCGGGGGCGGGGGCAGTGGCGGCGGCGGCGGCGGAGGTGGCGGTTCTGGGAATGGCTCCGGGTCTGGCTACGGTTCCGGATCCGGTTATGGTGAAGGAGGTGGATCGGGGGCCAGTGGCGGAGGATACGGAAGAGGCGGGGGTGGTGGTGGCGGCGGCGGCTCCGGCGGCGGGAATGGACGCGGGAGTGGGTCAGGATATGGGTCCGGCGGGGGGGCTGGATACGGTGAGGGAGGCGGTGCTCAGGGAGGAGGGTATGGAAGGGGTGGCGGAGGCGGCGGCGGCGGAGGTCGTGGTTCTGGCTCTGGGTCGGGCTACGGTTCAGGCTACGGATCCGGGTATGGGAGTGGTGGGGGGCACGGTCACCCTTGAATCATAGAGCAACAACAGCTGCATGAAGCCCTACGTGTTCTTTCTGCTTCTTCTCCTCTTCGTGTGTCTTTGTAATTTTCTTTTAATAATATAAGCTTGTGTTAGAGTAGTTTGTAATGACTAAAAGGTTCGGGAACTAGTTTCCCGTTGTGATAAATAAAGGAAGGGCTTCTGTTCCTAAATAAAGTGGCGTTACTTTTACGGAAATGAAATTATGGATTTCCTTGACAACCATATTTCTTTAATGTAAAGATGGGAATTATCCATCAGTATTTGCTTAGTTTCTTTTCTCACATATTGCTATGGTGCAGATAATCTCTTCATCCTCTGCAGCAAGCGCAAAGTCAACCCAACAGCCTGATATGGCCTACAATATGTCTCAAAGAAACAAGCTTTAAACAATCTTTCTCTTCATTTCATTTAAGGTAAAGTTATATTAATAACAATGTAAGTAGAAGTTCTACTTGAAAATTTAAACATGATAAGTGGGGCAGCAGCAGCTGAAACAACAACAAGAGTATAATGAAAATTGCATGAGAAACGGTTTTATTAAATGGAATGAGCTTTAATGTGGCTAATTTGAATGGGTTTGTCGAAATGAGATGGTGCGTGGATATAGTCTGGTGTCTCGGGTAAAGAGATATATAGCTTGACTTCACTGCCATGCATGCTTACTCAAAGAGGTCAGTGAGTGGTCGCCACCCCTGTCCTACCCAAGATTTCTACCATAGTATTTACTGCCTAAATCCAACTTGACAAGTTTTCTATAAATTTTTTTTCGAGGTCTCAAGAATCTTAGACAATATCCAAAATTGGTAAGCATACATGTAAGTGTTCACTGATGAAGAGAAAATATGAAATGTCTTTAACTATGAAATATCTTTAATTGGTAAGTTGTATTTTGAGAGACCTACCAGCTTAAGCTTCTAAGATTAGTTCATCCCTTCAATCAAGAGCTTCCTCTCTGGGGACCCTGATCACTTCCTTCCGGCTATAATTTCTATAACCAAATAATTTAGTCGTTGTTTTCCTGTTCTTTTTCTTCCTTGTAGACTAAGTGGCTACATCCATACCCCGTATAAAGGTAATCAGATATAGCGTTGATTTCCTGCCGCACCATGAACTATAGCTACGTGACTGTCAATCATTTGTATGCTCTATAACCTTGATTCGCTTGGCGTTCGACGATCATTTGCAAATATAGGTTGAGGTTAGGCACTGTTTACACCTCAATACACTTTCAATTTATTTTTCATGCTTAAGAAGACATACTAAAATCATATTATGAAGAACAGATTGATCGTGGATCACAATTTGTAATTATTTCAAAATTTTTCTTTTATCTAGGTTATTTCCGGTCCTCATTTTTGGCTGCACAAGTACCCGGAGGGTAGCATTGTTCGGGAGAAAGATTTTTCTGTTCTTTTGTTCCTAATTGACAATGCTATATTTTTTCTTCTTTGTTAAGAGCTACGTACTTGATTTTATACCAAAGTTAATGTACGGTTAGAGGAAATGAACTGGATTAATTTATTTGGGGAGGAAGAACGCGGAAGATACGCAATTTAGAAGATAAGCTCCAGGTTTTATCCAGAAAAACTCAGGCCAAGAGCCCTGTTTTTGAACTAGAAGTGCGGTCCTATCAACATCTATAATTTGACTACGACTCCGTGATATGGTCAGCAAATTTTTCTGACACTTGCGTGCTACGTATCCACAGTCCGAAGTTTCAAGTGGTTAATATCACTTTGAAAAATGCTTAACTCAAAAATACCACTACTTACCCAATATATATATATATATATCACACAAAAGGCATTCAATTGGGGTGGCTTACTTTGTTGGCCTTTTTTGCTGCAATTCATGACTCATAGTTTAAATGTACGTACACCAAATTCATGTTTGCAAACGAGTCAACGTTGGATGAGTGCGGCAGTATGTAAGATTTTGTGTGCATCATGCACCAAGAAAAAACACATGCTGCAAGCCATGCACTAAGAAGCTTTGCATGCTGCGATTCGTGCAACATGGAAACGGATCTGGTTGCCTTGTCGAGCACAATAAGTTGGAGCACAGAGAACTGATCTCATTCGATCAGTTTGATGTGGGATTTAAAACATATTGGTTGGGTCCATCCTCGAGTTGAAAAAACCCAATTGACTTACTTTGATTTCAAATCAAGAGATTGGAAAACTTGATCCAACACGAACTCTATTGATCTATATTGTCTAATATTATGAATAGAAAAATCTATGATAGAATATATAAAGTGCATTTTGTAATGTCCATATTATTTCATGATTTATTATATTCTAGACATGCCATTTAAATTGATTCTTGTGACAGGCTTTCTTATTGATGTTGTGAGGACCACTACAAGCATATGTTTAGTCTTACATCGGTTATTCGCTGGATAAATCTTAGATACTTACACAGGATCAAGAAACTCAAATAATACCTTCCGGCTAGCATTTTTATATGAGATCCTGAGTTGTAACAAATGATATTAGAGGAGATTTGGTTTATAATCTATGTGGACTAGGAGCAATGCAGCACGGATTCATTGGGGCTGTGCACAGATCGATCGTGGTGCTTGTGATTAGATTTGAATGAATTTGAACCCTTAGCCTAGCGAGGACGTTAGGGCTTAAACGGAGGTAGTATGTAATGACTCTTACGAGCGAGTATTTAATCTCATATCGATTATTTGGTGAGTAGATCTTTAGTACCTATACAAGATCAAGTACTACAAAAACAAAAATCTTTTCCAACACTTTTTAGAGCCTTTACAGATGCTTATAAGCGTCGGTAATTTTCACGCCGACGCTTCCAGATGCGTCGCAAAAGCGTCGAGCAGGTGGGGGTAGAAAATTTTTCTCTCGACACATTCTGAAAGCGTTGGCATAAACCCAAGCTATAAGCATCGGCTCATTTTGGAGTAAGCTGATGCTTATAAGCGTCGGCAGAAACTGGAGATAGGCCGACGCTTATAAGCATCGGCGTATCTAGGCTTCGGCCGTTGCTTATTATCGTCGGTCCGTTTTCAAGTTTGCTGACGCTAATAAGGATCGACAGAAACCCATATATGCTTCCTATTTTAGTTAGATTCCTCATCAGGATTTCTCTTTGCCGCCTCCCAACCATACACATTTCTGGCCTTACACTCACTAGCTAACCCATCTCTCAAATTACATTTCCTGCTTGCCCCTTCCCCAGCCCGGTGTGGCAGCGGCGGCGGCGGCGGCAATGCGCTCGAATCCATTACATGAGCTGGGCTTGTTGGCCAAGGAGGAAGCATAAGGCATCCGGCGGCGCAGGCAGAGGTGGCTGCCTTTTTCCTCTTAGGTGTCACGCCCCTACCTGCGCGGGGTACGTGAGGCACCCAGTGCTCATGTGGGGGCTACATGAGGCGGGAACACGAGGCTCCCCTGCCAGATATTGTCCAGTTCTAGGGCCCGCACGCGCACAAACATGCCGCTCTGACCCTTTTCCGATTTTGTTTTCCATCCAAAACGCGTCTGCAGGATTTGGAGATACTCACCTCATATGCCCATGCTCTGAAACAAGTCTAGCCGATGTGGTATCTTTCATTTACCCCCCCGGACTAGAGCCATCCTCGGCTCTGATATTAAATGTTATGCTCCCGCCTGCGCTTAGTACGTAAGACACCCAATGCCTACGTGGGGGCCATATGATGGGGGAACACGGGGCTCCCCTGCCCGATATTGTTCGGTTCTGGGGCCCGCACGCGCGCGCATGTATCAGTTAGACCTTTTTTCGATTTTGTTTTCCACCCAAAATGCGTCTGCAGGATTTGAAGATATCCGCCTCATATACCCAGGCTCTGAAACGAGTTTAGCCAATGTGGAATCTTTTATTAGGTGGCCTTCCATGGTAGCTGGGAGGGAGCCAAATATAGCTGGACTGGATGTAGCGGGAGATTGAGGCCTCCGAGAAGCCGCCCTCCTCCGCCAACTCTCGCAGTGCCACCAGAAACATCTACTATTCCAGTAATCCCACATCAAGAACACAAACGATGTGAGACTAAAAATAAGGAAGAGGTCTTGGCAATAACAAGGAGGAAAACGGGGGCTAGAGCTGCTAAGCGCCGGAGAGGAGAAAAGCGTCGAGGTCAGGCACTAGGTTTAAGCTGGGGAGTTGGCCTCTGACGACACTTATAAGTATCATCTTAGGTCTTGGCCTCCGACGACGCTTATAAGCATCGTCTTTGGTCTTGTCCAAGAAAGAACATAGGGCACCCGACGGCGGAGCCAGAGGTGGCGGCCTTTTTCCTCTTAGGCGGTCTCCCACGACGGCCGAGAGGGAGCCAAGTGTAGCTGAACTGGATGAAGCGAGAGATGGAGGCCTCCGAGGAGCCGCTCTCCTCCGTCAGCTCTAGCAGCACCACCCGAACCATCTACTATTCCAGCAGTCCCACATCAAAAACACAAACAAAGTGGGACTAAAAACAAGGAAGAGGTCTTGGCAATGGAGAGGAGGAAAACAGAGGTTAGAGCTGCAAACACTACAACAAAAAGAAGCTTTGGCGACGCTTTTTAAGATTTTTACCGACGCTTATGAGAGTCGGCACATTTCTTCCTAACGCTTTTCTAAGCGTCGCCAAAACGTCGGCTATGTAAGAGTGGGAAAAATATTTGCCGACGCTTTCAAAAAGCGTCGCTAAAATGGATGCTTTTAAGTGTCGACATTAGCTGCGCTTTAAAGCGTCGGCGTTTAAGTGTATTTTTTACTTAGCAATGCTAAAAAGCACGTGTGGAGGGTGGCGATGTGACCCCAGATGAGGAAGAGGATGGGCTCGTTGTGGGCGATGGGCGGCTGCCTGTTGAGCTAGTCGTCGTTGGCCGCAGCGGTGGAGACGCAGAGGAGCCACGAGATGTCGGCGATGGAGGCAACTTCCAGGGTACTCCCGTCGGCGTCTCCATGGACAACACCCGCTTGGCGATCGCCACCATCGGGAAGCTCATGTTCGCCCATTTCTCCGAGCTCGTCAACGATTTCTACAACAACGGGCTGCCATCCAATCTCTCCGGCGGCCGGAACCCGAGCTTGGACTATGGCTTCAAGGGTGCGGAGATAGCGATGGCAGCCTAGCTCCAATTCCTTGGGAACCCGGTCACCAGCCACGTCCTGAGTGCAGAGCAGCACAACTAGGACGTCAACTCCCTGGGCTTGATCTCTACAAGGAAGACGCAAGAGGCGGTGGAGATCCTGAAGCTCATGTCCTCCACCTACTTGGTAGTAATCTGCCAAGCCATTGATTTAAGGCATCTGGAGGAGAACTTGAAGAACACCGTGAAGAACACCGCGAGCCAAGTGGCGAAGAGGGTGCTCACGACGGGCGTGAACGGCGAGCTCCACCGATCGAGGTTCTGCGAGAACCTCCTAATTCCCCACCACCATTTGTTGATCCGCCGATGTGGGGCTAAATCGAGGACCTAATTAGTTCTATTATCCCGAGAGGAGAGGAAGGGAGGAAGGGCAATGAAGAGATCGAGAAAGAGCAATGAAGAGATCGAGAAAGAGCAATGAAGAGAGGAGGGGAGGGGGTGCGGCCTCTGACAACGCTAAATAGCGTCGTCATTTCAAAAAGGCTTCCGACGACGTTTCAAAAGCGTCGGCCTTTTTTTATTTTTCGACGACGCTAAATGGTCGGCTTCTGACGACGCTAAATAGCGTCGTCATTTCAAAAAGGCCTCCGACGACGCTTTCAAAAGCGTCGGCCTTTTTTAATTTATCGACGACGCTTTAGCCCAGGAAGTGTCGTCTATTGCCGACGCTTTTTAAAGCGTCGCCAAATTGTGGTGCTAGACCAAAAATTGCCGATGCTTGTGACAAGTGTCGGCAAAAAAGCGTCGGTAAAACCCACTTTTCTAGTAGTGAAAGCGCCGAAGAGGAGAAAAGCATCGGGGTCGAGCACTGGGTTTGAGCTAGGGAGTTGGCCTTCGACGACGCTTATAAGCATCGTCTTAGGCCGGAGGACAATGACGTCACTTAAAACCGTCGTCACAGGCCGGCTCCCGACACTCAAAAGCATTGTCTTAGCTGAGGCCGTTGTCGACGTTTTTAGGATCGTCTGTTCTTTTAGATTACCGACGCTCATTATTAGCGTCGGCAAAATTTGGCGCGGGAGACAAATTTAACGATGCAACTCCCTAGCATCGGCATTGATGAGTCAGCTTTTTTCAATTTTGCTGTAGTGAAGGAATCTAAATAATACCTTCCGACAAGCCTTTTTGAGTGAAGTCCTAAGTTGTGACAGTTGTAACATGCTATGTCCAATATACATAGTTTATTTTTGAAATCATTACTATATTTTATGGTTATTGAATTATCTATTGATCTATCTCGCTACTCGTTTCAAATGTATTTTTTAATAAAAATTAACAACTATATTTTTTTCATTTGCATCAAAAAATAAAATTAACAAATTGGAAGTAAGGAGGAAGTCAGTCACTTTCCCCAATTTATTAGATCAACGAATGAATGCACAAGTGGGAAGAAAAAGGAGAAACAGAAGAAAGAGAAAAAAAAATCATCGTAACTTCTCTAGCTACAACCCATTATCTTGTTTAGGGAGTAATCACTACAGGAAAAGGTAGATTTCCCGACACTTTTTTACCGACGCTTTTTAAAAGCGTCGGTACATCTTTAAAATTGACGACGCTTTTTAAGCGTCGGTGTAAGCGGGACCTACGACGACGCTTATAAGCGTCGGCGTAGGCCAAATCCTTTCCAACCCTCTCGATTGATGCCCTCGGGATAACTTGTAATCGTTCGCCGTGAACGATAAGGTCACCACGTGGCGTGCAACCAAAAACACTCCCTCTCCACACACCGTACATCGCTTTCGTAATGTCACGGTCGCACGATTGCTAAATCCACCGGCCGGAGTATCATACCCCGTTGCCGAAACTCAATATAAATTGTCCGAGCTCACAGGGCCTAGGTTCGTTGTACCAAAACGGACAAGCCCCTCTCTTTCTTCCCTTTTCTTCCTCTCCTTCTCCTCTCCTCTCTGTCTGGCCTCTGGGAACCCTAAGGAGGTCTTCAAGCGTATCGGCCTCGCCTTCTTGCAGCCTTTCTGGAAGGCGTCGATCGTCAACTACACTGTCTCTGATGCAAGTAAGATTATCCATTTCTCTTTTTTTTTTCTTGGATTTTTTTCGTTGCCACTTTCTCTGGCGTGGATTTCTTTGGCCTTTTTTGTTGTTTTGGGGTTTGATTGTCGAAATCTTGGATCGTGTATCACTTGAAAGAAAATTGGCTATTGGATTTAAATTACGTGAATCATTATTGATTTCTTTGGAGGAGAACGAGGTCGTTAGTTTTTGATGAAGAGGGGTTGATTGTGATTGAATGGGGATTTGAGGTCGTTCAGGAACGCAGCAGGTACTCCATCATCCCCTCCTCCAAGGCCATGTCCATCCACTTCCGCATCTGGTACCACAACGCTACCCTCCACACGGCCTCTCTCGACGCCCGATCTGACTCAGCCAAGATCTCCACTCCGGCACCGGCTCCGGTTCATCACCCGATGGCAGCCGTTCATTCCCCAAATCCGGCGCCGCTGCAGCAGCAGGTTCCGGTCCGAACCGAAGCCTCCCCTGCCTCCACCTTCGATCCGCCACCGCCAACCCAACAGTAGAATGACACCGGCACCGGGGCCGAAATCGTCCGAGATCCGAAGGTAGCGGGAAATCCCCCTTCGCCGTCCCCACCGCTACTCCAAGCCCACCTCCAGTTTTGCCAACAGCAGGGTTTCCAGATTTGGATGCCTGATTTTGGTGCAGGAGACTGAGCAAAGGTGTGGAATATTTGGTTGAAGCCTCGGCAGCAGAGGCTAAGGCAATTAGTGCTACTCTGTTTTTTTAAAAAAAAACAGGTGGCTAACGCCGACGCTTATAAGCGTTGGCTTTGACTCTTTTAGCGACGCTTTTAAGCGTCGCTAAAAGGCGTCGTTCAAAACTGACCTTTTAGCGACGCTTATAAGCGTCGGCTTTGACTCTTTTAGCCACGCTTTTTTTAGCGTCGGGAAAGCCCAGTTTTTGCCGACGCTTTCTCTTAGCGTCGGCAAAAACCGGACCCACACCCACCTGCCTGACGTCTGACCCACGCTTTGAGGTGCGTGGGCTGGAAATTCGCCGACGCTTAAAAGCGTCGGTAGAGACCAAAAAAACCGCCGGAAGATATTCTTTCTTTTGTAGTGAATCAAAGAGGGAAAACAACTCCAAATCTTATGATGCCCTTTGATCTGCTACTCTAAGCATAAGTGTTCCCTCATCTGAAAAGTATGCAGATTTTTAAAGGACCGAATAAATCGAGCAATGCCTGCAGAGAAAAAGTATTTCTTATGATACTTACGACGTTGGGTATAACTAAGATGATTTGCTATTTCTTTTTTTTTTTTTTGTTGGAGAAAAGATCTAAAATATCTGTGATTAGCTAAATATGGTGAAACAAAGCTGTACATCTCTATGTTCATGATTTTCTATGTTCTTCATCTTTCCTGGCATTATTTTTTGAAAATGTACGTTTGCTCTATCACTTTTAAGGAATCAACACATAAATCCTAGGGTCATTGAAATCCCAATTAATGTTCGTGCACACCAACCTTTTCAATCTTGTAGAATTATCCCAATCCTTCAATAGAGAGTTTGCTTTCAGGAAATTTGAGTTTCCTTTTGGAATTTGGTGGTAAAATTTATTCTAAAACTAAATAATTTAGTTGAGCCATTGTTATGTTTTTACTTTTTCTTTTAAGAAAATGTCTTTGATGGAGAATCATCTTGAACTAATACGCTACGTCCATATCCTATAGAAGGGCGACCCAAGTATAGATTGATTTGGCCCTTACTAAGCCATAACATTAACCTTATCATATTTGAAACAACATTACGGCAGAACAATATCTAGCTTGCTCGCTAGCACCATTTCACAATGAGCGAGTAATTATATTCGATCGATTTGGTTATGTGATTCCAACCCATTAGCGCCAATTGGACGAAATTGTGAAACTAGTTCAATTCAGTTTCCACTTTGCTCCTATCTAATATTCTCAACATCAAACTGGTGGCAGATCACAAATTGCAAATGGCGCATGGTGTTTCAACAGAGTGCTATCTATTCTTGGCATTATTGACATAAAACTAGCTAGGGTATTGAATGTCAAATTCGTGGTTAGGTGGTAAAAGCGAAACCTCGATAAACTCTTTTTGCGTACAAAGGAATTTATCAAGGAAGTAGGAGGAAGAAATTTTAAAGAGGAACTTCAAATTTAAAGACTAGATTCTCTGAAATTATTAAATTCAAATGCTACAATTTTAATTATGCGACTAGTATAGGATGGAGCAAGTCAGCTCTATGCATTTTTAAAAGAATTACAAATCCTACATGACTACCAACTACCTAAGTAATTCAAGAGAAATTTACAATGAAAAAGACACTAAGAAAGCCATTCAAAATTCAACCTTGGCATCCAAAAAGGCTGTATAATCTGATGGAGTTGGGTTCCAAAATGGACTGGGGGTAGTTTTTAGTAAGCTTTATTTGTACCGGTTAAATAGTTTGTTCTGTTGGGCTTATTTGGGTCTGGACCATGCACTACAGTGGCAGGCTAAATTACATTAACCATGATCTAGCAACCATCATACTTATTATTTTATATCTCCTGTTGTTATGTATCCTTACCAGAATGGACAATTCAAGCCTGCCAACCTTCAAAAAGGTTAGGTAAAATTATAAAGATGGTAACTTTAAGCCTGGCCGACGCGTAGGCAAGAGTGGAAAAGATAGGTGGCAGCACCTTGGTCCGAGAAAAATACATGAAATCAAACCACGTCTCGATCGTATGTTAAAGTTAGAATTAGTGAAAGATCGCGGTAACGTTGGTCAAGGCAACCCACTAGCCAATAAGATTTTCCCTGGTTTCACACTGGAAACCTCGTTCTCGCCGCGTAAATAAAGTAGAATGAGCCCGCTTGCATGCCCCGAGAGCCACCCAAGCTACGCTATAAATACCCATGCTATCTTCCCTTCGAACACACAACTCAATCCTTTAGCAAAAAAAAAAACACACAACTCAATCCTCATTGGCTCTCCTTTGACAGCCATGGCTTGCACTAAGCTTGTCGCTCTTGCCTTCGTAGTTATGTTAAGCATTGCTCTCTCTGAGGCAGCTCGGGGCGGGGGCGGGGGCGGGGGCCGTGGCGGCGGTGGAGGTGGCGGTTCTGGGAATGGCTCCGGGTCCGGCTATGGTTCCGGATCTGGTTATGGTGAAGGAGGTGGATCGGGGGCCAGTGGCGGAGGATACGGAAGAGGCGGGGGTGGTGGTGGTGGCGGCGGCTCCGGCGGTGGGAATGGACGCGGGAGTGGGTCAGGATATGGGTCCGGCGGGGGGGCTGGATACGGTGAGGGAGGCGGTGCTCATGGAGGAGGGTATGGAAGGGGTGGCGGAGGCGGCGGCGGTGGAGGTCGTGGTTCTGGCTCTGGGTCGGGCTACGGTTCAGGCTACGGATCCGGGTATGGGAGTGGTGGGGGGCACGGTCACCCTTGAATCATAGAGCAACAACAGCTGCATGAAGCCCTACGTGTTCTTTCTGCTTCTCCTCTTCGTGTGTCTTTGTAATTTTCTTTTAATAATATAAGCGTGTGTTAGAGTAGTTTGTAATGACTAAAGGTTCGGGAACTAGTTTCCCGTTGTGATAAATAAACGAAGGGCTTCTGTTCCTAAATAAAGTGGCGTTACTTTTACGGAAATGAAATTATGGATTTCCTTGACTACCATATTTCTTTAATGCAAAGATGGGAATTATCCATCAGTATTTGCTTAGTTTCTTTTCTCACATATTGTTATGGTGCAGACAAACTCTTCATCTTCTGCAGCAAGAGCAAAGTCAACCCAACAGCCTGATATTGCCTACAATATGTCTCAAAGAAACAAGCTTTAAACAATCTTTCTCTTCATTTCATTTAAGGTAAAGTTATATTAATAACAATGTAAGTAGAAGTTCTACTTGAAAGTTTAAACATGATAAGTGCGGTAGCAGCAGCTGAAACAAGAACAAGATCGTATAATGAAAATTGCATGAGAAACGGTTTTATTAAATGGAATGAGCTTTAATGTGGCTAATTTGAATGGGTTTGTCGAAATGAGATGGTGCGTGGATATAGTCTTGCGTCTCGGGTAAAGAGATATATAGCTTGACTTCACTGCCATGCATGCTTACTCAAAGAGGTCAGTGAGTGGTCGTCACCCCTGTTCTACCCAAGATTTCTACCATAGTATTTGCTGCCTAAATCCAACTTGACCAGTTTACTATAATTTTTTTTTCAAGGTCTCAAAAATCTTAGCCAATCCCCAAAATTGGTAAGCATGCAAGTGTTCACTGATGAAGAGAAAATATGAAATATCTTTAACTATGAATTATCTTTAACATGTAATGTGTCTAAATATCTTGAGAGACCAACCAGCTTAAGCTTCTAGATTAGTTCAACCCTTCGATCAAGAGCTTCCTCTCTAGGTGCCCTGACTTTTATCCGGCTATATATAATTTCTATAACCAGATAATTTAGTCGTTGTTTTCTTGTTCTTTTTCTTCCTTGTAGACTAAGTGGCTACATCCATACCCCGTATAAAGGTAATCAGATAACATTGATTTAGTCCTGCCTCACCTCGAACTTTAGCTACATGACTGTCAATCATTTGTATACTCTATCACCTTTCGCTTGGTGTTCGACGATCATTTGCAAATATAGGTTTTGGTTAGGCACTGTTTACACCTCAATAGACTTTCAATTTATTTTTCATCCTTAAGAAGGCATACTAAAATCATATTACGAAAAACAGATTGATCGTGGATACAATTTGCAATTATTTCAATAATTTTCTTGTACCTAGGTTATTTCCAGTCCTCATTCTTGGCTGCACAAGTACTCGCGCAGAGGCTGGCATTGTTCGGGAGACAGATTTTTCTGTTTTTTTTTCCTAATTGACAATGCTATATTTTTTCTTCTTTGCTAAGATCTACGTACTTGATTAGATAACACGTCGCATGGATTTTATCCCAATTTAATGTACGGTGAGAGGAAATGAACTGGATTAATTTATTTGGGGAGGAAGAACGCGGAAGATAAGCAAGTTAGAAGATAAGCTCCAGGTTTTATACAGAAAAACTCGGGCCAGGAGCCGTGTTTTTGAACCAGAAGTGCTGTCCTGTAATTTGACTACGACTCTGTGATATAGTCAGCAAATCTTTCTTTGACACTTGTGAGCTACGTATCGGCAGTCCGAAGCTTCCCGTGGTTAATAATATCACTTTGCATCCCACATTTTTTATTTTATTTAATTTTTTTTATATGTCAGACTGTACCCATGTTAGAAGTATATGAAATAAAATACCATTTAAAAAAAAGAAAAAAGAAAGAAAAAAAAGGAAGGAAAAGCTTAACCCAAAAATACCACTACTTACCCAAAAATTATATATATCTTACTCAAAAATCATTCAACTGGTGTGGCTTATCCTCGTTGCTCCCTTTGAATTGACACCGTGAAGCGTGTCATCTAATGAAGCAAACTGTTTGGTGAAAGATAACTTTTTTTAGTGGTTTTTCTTGAGTAAGCATTGCTTTATTACTTTCCCCATTGATTTTTACGGCAATGGGCGATCCCACCAGCCCTTCGTTAGGCTAAACAAGTCAACAACGCAAACTGTGTAGCTTTAGAAATCGAGAGCAGCGTCGACACGTAGGTCTAGGGACGGGAGAGACGTGTCGACCCGAAAAAGATGGGCGGTAGCACCTTGGGGTCGAGCAGTACCCGGAGTCAATCCACGGATCAATCATGTACTAAGGCTATGCAGTGAATCAATGTTGGTCAAGATAACGCACTAGCCAAAGTCCATCCTCTACTTTGTTTCACTCGAGAAACCTTTCTCTTGCCACGTCAAACAAAGCAAAATCCAAGCGCTTGCATGACTTGAAAGCAACGAATGTTAGGTGGGTCTGAAAACTGACATGACAAACGAGCACTGGTATATTTATATTTATATTTTTTATAAATATATATAATAATATAAGTATTAAATAGGTGCTAAAATTAATATCTATATTAGTTCTAAATCGACACGGATATAGATCGAATATTAAGGATATTTATATTTATTGTAAACGGGTACAGGCACAAGTCAGATATTACTTATATCCATATGTTTGTCCAAATATGGGTATAAGCCTATGAATTCCGGTACAAATTATATTTTAGAGAATTTAATGATAAAATTAATTTCACTTATGCAATTGCAGGGATATGAACAAAATTTACTATGCAGACTGTAAGGGATACATAAGTTGCTAAGGAATTGGTCATTTAGGTCACTAGTTCGACTAATAGATAATTTAAATTATGATGTGAATAGATTATCAAAAGCTATGATGTTTCTTAATTGAACGAGAATTTGATTTCTTGTATATTCTGGAGGATTGAATTAGGTTAATATTGAACAACGAAATTTTTATTTTTCAAAAAAGATTTAACAAATTAAAATTAATAATGGGTTGTTTAAATTAGAGATCTATATCATTGATAATGATCTACATGAGAAACAATAAAATCAAAAGCCATATATTCCACTATTTACCTATTTAACAAGTGGGTATAAAAATGGAGAATACTCATTGTGCTGGTGAGTTAAATTATATTATAGGACAGATAAATTGAAAATCAATATTTTGGATATAATTCATGCATTTTGACAAAAGTGTAGATCAAAATTCAATAGATTTTAATGCTTTAGATTATATCAAGCTATTAAAACTCTCTATTTTTTTACCCCCTTAATGCATAGGCTAGAAATATCTAAAATAAAGTATTTAAATTTTCTAGATATTTTTAGTTATTTATATCATAATCAAAATGTTTAACACTTGAACGATACTCTTTTCCTGCACTTCTCTGCTTCAATTTCCTATCAAATTGAGGTGTCTCTACCTTGGACAAATCAAAACAATCACTACCATTGACTCAAGTTTAGCTCAAACCTGGGCTTTCTTGGACTTCAATTTTTATCCTCCATTTCTTTTAGAAGATCCACCTTCGTAGATGTACATTTAAGGAATCTATCATAAATATCCTAAATGTATATGAGTGCTTCGATGGAATCTTGAACATGTTGAGATTCATAGCTAAGTCACAATTTCATTAGAATTTGTTTAGTTGGTTGTTAGTTCCAATATTTAGGATTCAAGTCCATATTAGGTTAAGTTGAGTCTCAAGCTCAATATATTTGAGTTTATTTTTTAGCTGAAGAAGGATAGTGATATTTTTAAATTTCAGTAGAAGATAATAATGTTTCTATCTTTTACTGGAAGAGAGTATGGTTTTAGTAAGAGAGGGAGATCTTTGTGAATTGTGGTAAAGGGAGATCTTTGTGAGATATCTTTGATAGAGCGAGAGAGGCATCTTGGAGAGATTTGAGGATTTTCAGGCATTCATTTCTTTTGAATAAATATATTTTTGTCTCTCCAATTTTTTTCTCTCACTACTATTGCTAGATTCAATTGGTGTTCATTTTAGATCCTAGGTCGACACATGTAATGTACATCAATGTTATGCTACATGATATCAAAACAAGGTTGGAGTGTGGCCAAGAGGTGTGAGGCTTCAATGAGTTATCGGAAGCATAATTTTTGGAGTAACGACTTGATTGTTGATGGTTTTGAAGATAATTCGATATTCGGATCATGGTGGCCAACTTCACCAACATCGACATGGTTGCTTTTGCTTCAATGACTTATCTTAATAAGTTGAATTATACTTATTCTCCAATTTGAAAGTCTTTTATTAAATCATAATTGTTGGGACAATATTTGTGGGATATCTTGGGAGAGTCAGATATGATGAAATATATACTCTTAATAATGAGGTTGAAAAAAAAAGAGAAATCTATAATCTTAAAAGGTGATGTGGATTATCCAAGTTATGATGGATAGAATTAATTATCTCCATATCTAGGATGTATAGGAGTCAAAAAAAAAGTATATGATATTGCATCTCTCCACTCAAAATCTAGCAATGAGAAATTAAGATATTCTAAAAAAAAAAGTTACATGAAGAGTGGATTTTGATTTTAGGTTTCTCCAAAAATCTGAAAGAAGAGCAACATTAGTTTAAAAATGAAGATTTGAAGTAGGAAAAGTTTGATTACTTAGAGATTTGATCAAGTTCTGAAACTTAAAGCATGGTAAGGTTGATCAACTCTAGAATCAACCAAATTTAGAAGAAAATCTGGAACAAAAGAAGTTTGATCATACGGATATTGTATCAAATTTAGAAGAGATCATGATTGAAGAACCAATTGATTCTGAAATTAATCAGAAGAATCAAAGGATGCTACGATTGATCCAATCATAGTGATCTTTATTGAGGAGTCAAATCATGCAAAAGAATGTTGTGCTCATGCTATCCAAGACATGGATGTTTCTTTTGGAGAATTAGATAGAAACACAGACGAAGAGTCAATTAATTATGAAGTAGTTTTAGAGATCAAGTAATAAGAAGATATGCTTGGTATAGATGATTTATATTGTGTTTTGGTATTCAACAATGGTTTTGGTGCACTAACTAATTTTGAAACTAATTTGGAGTTTGGACAATTAGAAGATTTTATGCATGAGGATTTGATTTCATGATTAGAAGGAGGTAACTACAAGCAGATATATGCGATTGTACTAATGCAAAATAAATTATATATCGATCTCATTATCCCTAAAATGAAAGAGCTGTCTAGTATAGAGTTGTTCAATTGGAGATATTTGAATGTGGCCAAAGTTTTGTTGTTGATTTTACTTATTTGCATAGAATGGCCAATGCTATGGTGAGTAATGATCGCAATCGGCAACTTGATGTTCATTAGCAGAAGTTGGATGCTCAATGGAGCCTCGGCATAATGATCGCACAACCAATACTAAGAGAAAGTGTTGCAGAACATCGTCGACTTCAATACATATATAAAAGAGGATGAGCCAGTAAAAGAGTTATTATTCAAGTAGATAAAAAAGGAACATTATTTAATTATTCATTTGACAAGTCATTGCATATTGATATTACTACGATAATAATATATAGCAATGGGTATTGTGATATTTGATGATATCGATAAGTCTAATATTATTGGCGTGGACTTGACAATAAAGAGGAGTATTGAGATTCACTGCCAAGTCCTATTCTTATTAGAATTTATTTAATTGGTCATTAATTATAATAAATTTAGGATTCTAGTCTATTTTAATTCAGGTTGAGTCTCAAGCTCAATATATTTGAGTTTATTTTTTAGTGAAAGTATAATAGTGATATTTTTGTCTTTTTAGTATGAAAAAAATAATGTTTTCATCATTTAGTGGAAGAGAGAGTGTAGTCTTGTTAGGAGGAAAAAAGAATACATGAATTGTGGTAGAAGAAAATTGTATCTTTGAGAGAAGGAGAGAGGCCTCTAGAAAAGGCTTGAAGCTACATAGTTAGAGAAACTGTACTCATTATTTTAGTCTTTATTTTTTTAAAATAAATCTATTTTTATCTCTCCAATTTTTTACTATACTTGCTTGATTTAATTTGTTTTATTTTTTTTGAACAAATTTATTTTTATCTCTCCAATATTTTTTCTACTATTATTGTTTGATTTAATTAGTATTTTTTTTGAATTCTGAACTATCACATTTAATTTATGTGGAGTAGTGCGATATTTTAAAAAATATCTTTTTTGTATTGGGGCTGTGGCATTGACATTTGCAGAGATAAAGATGTTGGCGGTGGTTGTGGATCTGGTGCAGCGACATGTCCTCCTTCCATAAACCTGCTCTAGTGTAAACTAGTTAATTTAGCCCCGACGTTTTCAGAAAACTAACATATGGAGATAGAATAGTCCAACATGGCTTCAAGCAGAATCAAACGAATCCGTGATTCGTAAAATGACGATGCAATTCATGGGGCCGCTGATTTCCGCTCCATGACTCCCATGAGTTCTTGACCCCCATCCAGTTGCATCAAGAGACGAAGCTAAATCATTTACGTTGCTGTGCTCGTAATGCATGGGCTCCTTCCATAATTTACATACCACAGAAAAGTTTCAACATCAAAAGAAGGAAGCTGATGATCTCGTTTTGCTAGTCAAACGGTATGTTGAAAAATGCAACCAAATCCAGCGAGAATATCACAATGAGTTACTGGCTCGCAAATTCCACCACCGCCGACGATAAAGAATAGCAGCTTCACCTCGATATCCTTGCGTCGAACCTTTCTCGATGGAAACAAAATAGAACGAAAAAAGTCAGAGAATACATATCTGAATCGCAAACTAAGCGAGCAAAGCAGTAGCTGCAAACGGTCAGAGAAAGAAGCTTCCAGTGTCAAATCGATATGAAAGATTTAATGCAAGCTTTGGAGCCAAGGCAAGTAGAAAATTAAGGTTTGGTGGGGTTGTTGGGAGCGCAGATCGAGGTCGAGCTCATATAGAAAAGAAGTCATACAAGGCGACAAGGGCGAATGGTTGGTGGTCATGGAGGAATTTGACGCAGGATTTTGATTGGTTTCTTGGTGGAAGAGAGATGGATAAGTCCACGCGACAGAAGGGAGGGAGTGGTTGTGGTGTGTGATGTTTCAACGTTTTGAAGTGCTTCAAACGCGGCCGCTTGCCTGCGGGCGAGATCGAGAGAGAATCTACAAGTTAGTGCAAGTAGGCATCCGGGCGCGTCTTTTTTTTTTTTTAATTATTAGTTGTTCCCAGCTTAACATGTCGGTGGGATAATTTTTCTTAAATAGATTAAAAATAATACACGAAGATTCTTTTCTTAAAATAGAAAACTATTTGCATACGTCTGTACGAGCATATGTACGATTGCTTATGTGTATGCAACTATGCATGTATGCACCATTGGTACATATCTATGTGAATATACATATATTGTGCACGTGTGCTCATATGCTCATGTATGTGTTTGTCCTACCATGTGTCTACGTAAAATGGTTGTACCTTATCTTTCAAAACCAAAATTTATATAGTTTTTACATTATTTGGTATAGGGGCCTGCACAATACATTTTTAGTAACAAAAAAATGCATGATAGATTTATTACATGGCGGTAAGGATTGGGCCATTAATTAGATAACATTGTTGGGGTATTTTTTCTGAAAAGAAAATTATTCCTTTAATTTATTTTATTTTATTCACTGAATTAATAGGTTGTATGTGCAAAATAAAAATTATATTAAAATATTTTAAAGAGGAAAAATAATAAAATTTAATAAATAATTTTATTTAGAGATATAAACACAAACATGAAATAAGAATCAATTTTATAGATTGAGTGAGACTTAAATTTGAATATATTTTTTTCAAGTGAGGAGAACTAAATCCAACTTTCGATTCCTCAATTTAAATATAAAATATATAAAAGTCAATATTTTGCTTTGAAATTAATTTCTCAACTTTCACTTTTGGGGGAAAAAATCTTTTCTTATTAGATTCTATGTTGCACTAGAATGCACCAACCCTAGTTATGCCTATTCAAGCTTGACTATGAATAGCGGAAAACCCAAATTGACTAGATTTTAGTTTCATCACTTTTTCTTCATTTAGTTAGATTCATTGATAGGTATAGCAAAAACTAGTACGCTTAATTAGCACCAACATGTCTAGCTTGATAACACCCAAAAGATGCACCATGGTCGATGTATAGGCTTTTGTATAACATAAACTCCTCTCCTGTTGTCTGACTACATGGTTGCTTCAGAGTCATCATTCTCCCTTTTTATGTTGTTTGTTTTGCCATAGTCTCCCTCTCTCTCTTCCTTCTTTTCTTTTGTGGGGGTGGGGAACTAAACCATACTCTCCCTTCTTTGAAATATGTGGAAACTAAAAAAGAGAGTCATTTATAAGCTTTACTAGTATCATTTTCTTTTCTCTCTCAAACTTGTATATCGTCCGAGAGAACAAGGCCATAGTCCAGTGGTGGCACCTCTCTTCTCTTTTATGTTCTAAACATTTGAACATGTTTCTTCAAATGTTTGATATGGATAATCCTTTTAACATTCCTGACAAATGATTTGCAAAGCTCTTTTTTTGACAAAATTAAAAAAAAAAACATGTATATCTCCATCAGATAAAAGAGAAATATAATTATGATCTTTACATATGCCTATGCACATTTTTACATTAACAAATCTAAAATTAGCTATAGAACAAACAATGACATGTGTTTGCATATGCCAAATGCTGGTTCGAACAAGATTACCTCTAGTTGATCCTTAGAGCCAAGTTAGCTCCAATGAATAGGCTAACACATCACACAGCAAGATACCTAAGGTGCACAGCTATATTGAGCATCCCGTACATGTCAATGTTTGATACACATCCATACTATATTAGACCAAGAAACAAATTGGCAAAAATGGTTGAACCTACTATAATTTCTTCATATTATTTTTTTAAATACCAAGGGTTATGCAATTTAATCTAGATCTAGCCAGTTGAACAGTTGGATAAATCACTTATTGAACTCAATTTCAAGCAAACATTTCAATCCAAAATTTGGTGATCCAACTTAATAACGTGGCTGAATTTTTCTTTAAAGCGTGATCCAACTTAAGTAAATCAGTATTAATTATTTTCCATCATATGTACCTAAATTATATAATTATTATTCTATATTTTCTATGTATTTTTTAATTATTTTTTGGTGTTATATTACAACTTAATTTTTATTACTTATAGTATTATTTTATTTATTTATTTTTGCATTGATCGAGGGTTGAGTCGACCTGACATTATTCACTCAAATTCAAATAAATTAAGTTTCAATGTGCACTACTTCATCCTTACTGGTGCACAAGAGCCAATTGCGTGCACAAGAAGTTATTGCATGCTGCTTTGTTGTGCATGGAAGAAGCAAGCATAAAGCACTATGGGCTCGTTTGGTTCGCGGGAAAAGAAAGGGAGAAAGTGTGGTCAACGGGAAAGTAATGATATGCCTCTTGTTTGGTTGGAGTTTTCAAAGGAGAGAGAAGGAAAAGTTGTATTCCCATGGGAATGTGATTCCCACATTTCATGGGAAAGTCTTTCCCATGAGAAACATGGGAAAGTAACTTTCCCATAAGGCGGGAATCACTCCATTTTTACTTTTTTCCAAAAAGTCCCTTCAGCATTAAAGAAGCATTAAAGAGGCATTAAAAACCTAATTTTTATTAAGGGCATAATAGGAATTATATATAACTTTCCTAGGAAAGTGGATGACCAATCAAACATAAGCACCTTGGAAATTTGTCACGTTCCCATGGTCAACCAAACATGCCAAAAGTACTTTCTTAGGCATTCTCTTCCTAGGAATTTGTTTCCCAGGAATCATGTTCCTAGGAAGGAAAATGCTTCCTGCGAACCAAACGAGCCCTATATATATTGGGAGCATTCTAACCCTGTAGGAGGGATCAGAGATGTATATATCCTTTGTGCGAAAGAAAGATCCAACTTCTTTCACATGAATGCACCATTTGATCAAAGCACTCCAAATTCTATCATTTATCTATCTGTATACATTTCAAAGCAATCGATGGATAATCCAATAGTGGATTCGTGCGATGAAATGTGAATCCCTTCCTTAGGCATAAAAGCTAGCTACCTTAGGAAAGCAAAACGTATATTATATCGATGATAAAATAAAAGTGAAAAAAAAGGTGGATGAGCGACGCTGGGTGGGTATAATCGAGAGAATCCCACTAACAAAGTGAGAAAAGAAGCTGATGACACATCGGCACCATGTGTCAAAAAAGAGCAACCAGCCAACGCCCTTGGAGTCCTCATTTCACACGGCTTTGGCCCTCTCGCAAACAACGTGCATTATGGCCTCAGCTTTCGTCCGTTACCCATGCAAAAAAAGGCCTTTAAATAGCCCTCCTCTCCCCCGTTACCTTGGCATCCCTTAACTCCGCACCTTGACTACCATGGCTAGTCGTAGTAGCACTAGGCTTTTGGCTCTTGCCCTCATTGTCCTCCTAAGCGTTGGGCTCACTTCTGCCGCTAGATCCCTCACCGGAATCAGCGGTGGAGGTGGCGGTGGAAGTGGTGGTGGTGGCGGCTTTGGCGGTGGTTCTGGGTCTGGTTACGGTAAGGGATATGGTGAGGGATACGGTGAGGGTGCTGGCGGAGGAGTTGGTGGAGGATACGGGAAGGGAGGTGGTGGTGGCGGAGGTGGTGGAAAAGGCGGTGGCGAGGGCGAGGGCACTGGGTCCGGGTATGGCTCTGGTTCGGGCTACGGGTCCGGTGCTGGTGGTGGTGCACATGGTGGAGGCTACGGGAGTGGCGGAGGTGGTGGTGCTGGCGGCGGCTCCGGCGGAGGGCATGGAAGCGGGAGTGGATCGGGATATGGCTCAGGAGGTGGTTCCGGGTATGGTGCTGGCGGTGCCCATGGCGGAGGCTATGGCAGTGGCGGCGGCGGTGGAGGCGGCGGCGGGTCCGGCAGTGGCTCCGGCTCCGGCTATGGGCACGGTTACGGTTCCGGCTATGGAAGTGGTGGGGGTGGAAACTGACACTCCTAGAGGAAAATCCCTACCTTATAATATGCCTTGCATAATGGGTCCATAACGTGCTCTTGATGTAGTTAAGAATAAATTTGCGCTTGTATGCCTACTAGTGTATGGAACGCAGCTTTCTTGCTTAAATAATAACTAAAGAAAAGTTTATAGTATGTCTCTTTTTGATGTTGGGTAAAAGGAAACATCTTATTGTGGGGAATAATTTCTCTTAGGAAGGAAAGTCACACGTTCTTAACAATTTGAGTTCAAAAATGCACTCAAACTCTAAAAGAAACTCGAGTTGCAAAGATTTTTGTTGGAAAAATCTGGAGTTTCCCTGAAATGTCTAAAATTCTCTAACACTTGGAATATTTTTAGGAGCAAGATATTTACAATGTCTAAAATATTGTTCTAACTACTAAATGGATGACAAGAGACATCATCCTCTTCTATAAACAGGTGAGGGGGTTCTCATTTGCGACACAAGTCTCCACCATACTAGATTGAATACTAAGCGTTGTTCAGCCACTTTACTTTTTTCTAATTGTCTTGCTATTTACTTTCCCTAGTTTAAGGAACAGGACACTAGCCTAATCTAGAATTTACTAAAGGGAAAGACTGAGTCAGCTATGGGAAAGCATTCTAAGTAAATGATCCATTCTTAATATAATGATCCATCTTGATTGGCAGTGAGCAGTGGCTGTTCTGTATGCTTATCATGCTACACCAACAAAAGCGATGTCACTTCGTAGAAAAAATAGATTTAAAAATAAACTTAGTCTAAAAATCGAGATATGGCAAATTAACCTTACAATTGATTATACTTTTTTAAGAAAATTAAATAAAATAAAATTGGTTACTGTTTGCATGTATCCAATGAAACTCCAAATTTATCAGGATGTTTAAAAAAAATACTTGGGATTTGGGAGTGTCCTAGTTCTCTCTTCTTCCAGTAACTATTCTATTTTTCTTTATACAGGTTCATAGGGCAACCCTTAACAGGACTTTTTGATAGAATCCATGCGCCTATGCTAAGCTAATGACTGAAGTCCGATTGTGATTCTTAACTACAGGCTTGGGCCTAGTGCACAAAGCCCAGACCAAAAGTTCAGAGTTCAAGGTCTATAGGGCATTGCTATTTTAATTTTTGCCTAATTATTGTTTCCAAAAATCTGAGAACAAAAATATCTAGAGAACAACAAATGACAGTGAAACCTTTTTTTTCTGCAATTCTTTGTAAAAACTTTGGAGCTTTCGGTAGCTTTGGAAAAAGAGTGAAAATAAAATGAATAGCGGAAGTTTTATGCAAATGCTGTTCAACGTCAATCTTTCAATGATATTTAACTAATTTGAAGAGAAACGGGAGAGATAGGGCTTAGTAAATTTCTTGATTTGAATAATGTTTACCTTGGAAAAATGTTATGTAATGACATTTGATAAAATGTAGAAGCAACTGGATTAAATTTGGTTGTAAAATTATAACATTTGAAATTTTCTAAATGCTTTAATTTTACCACTGCCTGTTATTATGAATAATCCATATGGAAATCAAAAATCTCAAGCAGGCTTTTCATGTTCTATGGGTCAAATCTTGTAGGCTGTGCGCCTACCTGCTCATGCTGTTAGGTCAGGGCATGATAATTAACCTCCTCATGCCTGCTTAATTTGGTGTTATTATTGCTCACGACACCTTTTGTCGAGGCGATTAAGGATCACCAACCTAGCATAATCAACTTCAAGCAGCACAAGTCCCACTTCTATCCTGGGTTCTTTTAGGGCTTGTTTGTTTCGCGGGAAGCATTTTTTCTCTTAGGAATATAATTCCTAGGAACAAATTCCTAGGAAGAGGATGCCTAGGAAAGTACTTTTGGCATGTTTAGTTGACCATGGAAAAGTGATAAATTTCCAAAGTGCTTATCTTTGTTTGGATATCACTTTTCTGGAAAAGTTATATATAATTCCTACTATGCCCTTAATAAATATTAGGTCTTTAATACCTCTTTAATGCTTTTTTAATGCTGAAGGGTATTTTTGGAAAAAAATAAAAATTGCGTGATTTCCGCCTCATGGGAAAGATTTTCCCATGAGATGTGGGAATCATATTTTCACGGAAATACAACTTTTCCATCTTTCTCCTTTGAAAACTCCAACCAAACAAGAGGCATCTAATTACTTTCCCGTTGACCATACTCTCCCTCCTTTTTTTCCTGCGAACCAAACGAGCTCTTAGGGTTTTTTGGTTAAGACAAATGTATTATATAGTTCTGGTATTATACAATGCTCAGTCCCTTTATCTCACAGGCCATCATGAGAAGTTTACAGCCAGCCAGTGTGGATCTTTTCACAGCACCGATGGCTCCGATTCAAGGGACAACATTTGTTCTCAAATTTTGTTTGAGAAGTACATTTTTTCTGTGAAATTGAAAGACCAGGTTGCTTAAGCACATGATATTGGATATACTAATTAATTTGCTTGCTCTTCAAAGACATGTACATATGCTTCTGTGTTGTTTCTCTCTACATGAAGCGTACGTAGATGCAATACCATCATTTAAAATTTCTTAGGAAACCATCCATGCCCAACATTTATCCACTCTATTTTTTATTTTTATTTTTTTTATGGCACTCAAGTGACTTCTAGTTGGTCAGGCTTTTCAGCAGCGCTGTTGCCCCATCTGATTAGATGCCCATGTTGGTCAAGGTACAGCAACTGTTGCAGTCTTTTGTCGAATACCTGAAGGTTAAAACATAGCTGAGAACAACGTTCACTTGTGATGGCAATGTTTAGAGCCAAGATACTGTATTAAATGATAGAACCTATAATAAATTTTGTTTTATAAAAACTGAAAGCAGCTTATAATAATAAGAGCAGCAGTAGCAGCAACAACAACAATAAACTACGACGATAGTAGCAGCAGCAAAGCAGTAAAAATGAATAGGCATATGCTTATGGAAAATAATGAACCGTTATGATACAGAAGATACATGTCGAATCACCTAATTTTCTGCTGAAAGAGAATTGCCTTCACCAAAACCAACAATTTTCATGAAAAACTATAATACCTTCCCTTTTTTTCAAATTTCAACCTCTATCACGGGTACCATCCTCAAACAATCATGCCAGCATAAAATTGCAATAATAGCATTGTATTCATTATAAAACAGATAAAGCTCATATCGTTACAACACAATTGAATCTAATGAAATATGGTACAACTTCTGAAAGCTAAACATCATAGCTCTCAATTTTTCTCTTTACTTGAACTTCTCCTTTGGTATTTTAAAATGGCCCAAACGAGATGCCTGAAAGAAAACTCTGGCCATAAAGGGACTGGATTTTGCAAGTGGCTAAAAGTAGTTTGCCAGCGAAGGAAATTACTCAGCGGAGTTTCTCTCGATGTCCTGATCACAATATCAGGATCAGGGCAATCAGATGTGTACAAGTGCCGCTCCAAATCAGTAACTGAAATTAATCACACTATCCATGTTATCTGCCCGAACTGATTCATCTTTATAACCATTATTATACCCTTTCCGTCTTCTGCCCTTCTTTTCTACACATGATTCTTCACTCTTCAGCAGCATGCATGATCTCATTTGTCGACGTGTAGGCCACGCATGCTGAAAACACTGGTCCTGTACTCACTGGCAGTGCTTGCCATTGCCTTTTCAGCTGCTAATCTTGCCGGCTACCTCAAAAGACTCATGTTTTCCAAAAATTAATCCTAATTCTATATTTGTTCACAATGCTCTCTTCCTTTAGCAATTCATCGATCTTTTGCTTCATTAAATCCATCAACGACTGCACCTCATCAGGTTGTCGTTTAAAATTGTCAATACTGAGAGCATATACTGCTCTAGTATAAACTAATTAATTTAACTCCGACGTTTTCAGAAAACTAACATATGGAGATAGAATAGTCCAACATGGCTTCAAGAAGAATCAAACGAATCCTCCTGATTCGTAAAATGACGATGCAATTCATAGGGCTGCTGATTTCCGCTCCATGACTCCCATGAGTTCATGACGCCCATCCAGTTGCATCGAGAGACGAAGCTAAATCGCTAACGTTGCTGTGCTTGTAACGGGTTCCTTCCATAATTTACATACCACAGAAAAGTTTCAACATCAAAAGAAGGAAGCTGATGATCTCGTTTTGCTAGTCAAACGGTATGTTGAAAAACGCAACCAAAGCCAGCGAGAATATCACAATGAGTTACTGGCTCGCAAATTCCACCACCGCCGACGATAAAGAATAGCAGCTTCACCTCGATATCGTCGTATCGAACCTTTCATGATGGAAACAAAATAGAACGAAAAAAGTCAGAGAATACATATCTGAATCGCAAACTAAGCGAGCAATGCAGTAGCTGCAAGCGGTCAGAGAAAGCAGCTTCCAGTGCCAGGTCGATATGAAAGATTTAATGCAAGCTTTGGAGCGAAGGCAAGTAGAAACTTAAGGTTTGGTGGGGTTGGTGACGTTGGGATTGTAGATCGAGGTCGAGCTCATGGAGTAAAGAAGTCATACAAGGCGACAAGGGCGAATGGTTGGTGGTCATGGAGGAATTTGACGCAGGATTTTGATTGGTTTCTCGGTGGACGAGAGATGGATAAGTCCACGCGACAGCAGGGAGGGAGTGGTTGTGGTGTGTGATGTTACAACGTTTTGAAGTGCTTCAAGCGCGGCCGCTTGCCTGTGGGCGAGATCGCGAGAGAATGCACAAGTTAGTGCAAGTAGGCATCCGTATATAAGCGTCCTTTTTTTCTTTTTCTTATTAGTTGTTCCCAGCTTAACATGTCGGTGGGATAATTTTTCTTAGATAGATTAAAAATAATAAACGAAGATTCTTGACTTAAAGAAGAAAATTATTTGCTTCCGCCTGTACGATCGAGCATGTATGTGAGTGCATGTGTATGCTCGTATGCACATGTGCATGTATCTGTGTGAGTAATACATATGTTGTGCATTTATGCTCATGTGTTCATGCATGTGTGTCCCCTGCCATGTGTCAACTTAAAATGATTGTATGTATCTTTCAAAATCAGCTTTCTTTTGAAATGAAAATTTATATATATAGTTACTACAATTTACATTATTTGGTATAGGGGCCTGCACAATACATTTTTAGTAACAAAAAAATGATAGATTTATTACATGGTGGTAAGGATTAGGCCATTAAGATAACATTGATGGGGTATTTTTTCTGAAAAGAAAATTATTCCTTTCATTTATTTTATTTTATTCACTGAATTAATAGGTTGTGCAAAATAAAAATTATATTAAAATATTTTGAAGAGGCAAAATAATAAGTAATTTTATTTAGAGATATAAAGACAAACATCAAATAAGAATCAATTTTATAGATTGAGTGAGACTTAAATTTGAATATATTTTTTTCAGGTGGGGAGAACTAAATCCAACTTTCGATTCCTCAATTTAAATATAAAATATATAAAAGTCAATATTTTGCTTTGAAATTATCTTTTCAACTTTTACTTTTGAGGGAAAAAAATTTTTCTTTACTAAATTCTATGTTGCACAAGAATGCACCATCCCTAGTTACGCCTATTCAAGCTTGACTACAAATAGCGAAAAACCCAAGTTGACTAGATTTTAGTTTCATCACTTTTTCTTTATTTACTTACATTCATTGATCAATATAGCAAAAAATAGTATGCTGAGCACCAACATATCTAGCTTGATAGTACCCAAAAGATGCACCATGGTCGATGTTCATTTATAAGCTTTACTAGTATCCTTTTGTTTTCTCTCTCAAACTTGCGTATCGTCCAAGAGAACAAGGCTATAGTCCAGTGGTGGCACCTCTCTTCTCTTTTAAGTTCCAAACATTTGAACATGTCTTCAGCTGTGAATATGCCTTTTAACATTCCTGATAAATGATTTGCAAAGCTCTTTTTTTGACAAAATAACAAAAAAAACATGTATATCTCCATCAGATAAAAGAGAAGTATAATTATGATCTACGTATGCCTATGCACATTTTTACATGAACAAATCTAAAATTTGCTATAGAACAAACAATGACATGTGTTTGCATATGCCAAATGCTGGTTCGACAAGATTACCTCTAGTTGATCCTTGGAGCCAAGTTAGCTCCAATGAATAGGCTAACACATCACACAGCAAGATACCTAAGGAGCACAGCCATATTGTGCATCCCGTGCATGTCAATGTTTGATACACATCCATACTATATTAGACCAAGAAACAAAATGGCAAAAATGGTTGAACCTACTATAATTTCTTCATATTATTTTTTTAAATACCAAGGGTTATGCAATTTAATCTAGATCGAGCCAGTTGAACTGTTGGATAAATCACTTATTGAACTCAATTTCAGGTAAACATTTCAATCCAAAATTTGGTGATCCAACTTAATAACTTGGTTGAATTTTTCATTAAAGCATGATCCGACTTAAGTAAATCCGTATTATTTATTTTCTATATCTATTATATGCCAAAATTATATAATTATTATTCTATATTTTCTATGTATTTTCTATGTTATTATTTATTGTATTATCTTATTTATTTTTGCATTGATCAGGGGGTTGAGTCGACCGGACATTATTCACTCAAATCCAAATGACTTGAGTTTTGCACTACTTCATCCTTGCTAGCTAGTGCGCTGGAGAGAACTGCGTGTATAAGAAGTTATAGCATGCTGCTTTGTTGTGCATGGAATAAGCAAGCATTAAGCATGCACTATATATATTGTGAGCATTCTAACTCTGTAGGAGGGATCGGGGGTGTATATATACTTTATGCGAAAGAAAGATCCAACTTTTTTCACATGAATGCACTGTTTGATCAACACACTCCAAACTCTATCATTCACCTATCTATATACACGATGAATAATCCAATAGTAGATTTGTGCGATGAAATGTGAATCCTCCCCTTAGGCATAAAGCTGGCTACCTTAGGAAAGCAAAACGTATATTATATCGATGATAAAATAAAAGTGAAAAAAAAGGTGGATGAGCGACGCTGGGTGGGTATAATCGAGAGAATCCCACTAATAAAGTGAGAAAAGAAGCTGATGACACATCGGAGCCAAAGTGTCAAAAAAGAGCAACCAGCCGACGCCCTTGGAGTCCTCATTTCACACGGCTTTGGCCCTCTCGAAAACAACGTGAATTATGGCCTCAGATTTCGTCCGTTAGCCATGCAAAAAAAACCCTATAAATACCCCCCATCTTCCCCGTTACCTTGGCATCCCTTACTCCGCTCCTTGACTACCATGGCTAGTCGTAGTAGCACTAGGCTTTTGGCCCTTGCCCTCATTGTCCTCCTAAGCGTTGGGCTCACTTCTGCCGCTAGATCCCTCACCGGAATCAGCAGTGGTGGTGGCGGTGGAAGTGGTGGCGGCGGCGGCGGCGGCGTCTCTGGCGGTGGTTCTGGGTCTGGTTACGGTGAGGGTGCTGGCGGAGGAGTTGGTGGAGGATACGGGAAGGGAGGCGGTGGTGGTGGAGGTGGTGGAAAAGGCGGTGGCGAGGGCTCGGGCTCTGGGTCCGGGTACGGCTCTGGTTCGGGCTATGGGTCCGGTGCTGGCGGGGGTGCATATGGTGGAGGCTACGGGAGTGGCGGAGGTGGTGGTGCTGGCGGCGGCTCCGGCGGAGGGCATGGAAGCGGGAGTGGATCGGGATACGGCTTAGGAGGTGGTACCGGGTATGGTGCCGGCGGTGCCCATGGCGGAGGCTATGGCAGTGGCGGCGGCGGTGGAGGCGGCGGCGGGTCCGGCAGTGGCTCCGGCTCCGGCTATGGGCACGGTTACGGTTCCGGCTATGGAAGTGGTGGGGGCGGAAACTGACACTACTGGAGGAAAATCCCTATCTTATAATATGCCTTGCATAATGGGTCCATAACGTGCTCTCGATATAGTTGAGAATAAATTTGCGCTTTTATGCCTACTACTGTATGGAAGGCAGCTTTCCTGCTTAAATAATAACTCAAGAAAAGTTTATAGTACGTCATTTTTTGTTGCTGGGTAATTTAGTATGGTGCTACATGGTACTTACCCTTTCATCTAATGTAAAAGGAAACGTCCGATTGTGGGGAATAATTTCTCGTAGGAAGGAAAGTCACACGTTTCTACCAATTTGAGTTAAAAAATGCACTCAAACTCTAAAAGAAACTCGAGTTGCAAAGATTTTTGTGGGAAAAATCTGGAGTTTCCCTGAAAAGTCCAGAATTCTCTAACACTTGGAATATTTTTAGATATTTCGTGAAAATTCCTATATTCTTCTAGGAGCAAGATATTTACAATGTCTAAAATATTATTCTAACTACTAAATGGATAACAAGAGACATCATCCTATGTGATCACTTTTATTACTAGCCTAACTCTATAAACAGGAGAGGGGGTTCTCATTTGTGACGCAAGTCTCCACGATACTAGATTGAATACTAAGTGTTGTTCAACCACTTTACTTTTTTCTAGTTCTCTTGCTATTTACTTTCCCTAGTTTTAACGAACAGGATACTAGCCTAATCTAGAATTTACTAAGGGGAAAGACGGAATCAGCTATGAGAAAGCTATAAGTACACGATCCACTCTTAAGATAATGATCCATCTTGAGTTGCAGCGAGTATGCCTATCATGCTGCACCAACAAAAGCGATGTCACTTCGTAGAAAAAATAGATTTAAAAATAAACTTAGTCTAAAAATCGAGATATGGCAAATTAACCATACAATTGATTATATTTTTTTAAAAAAATTAAATAAAATAAAATTGGTTACTGTTTGCATGTATCCAATGCAACTCCAAAATTATCAGGATATTTAAAAAAAATACTTGGGATTTGGGATTGTCCTAGTTCTCTCTTCTTCCAGTAACTATTCTGTTTTTCTTTATACAGGATCATAGGGCAACCCTTAACAGGACTTTTTGATAGAATCAATGCGCGTATGCTAAGCTAATGACTGAAGTCCGATTTTGATTCTTAACTACAGGCTTGGGCCTAATGCACAATGCCCAGACCAAAAGTTCAGAGTTCAAGGTCTATAGGGCATTGCTATTTTAATTTTTGCCTAACTATTGTTTTCAAAAATCTGAGAACAAAAATATCTAGAGAACAACAAATGACAGTGAAACCTTTTTTTTCTGCAATTCTTTGTAAAAACTTTGGAGCTTTCGGTCGCTTTGGAAAAAGAGTGAAACTAAAATGAATAGCGGAAGTTTTATGCAAATGCTCTTCAGCGTCAATCTTTCAATGATATTTAACTAATTTGAAGAGAAAAAGGAGAGATAGGCCTCAGTAAATTTCTTGATTTGAATAAAGTTTACCTTAGAACAATGCTATGTAATGACATTTTGTAAAATGTAGAAGCAACTGGATTAAATTTGGCTATAAAATTATAACATTTGAAACTTTCTAGATGCTTTAATTTTACCACTGCCTGTTATTATGCATAATTCATATGGAAATCAAAAATCTCAAACAGGCTTTTTATGTTGTATGGGTCAAATCTTGTAGGATGTGCGTCTACCTGCTCATGCTGGTAGGCCAGGGCATGATAATTAACACCGTTAACATTGCTATTATATAGTTCTAGTATTATACAATGCCCAGTCCCTTCATCTCACAGGCCATCATGGGAAGTTTACAGCCAGCCAGTGGATTTTTACGCAACAGTGATGGCTTCGATGCAAGGGGCAACATTTGTTCTCAAATTTTTGCTCGAGAATTACATATTTTCTGTGAAATTGACCTCAGAGACGCCCGACCTCAGGGCGCCCGACCAAGCACTCGACTTCGAGGCGTCCGACCAGGGCATTCTTGACCTCGAAAGCCCGACCTTGTCATCCACCCGCTGCAGCCGCATCCTTCTGCAGCTCCACCGCATCATGCTCCGTTCGCCAGCTCAACCGGGGGACCATGCCCTGCTACCGCTGTCAACAATTAATGTGTATGGCCTCCGCAGATCTCCGGCTCATTCAACAATTAATGCGCATGCTATCCACGGATCTCCGGCTTACCCAAAATCTCAGGCCCTCTACGACAACCAGTTGACTCACTCGACTACGTCCGATCACCCACGACGACTCATTGGCTCCAGTCTGGTCTTCCACGGCAATGCATTAATTCACACGATCGTGCTCAATTATGATGGAAACTCATTTAATTCGTCCGGTCATATCACAGGTAACCCTGTATCCCTCCTATAAAAGGAGAAATTCTTCCTCTTCAAAGGGGGGATTCTTCTTCTTGATCCGGAAACTCTGACTCCGAAATGCAAAACTCTCTCTTTCTCCACAAAAGCCTCCTCTGACTTAAGCATCGGAGGGCCGGCGTCGGAAACTCCGACCACCGGCTTTTTTGCAGGTCCCCCGGAGGACGCAGCCCGCCAACGCACCGCCACCCGCCGGAGCTCCTCCTTCTCGGTCGAGCGGTCGCCCCCGAATCCAATTTCCAGCAACAGTTGGCGCTAAAGAAAGGGATCGAGTTGCGGCCATGAAGCTAAGGAGCAAAGGAGCCTCCAACGCCTCGAGGCGTCCCGCATTAAATCTTGGACACTCAGTCCAGAAATCACCACAAAGACCTCTGGTGGACCCAGCCCCCCAAGTCCAACCGGAACAGTTCAACATTCTGGTGCAACAAGTTCAAGCCTTGGCCGCAGCGGTCCAAGGCCTGCAACGTGTGGCGCCCCCCCATGCCGCCTCCACAAGTCCAGGTCCAGTCAGTGCTCCCTCCAGACGGACCGGCACCCCAAGGCCAAAATCTCTATGGCTCCTCGAGGACCAATAATAAAGAACGATGCTACTACCAAGGCTCAACCCGAGCGTTTTCCCGGAGAGAGCCGCTAGAAAGAGGCCTGGATAGAAGGCCGCAGCTATCGGAAGCCGAGTCAGCCCCGGGTCAACCCGCACCGGAACAGACTATCGTGGCAATCCCTCGGGGCGAGGAACTCGACAAAAAGGTCGAGAAGCTCGAGCGCCAGATCGAGGCGCTCCACGGCAGGAAGACGAGGCACGAATGTGACTTTGAGTTTACCACCAAGTCGCCTTTCTCCCGCCAGATTGAGATGAACCGATCCCACCGAGGTTCAAAATGCCCCAAGTGGAGCCCTACAATGGGACTACTGATCCCCTCGACCACTTGGAAAGTTACCGAGCCCTCATGGCGTTGCAGGGGTCCTCGGAAGCTGTGCTCTGCAAGGCCTTTCCAGCAACTCTTCGAGGAACGGCTCGGCTTTGGTTCTCTAGACTGAAACCAAGCACGTTATCCTCTTTCGAGCAGTTCGGCAGGCAGTTCGCCACCAATTTTGCTGCCGGCAGACGCTAGCGACGAACGTCGGACTCCCTCCTTGACATTAAGCAGAAGGAGGGAGAGTCCTTGAAAGACTACCTCGACCATTTTACCGCCGCAATCTGGAAGGTCCGCGAGCTCGACCAGTCAATAGCCATGTCGGCACTAAAAACGAGGGCTCGATCCTACAGGTTCATCTTTTCTATTGAGAAGAATTTTTCCGCCAACTTCATTGCAATGTTGGCCGAGGAGGCTATCACCTCCAAGCGGGGCGCGACCGAGCAAGCCTCGAAGAAGCAAAATAGGCGCCGCAAGGAGCGTGGCCACCCGAGAAGCCGATCCCCCCGCCAAGATAAAAACCTGCCTCGGCTAAGGAGTCCACCTCGATAGCGCGCGCAGCTCCGACCGAGGTCCCTACCTCGATCGAGATCTCCATTGCGGTCGCGGATGCCCCGGGGGAAATACGAGAGCTACACTCCCCTCAATACACCCCGGGTAGAGATCCTTATGGAGATGGAAGGCCGAAACTATCTCCGACCCCCACCCCCGATGCGGAAAATAGGGGCTCAACGCAACCCTAGGAAATATTGCCGCTTCTATTGGGACCACGGCCACGACATGGAGGAGTGCTTTCAGCTTCGAGATGAGATCGAGGCGCTCATTTGCCGTGGAGTACTCGACCGGTTTGTGCAGAACCGGCGCGGGGAAAGAAGACCGGTAGAAAATGCTGCGCCGTCCGAGAACCCAAACGACAACAAGCCCATTGTCGGCACCATCAACACTATCGGGAGGGGCCCGGCTGAAGGAAGTTCAGGTGGAGAACCAACCGGGAGAAGAACCCCTCTGAAGCGTCCACGCACCTCTGAAGCAATCTCGTTCTCGGACGAGGACTTAGAAGGAGTTGAGACTCCTCATGATGACGTTGTGGTCATCTCCATGATCATAAATAAATTTGATGTAAAGCGTGTCTTGGTCGATAATGGAAGCTCAGCAAATGTTTTGTACTGCGATGCCTTTCGAAAAATGGGGATGACAGAGGACCAGCTCCAGAGAATGAACGCTCCGCTTGTCGGATTCACCGGAGACTCGGTCCCGGTAGAGGGTGAGGTCAGCTTACTGGTCAGGTCGGGCTCGCCCCTCGAGAGAGCACCGTGAGGAGGGATTTTCTTGTGGTCCGCCTGCCCTCGGCCTACAACGCCATTCTTGGACGACCAAGGCTTAACGCCCTCCGAGCTGTGGTCTCGACCTACCACCTGCTCTTGCGGTTCCCCACCGACCGAAGAGTAGGCGAGGTTCGTGGGGACCAGTCAATAGCTAAGCAATGCTATATGGCGACTCACAAAGCAAAGCAACCGGCTGAAGCACCGAGCCAAACGGAACAATCAGCCGAGGTGCCAACCCAAACGTTAGATCAGATGCTACCCATTGAAACCCTGGAAGTGCGGGACGCCTCCCGGAAAGAACGGGTAGAACCTGGTGAGCTTCTTATCCAAATCCCCTTAAAAGAAAACTGCCTAGAGCTAACCGTGCAGGTCGGCTCCAGCCGGAGCTCTCGCGAAACAGACCACCTAATCGAGTTCCTCTGGTCCAACATGGACGTCTTCGCCTGGTCGCCCACGGACATGCTGGGGTAGACCCCGAGGTCATGGTTCACCGACTTCAGGCAAAACCGACCTACAAACCTGTGAGGCAGAAGAAACGGAGCTCCGCGCCGGAATGACAACGAGCAGCGGCCGAGGAAGTAGACAAACTTCTCGAGGCCGGCTTCATCCGGGAGGTCTCCTATCCAGATTGGCTCGCCAACGTAGTCCTCGTGAAAAAAGCTAACGGAAGGTGGCGCATATGCATGGACTACATCGACTTGAACAAAGCCTGTCCAAAGGACAGCTTTCCTCTCCCCAACATCGACCAGCTCGTTGACTTCACCTCGGGACATCAGTTGCTGACCTTCATGGACACCTTCTCGGGACATAATCAAATCCGAATGCGCCAGAAGACGAGGAGAAGACGGCCTTCATCATCGATAAGGGCCTTTATTGCTACAAAGTGATGCCGTTCGGGTTGAAGAATGCCGGAGCAACATATCAAAGGTTGGTCAGCCAAATCTTTAAAAATCAAATAGGCCGAAACATGAAGGTCTATGTGGACGACATGCTGGTGAGGAGCCGAACAATAGAAAACCATGTAGCTGACCTCAATGAGGCATTCTTCACACTTAGAAAGTACCAAATGAAGCTCAACCCTGCCAAGTGCGCATTCAAGGTCACCTCGGGCAAATTTTTCGGCTTCGTAGTAACCCAGCATGGAATCGAAGCAAACCCTGAGAAGATCCAAGCGCTGCAAGAGATAGTGCCACCAAAGACAGTCAAAGAGGTACAACAGCTCACTGGGCAGGTTGCAGCTCTGGAAAGATTTGTTTCCAGGTCGGTCGAGCGGTGCCTCCTATTCTTCAAAATCCTCAAGCGGCCGAAGAACTTTCTATGGTTGGAGGAATGTCAGCAAGCTTTTGAAGAGCTCAGGCGCCTTCTTGCTTCCCCTCCATTACTCACAAAACCCCAGCAGGGTGAACTCCTCTATTTGTACCTGGCCGTCTCTCCGGTCGCGGTAAGTTTGGTCCTGGTCCGAGAAGATAACAAGCTTCAAAGATCGGTGTATTATACCAGCCAGGTCCTGAGGGATGCTGAGACCCGATATTCCAAGCTAGAGAAAATAATTTTTGCCTTGGTCATCTCGGCTCGAAGGCTCCGACCCTACTTCCAGGCCCACACTGTGGCCATACTGACCAACCAGCTTATGAAGCAAATTCTGTAATGGTCGGATCGCGCGGGGAGGATTGCGAAGTGGGCAGTCGAGCTCGGAGAGTTCGACCTTGAATACCGTCCGAGGCTGGTGATTAAAGCCCAAGCGCTCGCTGACTTTATTGTGGAGTGCACTTTGCCGGACGATCCCGAGCTCGCACGCACACCAGCGGAGGAGACCCCGAGGCAACATGGGTTCTACATGTGGACGGCTCCTCAACCTCGGGGGGTAGTAGAGCAGGCCTCATTCTCACTAGCCCAGACGGGGTAGTCGCGGAGCAGGCTCTACGCTTCGAGTTTCCTGCCTCGAACAATAAAGCAGAGTACGAGGCACTCATTGCAGGGCTCAAATTGGCAAAGGAGCTGAAAGTGGAGGACCTGAAAGTCTTCAGTGACTCCTAACTGGTCGTGAACCAGATTTTGGAAAACTTTGAAGCAAGAGAGCCATCGATGCAGAGATATCTCCAAAAGGTGCGAGACCTCACGTCCATCTTGGGCTCCTTCAACATCCAACACATTCCCAGAACAGAGAACATAAGGGCAGACCAATTGTCGAAGCTGGTGACTTTCCGCATGAGCGAGCTCCCTAAGGCAACAGTGCTCGAATACCTCCAAACGCCCAGCACAAAGGAGCCCGAGCCAACCCTCTGCATCGAGACCGAGCCGAGCTGGATGGTCGAGCTCGTCAGCTATCTGCAGAACGAAGTCCTCCTTAATGATGAGCTCAAGGCCCGCCGAATCAGGCGTCAAGCCTCCCGATACATACTATATGAAGGCAAGCTTTACCGAAGGTTGTTCACTTCTCCCCTCCTCAGATGTCTCCGCCCATCAGAGGCAAGCTATGCCATGCGGAAAGTTCACGAAGGGATCTATGGGAACCATTTGGGAGGATGAGCACTGGCCCACAAAATTTTGCACCAAGGATATTATTGGCCCACGCTTCAAAAGGACGTATTGAACTTCGTCCGAAGGTGCGATCGATGTCAGCGGAACGCCAACATTCAGCGCCAACCCTCAGCCCCGCTGACCTCGATCGGCGCTCCTTGGTCGTTTGCCCAATGGGGGATTGATATTATGGGACCGTTCCCCCTGGACACCGGGCAGAGAAAATTTCTGGTTGTCTCCATCGACTACTTCACCAAATGGGTCGAAGCCGAACCAATGGCCCGGATCTCCGAGTCGAAGATGCGAAACTTTGTCTGGAAGTCGATAATCTGCAGATTTGGACCCCCCGCATCCTTATATCTGACAATGGTCGTCAGTTCGACAACACTCATTTCAGAGAATTCTGCTCCGAGCTCGGCATCGACCACTGCTTCACCTCGGTCGCCCATCTACAGACGAACGGAGAAACTGAGATGACGAACCGCACCATCCTTTAGGGGCTCAAGGCCAGGCTCGACCGATCCAAAGGGCAATAGGTCGAGAACCTCTACAATATTCTTTGGGCTTACAAAACTACATTTCGACTTCCCACTGGCAAGACCTCCTTCAACTTGGCGTATGGAACAGAAGCCGTCATCCCCCTGAAAATCGAACTCCCCTCACCAAGAGTGGAGCACTACGATGCAGCCTCCAACTCCTCTCACCTCAGGAGCAACTTGGACCTCGTTGAGGAGATGAGGGAGGCTGCCCGAGTCCGCATGGCAAGGTACCAACAGAAAGCGGCACAGTACTACAACTCCAGAGTAAAGACCAAGCTTTTCAACGTGGGAGATCTTGTCCTCAAGAGAACTGAAGATTCTCAGCCTGCCGAGCAGGAAAAGCTTGCCCCAAACTGGGAGGGGCCATACCAAATTGCTCGAGTCCAACGGTCCGGAGCGTACAAGATGGAATCTCTCGAAGGGATCCCCATTCTCCGAAGTTGGAACTCCAACAATCTTTGAATGTATTATCAGTAAAACATTCAGGGGTCTCCGATGTTTGGAAACACAACCGACACTATGGCTCCCTTCTTTCTTTTCAATCTACTCACAGTTCTCCCTTAACTGTTCAATACTCTTCCTGATATTGGGACGCTTGTGAACTTCAGGATACCCGACCAGACTTGGATGCCCGACCAAGCTGAGATGCCCGACCAAGCTCGGATGCCCCAGCCAAGTTTGGGATGCCGCGCTGACATCGAGCTCAGTCCCGATCTCCATCAAAGCCCCCGACTAAGGTCGGGATGCCCCACTAAGTCGACAGCGAGCCCAAGCTCCCTCGACCTCGGAAAGTGTCGCGGGATCGACAGCGAGCCCGAGCTCCCTCGACCTCGTGCACGGTCCCCCAACTAATGTCGGGATGCCCCGCTAAGTCGACAGCGAGCCCAAACTCCCTCGACCTTGGAAAGCGTCGCGGGGTCGACAGCGAGCCCGAGTTCCATCGACCTCGTGCACGTTCTCCCGACTAAGGTCGGGATGCCCCGTTGAGTCGATAGCGAGCCCAAGCTCCCTCGACCTCGGAAAGCGTTGCGGGGTCGACAGCGAGCCCGAGCTCCCTCGACCTCGTGCACAGTCCTCCGACTAAGGTCGGGATGCTCCGCTGAGTCGACAGCGAGCACAAGCTTCCTCGATCTCTGAAAGCATCGCGGGGTCGATAGCGAGCTCGAGCTCCCTCGACCTCGTGCACGGTCCCCCGACTAAGGTCGGGATGCCCTACTGAGTCGACAGCGAGCCCAAGCTCCTTCGATCTCGGGAAGCGTCGCGGGGTCGACAGCGAGCCCGAGCTCCCTCGACCTCGTGCACGGTCCTCCGACTAAGGTCGGGATGCCCTGCTGAGTCGACAGCGAGCCCAAGCTCCCTCGATCTCAGGAAGCATCACGGGGTCGACAGCGAGCCCGAGCTCCCTCAATCTCGTGCACGGCCCCGTCCGACTAAGGTCGGAATGCCCCGCTGAGTCAACAGCGAGCCCAAGCTCCCACGAACTCGGAAAGCACCGCCAAACGCCGCCAAGTCAACCGCGAGCCAAGTCTCCCTCGACCTCGCAGCGACATCTCCGCGATATCTCCATGATGCTTCGACGACATTCGGCACTGTTCGACGCCCCCTTTACAGTAATATGCCCCAATTTGAACAAAGGCACCACGCCGGGTCGACCACAGGCCGAAGAACGCCGCTAAAAGTCGATCTTGAAGTGGAGTCGCTTAGCTCGACCCAAGACACCCATCCAGCTCCGATTGTTCGAGAGCAAAGTCTCAGCTAGGCTCGGAATCCCCCGACCAAGGTTGGGATGTCCCGTTGAGCCAGTTGCAAGCCCGAGCTCCCTCAGCCTCGCGCACGACCCTCTGACTCGGCTCGGAGGCCTGTCCCGGTTCAAACGCCTTAGACCGGTTCGAAACGTCCTACTACGTCGATCCTGAGCTCTACCTAATAATGTCCCGGCCAAGCTCGAGGACACCTACTCTCATCGACCACAAATTCAACTTCAGATTCTACCCAACAACACCTCGACAAAGCTCGGGACCAAAGAGCATACAAGCTTCGACGACAACTCGGCTTCGGTCTACAATCCGAAGACCTAATAAAGTCCCCCCGGAGACCGAGCCCAAGGACTTGGCGAAATTTTGTTGAAAATCTAAAGCCTAAAGCCTAAGCACTCGGCGGGCTCTGGCGGGTTCCAAGCTCAAGCACTTAGCGAATTTTTCTAAAAGCCGAGCCCAGGGACTTGGTGAAAATTCACCAAACAAAAGTTCAGCTTAAATAGCTAAAGTAAGAGTTCGTTATAAAAGCAAACATAAGACTGGGGAAAAAAGCCTTCATTAGTAAAGGGCCCTGAGGCCAATTACAAAGCCCGACGAGGAGGCCGACCTCATCTACAGAAATAAAGAAAAAGCGTCCTAAGGGGCAGCTGCAGCTTCGGCGCCGACCTTGAGGTCGTCCACAAAATCACCTCGGAATTTTCAGCCGGAGCCTCCTCGGGGTCCTCCACCGATCCGGGCACATTTACAGTAGCCTCGGTCGGAACGCCGCTAGCGGCCTCGGGAGCAACTTCGGACGCTCCTTCAGAAGCGCCTCCGACAACTTCTCCAGGGGAAGCCTCCTGAGCGGTCTCCTCGACCACTTCGACCTCGGCCTCGACGGCTTCCTGCTCGGCCTCAGGGCCCGCAGGCGTCCCGCTGGCTGCGCCGCCATCCGCCGGACCTTCGGGCTCGCCCTCGCCCTCGACGATCCCCCCGCCGGGCTGAAGACTATCGAGATCGTACTGAGGGCAGATCCGCCGCATTTGCCTCCGGAAGTCGTCGATGCCATGGATAAGCCCGTCCATGGCCTCTTCCTCCATCAAGTCACGGAACTCTTCCGACTCCTGAAAGAGTTGCACCGCATTTTGGGCTTGCTCCAAAGTCCTCTTTTTTCGAGCCTCGAGCTGCTCGATCTTCAGTCGGGCGACCCCCGCCTCATGTTGATGGCCAACGATCGCAGAGCGAGCTTCGGCTAGATGCGCCTCGGAGGCGCGCACCTCTGACCTAGCCAAAGCGTGCACGGCCTTCTCCTCCTCGAGCTCCGCAATCACCGATCGTAGCTCGGCCTCGGCGGCCTCCGTCCTTGCAAGGGCCTCCCTTTGCGAGGCCTCGGCTTCGCCAAGCCTCTTCTCAGCCTCCTTCTGCGCACTCTGGCTCCTCCGAGCCTTATCTCGATAGTCGGCTGCCACAGAGATCAACATATCGACCTCGTGAAGATGCTATAAAAGAAAAAATGAAGGAGTGAGCCGAGACCGAGAGTCGAATATGGGAGTTAAGGCAAAAAATTTACCCGAATGGCGGAGCAGAAGGTTCCATCAATGAGGCTGTTTAAGTCTGCAGCCTGGAACTCGGCTCGATCGGCCGGAAGCAGCGCGACGCGGAATACTTGACGCACTATCTGGCCGTCGTGAAGAGCTGAGTCACCCTCGAAGACGGTCCACTTCGGGCAGTAGGGCCTCCTCTCCGGATGGGCCTCATCCCTTGAAGAACCCGGAAGATTGGGTCTCACCGAGTTCGGCAAAGATGAGCTCGGGACCCCTAGGCCGCTCCCTGGCTCGGGGCCCGAGCGCCGCAACCGGATGACCTGACGACTGGAACGCTAAGAGATAGGGGCTGGACAAGCGAGGGCCGCGGAAGTCCTCGCAGAGCTCGAGCCGGCGCGCTCGATGCCCGGAACCTCCTTCTGGATAGCGTCAGAAGTCCCGGTCCCGGGGGCACTCGCTTCGGTGGCCGCGGCCGTCGAGGACCTAGCTTTCTTCCTGGGCTCGGGTGGAACCCCGCCGGCCTCGGCCGTCCTTTTCTTGTACCGGGTGTAAAGAGCTGCATTACTGGTCACCATCCCCGGAATATCTAAAAAGACGAAAAAAGAGAAGCCCGGATGTCAGGTTGTCACTAAAGAAGAAAGGGAAGGGGGGAAGAGAGAAAAAGAGAAAAAGTACAACAAATAAGACAAAAGACGACAGAACAGAGCCACATAATCGCTCTTACCCTGAGGGCGCGCCGAGCTTAGGCCGACATTCACCAAAGCCACCTCACTCAGGAGGTCATTCAGAAGAATGTTCTCCTCGAGGCTGTAAAGAGCGCCGAGGATCTTCTGCTTGCTCTCTGAAAGTCTGGGGAGCTTGTTGGCGGCCTTGAGCCGGGGCTGCCCTCACCTGGGGTCGAATCCCCACGTGTGCTCAGAGGAAAGAAAGAAAAACTTCTCCTTCCACCCACGAATGGAGGAAGGAGCACCCCGGAAGAATGACCTACCGCCCCGAAGGGCAAGGTAAAGCCACTCCCCATCCGCCGGATTGGACTTCAACATGAAGCACTGACGGAAGACATTTACCGAGGTCGGTATCCCGTGCGCAAGGCAGAGGGACAGAAAACCGATGATGGTCCTCCACGCGTTCGGTGCGAGCTGCGCCGGGACAAGCTGGTATGTCGCCAGAAGCTCGTTCACGAAACCATGCAAGAGAAATCGTAGGCCGGCCTAGAGTGTCTCTACGTACACCCCAATCCGACCTGGGAGAGGCCTCGTCACCTGATCCTCCGACCCGTGGGTTCAAGACAAAACCTGCGCCGAGGAAAAATCCACTCGCCGATCATATCCAACTCCTCCTCGACCAAAGTGGACCCGACTTCGTCCGGGCCACAACCCATCTCCCAAAAAAAAAAAAGAAGAAGAAAAGAAGACAAAAACCCTCCGAACAAATAAGGGGGAAGCACCTACTGAGATTTCCGCCAAAAGTGCCGACGACCCAAAGGTGGAAGATCAAGATGATCGCTGGAAAACGCCTTGGAACACTGCCGAAAGAAACTAAACGAAGATCAAAGAACAAGGGGGAAGAAAGCAGAAAAAGAAACAACAACAGCGGCGGCCAAACGAGAGCCCTTAGGGCCAGAATAAGGGTTTATATAGACCCTCCCAACGACCCAGATTGATAGAGCCGGATCCCACTTTCCACCAGGATTATGCCACGTGTCGACCTCGGAAACCAAAGCGGCATATCAACCTGGATCAACGCTTTAAAAGCAAAATCAAAGCGGCGTCCCGTCGAATCTCGGGACCTCATTATGAACCTGCGGCTTCAAACGGCTTCAAAAAGCGAAGGGGCGTCACCTTTCCTTAAGGACGCCCCGAAGCGCGTAGAATGGCGGAGAAATTTAAAACTGCCCGGTCCCGCCAACCTGGAATTACTTCCTTCGTCCGAGGTCGTGGGCTACTCAAACTCGGAAGGTCGGGGGGTAGTGTTGGAGAAAAAATGGACTGCTGTCGGCACATGACGACGGGTGAAGCGGCAGCGACCTCAAGGCGCCCGACCTGGCGCCCGACCAGGCGCTCGACTTCGAGGCATCCGACCAGGGCACCCGACCTCGGCATTCTTGACCTCAGAAGCCCAACCTTATCATCCACCCGCTACGGCCGCATCCTTCTGCAGCTCCACCGCATCATGCTCCGTTTGCCAGCTCAACTGAGGACCATGCCCTACTACCGCTGTCAACAATTAATGCGCATGGCCTCTGCAGATCTCCGGCTCACTCAATAATTAATGCGCATGCTATCCACGATCTCCGGCTTACCCAAAATCTCAGGCCCTCCACGGCAACTAGTTGATTCACTCGACTACGTCCGATCACCCATGACAACTCATTGGCTCTAGTCTGGTCTTCCACGGCAATGCATTAATTCACACGATCGTACTCAATCATGACGGAAACTTATTTAATTCGTCCGATCACATCACATGTAACCCTTTATCTCTCCTATAAAAGGTGAACTTCTTCCTCTTCAAAAGAGGGATTCTTCTTCTTGATCTGAAAACTCTAACTTCGATATGCAAAACTCTCTGTTTCTCTACAAAAGCCTCTTCTGACTTAAGCATCAAAGAGCCGGCGCAGGAAACTCCGCCCACTGGCTTTTTTGCAGGTCCCCCGGAGGACGCAGCATGCCGACGCACCGCCACCCGCCGAAGCTCCTCCTTCTCGGCCGAGCGGTCGCCCCCAGGCCCTATTTCCAGCAACACTAATTAATTTGGTTGCCCTTCAAAAACATGTACATATGCTTCTATGTTGTCTCTCTACAGGAAGTGTATGTAGATGCGATACCAATTATTTAAAATTTCTTCGGAAACCATCCATGCCCAACATTTATCCACTCTATTTTTTCTTTTTTTTAATGGCACTCAGGTGACTCCTAGTTGGTCAGGCTTTTCAGCAGTGCTGTTGCAGAAAAAAAAAAGGTACAGCAGCTGTTGCAGCCTGTTGCAGAAAAAAAGGTATTTGAATAAACATATGCTGATTGACTGAAGGCATTAAAACATATCAAAGAACAATGTTCACTTGTGATGGCAATGTTTAGAGCCAAGATACTGTATTAAATTTTTGGAACCTATAATAAATTTTGCTTTATAAAAACTGAAAGCAGCTGATAACAACAAAAACAGCAGCAACAACAACAAAAATAAATGGTGACAGCAGCAGCAGCAGCAGCAAAGCAGTAAAAATGAAGGGGCATATGCTTATGGAAAACAATAGAACCGTTGTGACACAGAAGTTACATGTCAAATCACCTAATTTCCTGCTGAAAGAGCATTGCCTCCACCAAAACCAAGAATTTTCATGAAAAAGTATAATACCCTCCTTTTTTTCAAATTTCAACCTCTTTATCACGAGTACCATCCTCAAACAATCATGCCAGCACAAAATTGCAAGTACAGCATTGTATTCATTTTAAAACAGATAAAGCTCATATCATTGCAACACAATTGAATCTAATGAAATGTGGCACAACTTCTGAAGCTAAACATCATAGCTCTCAATTTTTCTCTTTACTCGAAGTTCTCCTCTGTTCTAGATAAGGGTAGATCCTCTGGTATTCTAAAATGGCCCAAACGAGGTGCCTAAAAGAGAACTCTGGCCATAAAGGGACTGGATTTTGCAAGTGGCTAAAAGTAGTTTGCCAGAGAAGGAAATTACTCAGCCGAGTTTCTCCCGATGTCCTGATCACAATATCAGGATCAGGGCAATCAGACGTGTACAAGTGCCGCTCCAAATCAGTGACTGAAATCACACTATCCTTGTTATCTGCCTGAACTGATTCATCTTTATAACCATTATTATACCCTTTCCGTATTCTGCCCCTCTTTTCTACACATGATTCTTCAACAGCATGCATAATCTCATTCGTCGACGTGTAGGCCACACATACTGAAAACACTGGTCCCGTGTTCCTGGCAGTGCTTGCCATTGCCTTTTCAGCTGCTAATCTTACCGGCTCGCTCAAAAGACTCAGGTTTCCCCAAAAATTAATCCTAATTCTGTATTTGTTCACAATGCTCTCTTCCTTTAGCAATTCATCGATCTTTTGCTTCATTAAGTCCATCAACGACTGCACCTCATCAGGTTGTCGTTTAAAATTTTCAATACTGAAAGCATATACAGTCACATACTTCACACCCATCTCATAACAGTATTGGAGAACAGATGTGAGAGCTGTGAAACCAGCCCTGTGACCATTACCCTGTTTGACTCTCCTGCTCTTGGCATATCTACGATTTCCATCCATGATAAACGCAATATGGTTAGGCATTGGACCAAAAGAGAGCACAAAAAAGAGGCATTTACGGAGAAAGCACCAAACACCACCAAGGAGATTGGATGCACTGTTTTCACGTTGCGTCTCCATTACCAAATCCTACCCTGGGAATACACATATTCAGGTCATGTCATTAGTATAAATTAGAAGGACAATATATCAAGGAACCCATCATAATAGACTTGGGAAGGGTATCAATAACTACAACCTATCTCAGAATGACAACGACGACGACGACAACAACAACAACAACAATAGCTTTTGTTCCCTCCATTTCTTTAGAGAACAGAAATATCATAAATTTGAGGATGCAAAATCAACACATAATGCACTATCCTGATTTTATTTTTAAACACGCAATAATCTTATAGACCATTAATAACTATTAGTGTCTGCTCGATATCATAAATTCATTTTTTATGAGTTTGTTGCATAGTATTTATGTTAATTTCTTCCATCAAACAAACTAGGCATAACTTCTAAAAAGAATTAAGAGTAAGGTGCATAGCACCTTCCTTACATGATGCAGTGAGAAATTGAAAATTATTTTGGTATTAAAATTAGAAGATCTTGTCATACAAACCAGAAATTTCCAAATCCTGTAAAATAAGTTTTAAAAAGATCCTATCCATCAGATTTCCTTTTAGGAGTCATAGCATCAGAAGTTTCTACAAAATGATCATGAAGGATGTAGCTATCATGACATGATAAATTCTTGCTGAGATTCTTTTCATGATGAACCTTGATGCATGAGAAGGTCAATATACTATTTAGAAATGTGACAAGAGTTCAGTAAACTTCTGGCATAACCCAGCCTCTCAATAATATCTTATGGTAAGCAGTTTCGAAATGCAAAGGATAGGCACTCGCGGCATCATCAGGCTAGTGCTTTTAACATGTCCAGCAGAGCCTTTTTAAAGTCACCATTCATATATCTGAAGGACACTACAGAGGGAACGGTGTTCCTATCAGATAAAACATCGGATAAGGTGCAGTACCTTTTTGGTATAGCACCTACACATGGTACAGAAAATAACTTGTTGCTATGAACAGGAATTTGGAGGAGTGTTGTATCATTTCTCTTTTCAAAAAAAATAATTTTTTACAGATCAAACCAAAAATTATGCTTTGCCTCAAGTTCTGTTCTAGGAACCTTCATAGTAGTAAAAGGGCTCCCCATGTTTTACAAAGGGAACAAGCAATGAGAGAAGTATAAGGCATGCTATCGAATGCCTAAACTGTATGTTGAAACCATTATACAGCTTCCACCTTCATTACATTCAAGATCAGATACAAATAGCAAAAAAATCCATTGCTCTGGTGACTATAAATTTGACCTTAGAAGATGACACTACCATCCAATATGTTAGGACATGATTCAATGTACAGTTTTTGATTTTTTTTAATTTAAACTTTGTTTAAAGCTAGATACTAATTGAATACATGCACCAAAGTTTTTTTTCCCTGTTATTATTTGGCTAGCTCTGTGGGTTTCTGCAAAAATGGTTGAAAACATTTGGGCATTCAAGCTGTCGTTATCTTCCATGAATAATATAACTTTGAATGATAAGATATTTCACCAAGGCACATGAAGTAATACCAATGAAACTAATGAACCTTTGCAAACAAATGGAATTTGTTCGTACTAGTGTTTCTTCATCAGAAAGTAGTTGAATGACAAACAACTACCAAATAAAATGCTTTCAGTTTTATTCATATAAACAAATTATACATAAAGGAATATAAAGAAATAATTTTAGATGCTCAAAGCATGAGATATGGAAGATAGGTCTTTTCTGCAAGCTGTTGCGAAAATATGCGAGGTCGGTACATAATTGGTTCTTTATGCCTTTTGCTTCGGTTTTCGTAGCGGTATATTCTTAAATGCAAGCAATCCTAGACAATATTGTCCATGAATGGGAGGACAACTGGACCCTTAAAGCCATTTATACCTAAACATAATTCTAAAATTGTAAATGAAGGTCCATGGGCAGGACTTCAAAATATTGTGGATTATGGGAGCTATAGAAGGACAACCATCTGAAGAAAATCAGAAAGCCCCAACTTATAATTAATTGACACAAAAAAAAAATTGAACAATGATTGATAGATATTAATAACATCAACCGGAAACTATATATCAACTTATAATTATGATATGCTATGCCACACCGTACTGGACGGTACCAGACGTACCGTACCGTACCGTCCTGGTACCGATGGTGTACTCCATACCGTCCTGGCACTGGTACGGAGTCCGATACCGGTACGGCGAACCTTGTTTATAATAATATTTCAAAAATGGACCACATGACAACCTAGGTGCTTGCTTAATGCATATGGCTACCCAAGGGCCTTCCTAGCCTAATTAGTCTACATGTGTGGCCTGACCAGGAGGGACTTTTAACTCTTGGACCCTCACACACCCCTCTTATATTAGGTTAATTTTATTTAACATCACCCTGGATGATTTTGCATTATCATAAATGGAACCGAGAAACCTCAATTGATTGCTGCTGCCTTATTGCTTTAGAGACTTGCAAATATATCCAATTGCAAATGCAGCTGTTATTTACAAGTAGAGATCTTGTAAGTCGTTATTGCATTGCGCAACTATAAAAATTACTATTTTGACACAGCAACTAATTATTGCTTTGATTCAAATTATACAAATTTCATATTTGGATTTTCTTTTTTGATCTTTTTTTTTATTATTTTTGGTTTGTTTAACCCTTTCTCCTTCGATTACGCAGGAAACTTCAGGCACTCAACCACTGGCCCCCCTGCCTAGAACCTACCGTTCCCATGGGCAGCCTGTAAGAGTGCAAGATGCATAGCGCTTTTGAAATTCTGGGCTTCTGTTACCCTGTTAATTGAAACAACTTATAACTAAGGGAACTTGACTATAATGGCTCAATTAGATTGTGGGCGGAATGTACTGGGTAACAATGCTTGACTCTGAACAAAGTACAAGGTTTAAACGGCAACTACAGGAAGCTCCCCAGTGCAAAATACAGCAGTTTGAGCAATCTATCTCTCTTTGAATCAACCTATACATTAAAATAATTAATATCTATTTATTTCTATTGATACTAAATTAAAGAAGGAGAAAAAAATATCTATGACAATCTATGATCCGTAGCTTCTTCTCTTTGTGTTTTGATAGTCAAACCATCAGCTTAATCATTCAAAGGATCTATTTGGCTCCAATGCAGCAGAAAACTACTGAAAATGCTAGATATCAATGAATAAAATCCATCCATCGCAGCACATGAACGAATAGAAATTTATACAAGTAATCTAACGAAATTCATCTAAAATCCATGAAAAGAGGCTACGATTGATATTAAATAATACATTAGAAACAAGACGAAAGATTCAATTTTGTGGGCCGGGTCGCTAAAAAAATTATGGATTGAGTAAGAAAAACAGATCAGATGAGTGAAAAACACAAGATGGAAAAAGTGGAGTGCGGAAAAAGATCGAGGACGTGGCGGGGATTGACGCACCTGGATCTCTGAGAGAAGAGGGAGAAAAGCCGGGACGGAGCGGCAGTCGCTGGCCGGCCGCGAAGAAGGGAGCAGAAGACGCGAGAGGACCAGCGGGTACTCGGACTTTGTTCCGCTTGCTTTTCAGTTTTCGATGGACGAAGGCCGTGGACGAGCATCGAGGGAGCGGCGGCGCACGAGACTGCAGATGATCGACACGCGGGCATAGCGCCGATTGGATGCTTGGAGATTAGCACACCTATCGCGGTTGGAAAAAAAAAAAAAAATATATATATATATATATATATACACACACATAAATATCCTTCTAAATATCTAATTTTATATAAATATTTTTTAAAAATTAATATTTATATACATATACCTTTGTAAAATACTTATTTTGCTATTCTACTCTATTTTATTTTTATTTTTGTATATATATCCACACCATCTAATGCTGTTAAAAAATTAACGGTTTGAAATTAAAATAACTAAAATATTCTTTGAATAGACGTGTGCCAAAAGAAATATACGATTACGATGGAAAATAAAAAAATAATTTTAATATTTTATTTTATTTTTAATTTAAATAAATAAAGTTTTTATTAATAATGTTAGATGAACCGTTAGGAATATTTATGCAAAAACAGTATTTTATGAGGATACATAAATAAATATAAATTTTAACAGGATATTCACGTAAATTTAAATTTTTTATAAAAGTATTCAAGCTAAAAAAAAAATTCTTGTTGGTTATGACCTTTGGGGTGCGAGGGAGGAGGTTTAAAAAAAAAAAAAAAAAAAAAAGAAAGAAAGACACAAGAGTGTCCCAATATAAATTCAGCTTACAAAGAAAATTAAATATAATGCATATCTAAAAGGTTTGTGGAGAAATTAAGAATGACGAGGAGCCCCAAATCATTGATGCTTTTCAACAATTTTTTCGGCACCCAGCTACTTCCATAGTCTAAAAGTGTGAAGAATTTTGTGAAGAGTTACATAAATAGAATTTTTTCTTAGTAGAAAGATCCTTCTATTTTTTCTTGCCATATATGCTAGAATATGATCATTAATAACTGATCCCAAGCTTTTCTAACTTGTGGCTGTTTTTTTTTTACATCGCCAATGAGTCCAAATGGAGATTAGCTGGCTATTCATGAATGTTCAAGCAAGTCTTCGAGGTACATCATCTAGATTTAACAAAAGGACTTATGAGAAATAGGTGGGAGACAGATTCAACAACTACAAAGCGGACAACCCCCACTCACCAGCCGTTCCCTTTTTTGCAAGCACGTCTTCCACATGGAGCTTATTGTCAAGACTAGCGGCACTAGCCGCTATCTTCACCTTCTCCGGTGCCACCACTTTTCAAATAACCTATAGTAAGGATAAAGCAAGCCGCCCTTCTTAAATCTCAATGGACTTATAGTATGTGCGAGGACCATGCGGGTATGTGTTTAGTCCTACATCGATTATTCGTTGGATAGATCTTGGGTACTTGTACAGGATCAAGAAATCCAAATAAAACCTTCCGGCTAGCCATTTTAGATAAGGTCCTAAATTGTTATAAATAGTATCTGTTACGGGGGAACTAAGCCGCCATGCTCCACGTGACCGGCACGCGCGCCCATGAAGACTACGGCTGTCCTTTGATCCAGCAATCCGACCCCGAGTCGGATATCTTCGGCTTCGCGGCCCGACCTCGAGTCGGCTGCCCTTCGATCCAGCAGTCCGGCCCCGAGTCGGACATCTTCGGCTTCGCGGCCCGACCCCGAGTCGGCTGCCCCTTAATCTAGCAATCCGACCCCAAGTCGGATATCCTCAGCACCGCAGCCCGACCCCGGGTCGGCTGCCCCCTGATCCAGCACTCCGACCCCGAGTCGGAGATCTCTTGATAACGACAGGCTGCTTCCCAGAGGCACGCCGAGGCCTCCTGCTCCACTACTCCCTGCAACGGCTGTATCCGATGCTGTTCCACGATCTCCTGTATCAGCCGTACAAAGCGGAACTCCACTACGCCCTGTCATGGCCGTACCCAGCGCTGCTCCACGACGCCCTGTAACGGCCATGTCAGTGGCCACTCCGCCGCGCCCACGATGACAAACCCCCCTCAGAGACCCTCCAGCCAGGTATATATGCGGCTGGGGGGAGAAGGGGGGGTAAGCAATATCTTCCAGAGCACTCTCTTGCTTGCGATTATTATCTCTCCTTCTCCTCCAATCTCCTCTGACTTGATCGTCGGAGGGCCCCCACTACCCCAGTGGTGGTGCGAGGCTTGCTCGCAGGTTTCCTGGTGGAAGGTGGAGCGTAACCAACACCAACCAAGACAACTCAGACGGAACCCCGTTCACACCGCTGTGTCAATCGTTCTCGATTTGGACCACCAGCAACAGTTGGCGCTAGAGGAAGGGACTGATCTCAGAGCGATCGTAATGGCATGGCGAGGTGGTCGTGGAGCTTCCAATGCCTCCGGTCGCGGGGCCTCTCGCGCCTCCGGCCGGGAGGCCGCTGCGTCTCCAACACATTCTCAGCAACACTCCACCATTCCACCCCCCATTCAGATGGTCGAAGCCGCTCAGTTCGACCAGTTAGCCCAGCAGGTTCGCACCCTCGCGGAGGTAGTGCAGAACCTGCAGGGTGTGATGTCTCGAGCGCCACAGCGGGCCCAGGAGCCGCTGCCCCCCGAGCGCTCACCTGTCTTCCTCAACCCGCGCTCCTTCCTCTCTCATGGGGAGGAGCGCCGGCGCGAGGAAGGTTCTCGAGCACGGTCCATTCTGCCAGGACCTTCTCATCGAAGCTGCGCGGGGTACGAGAGGCGGACCCGGGCGCGTTCTCCGACCCCCCAGTCCTCGAGGGGCCCGCACTCCAGTCGGTCCCCCTCGCGCCGCTCCTTGTCTCCCACCCACCGGTCGCGCTCCCTGGACCGGCGGGTGAACAATCTCCACAGACAACTCCAGGTCCTGAAGGGCCACTCCAAAGATCTCTTCGCCGACTTGGAGATCTCCTCCCAACCGGCGCTTGCCTCGAGGATCCTGCGGACCCCAAATCCGCCGGAATTCAAAATGCCGGCGATCGAGCCCTATGACGGGGCGGCGGACCCGCGGGATCACGTGGAGAGTTTCAGGACTCTTATGCTCCTCCATGGAGCATCAGATCCCCTCCTCTGCAAGGCCTTCCCGGCGACCCTCCGTGGCCCAGCCAGGGCGTGGTTCGCCGGCCTGGAGGCTGACTCTATCCAGTCCTTTGACCAGTTCACTCACCTCTTCATCAGCCATTTCGCCGTCAGTAGCCGGCGGCGATTGGTTTCCGACTCCCTCTTTGATGTCCGGCAAAACGAGGGAGAAAGCCTGCGGGATTACCTTACCCGCTTCAACAAGGCTACATTGGAGGTCCGGAACCTGAGCCAGGAGGTGGCTCTCTCAGCCCTGAAGCGTGGCTTCCGGAAGGGCAGACTCACCTTCTCCCTGGACAAACGCCTGCCGCGGAGCTTCCCGGAGCTGTTGTCTCGGGCGAACCAGTATGCAGACGCCGAGGAGGCAGCCGCCCACCGGAACAAGGAGGCCGCCGAGGCCCCTCTAAAGCTCGGGAAGAAAAGGCGAAAAGAGGCACCCCAGAGGAGGAGCCCGACGCCTCAACATCGGCGCAGAAGCCCGTCACCGGCGAGGAACCACGGCGCCCCACGCCCTCGTTCTCCGCACCGACGCTTCAACCGGTACACCCCACTCCTGGCCCCCCGGGCCCAGATCCTTATGGAGGTCAAGGGGCGGGAGAACCTCCCGGTCCCGAGGCAGATGAAGAAAATCCCTGGGAGGAGGCCCTCTCGAGCGTACTGTGAGTACCACCGAGACCACGGCCACGACACCGAAGACTGCTTCCAGCTTCGGGACGAGATCGAGGCTCTCATCCGCCGAGGGCGTCTCGGTCGATATGTAAACGACCGACGTCCCCCCGCAGACCCGCGCCCGGCCGACCCGGCCCCTCAGGAGCCTCGGGAGCAGAATCGACCCGTCGCGGGCGTGATCCACACCATCACTGGGGGCTGCTCTCGGCCTGTGAGGAATGCAGGGGGCTCGGTGGAAGCATCAGGGGTGGCCGTCGCGAAGAGGCAGCGGGTCGGAAATGTAATCACTTTTTGTGATGAGGATGTAAAGGGGGTTCAGACCCCCCATGATGATGCCATGGTGATCTCCCTCACTATGGCGAACTATGATGTAAGGCGTGTTCTTGTAGATAGTGGAAGCTCAGCTGATATTTTGTTTTACGAGGCCTTCCAAAAGATGAGCTTGTCCCGACAAGTGTTGCACAAAACATCCACCCCGCTCATAGGATTCACTGGAGACGCTATCTCGGCCGAAGGTGTCGTTGAGCTGCCTGTGACTGCGGGCGTTGCACCCGCAGAAGCCACGGTGCGGCTCGGGTTCTTGGTCGTCCGTGTTCCCTCGGCCTACAACGCTATCCTCGGACGACCCGGACTGAACGCCCTTCGCGCGGTAGTCTCTACATACCATTTGCTAATGCGGTTCCCCGCGGCGGCCGGGATTGGAGAGGTCCGAGGTGACCAACCGACCGCACGGCAATGTTTTCTAGCAACTCTCAAAGGGAAGAAGCCCGTGGAGGCCCTAAGCGTCGAGTCCCTTGACGCCAGAGACGAGGTGGCTTTGCGGCACGGGGAGCCGGCCGAGGGTGTGATCGAAGTTCCCCTTGAGGAGGGTCGCCCGGACCGTACGGTCCGGGTCGGTGCCAGCCTCGACTCGGAAGCTCGGCTCAGGTTAGTGGAATTCCTCCGAGCCAATGCTGATGTATTTGCCTGGTCGGCGGCCGATGTACCTGGGATCGACCCGGAGGTCATTTCTCACGCCCTCAACGTCGACCCAACCCACCGACCAGTAAAGCAGAAGAAGAGACACTGTGCCCCGGATCGGATCCGAGTGGTCGACCAGGAGGTAGACAAGCTCTTGGAGGCAGGATTCATAAGGGAGGTCAGCTACCCCGAATGGCTGGCAAATGTCGTACTTGTCCGGAAGGCGAGCGGGAAGTGGAGGATGTGCGTCGACTACACCGACCTGAACAAGGCGTGCCCCAAAGATAGCTTTCCGCTTCCACGGATAGACCAACTGGTCGACGCGACTTCCGGATATCAGCTGCTGTCTTTCATGGACGCCTTCTCCGGCTACAACCAAATAATGATGGCTCCACAGGACGAGGAGAAAACTGCCTTTATAACAGACCGGGGGCTGTACTGTTACAAGGTAATGCCCTTTGGTCTGAAGAATGCTGGCGCCACTTACCAGCGCCTCGTCAACAAAATCTTCAAAGGGCAAATCGGCCGGAACATGGAGGTGTACGTGGACGATATGCTGGTGAAGAGCCGCCATGCCGACCAGCACATCGCGGATCTGGAGGAGACTTTTGCCACCCTGCGGAAGTTTCGCATGAAGCTGAACCCAGCGAAGTGCGCCTTTGGCGCTTCGGCCGGGAGGTTCCTCGGTTTCATTGTCAACCAGCGGGGGATCGAAGCCAACCCTGACAAAATCAAGGCCATCCAAGATATGTCCCCTCCGACCAAAGTGAAGGAGGTTCAGGAGCTCGCTGGAAGGGTCGCCGCGCTCGGACGATTTGTGGCAAAATCGGCCGAACGCTGCCAACCGTTCTTCAAGGTGTTGAAGCGCCCGAAAGACTTTCTTTGGACGGCCGAATGTCAAGTGGCATTCGACCAACTCAAGGAGTACTTGGCGTCTCCTCCCCTGCTGTCCAAGCCGCAAGAGGGGGAGATGCTCTACCTCTATCTGGCGGTCTCCCCAACCGCAGTCAGCGCAGTACTGGTTCGGGAAGAGGCAAAGCTCCAGAAGCCTGTGTACTACATCAGCCGGGTCCTACGGGATGCCGAGACGCGGTATACGAAGGCGGAAAAGATCGCCTTCGCGCTGCTCACCGCGGCCAGGAGGCTTCGCCCCTATTTCCAGGCTCATCCCGTCACCCTCTTGACCGATCAACCACTGCGGCAGATCCTCAGCAATCCTGAGAATGCGGGACGGCTGGTGAAGTGGGCAGTAGAACTTGGTGAGTTCGACATCCGCTACCAGCCCCGACCCGCCATCAAGGCCCAGGTGCTCGCGGACTTCCTCGCTGAGTGCACTGTGCAGGAGGCGGAACCTAGGCCGCCGGAAACACCCAGCCTCGACCTCCCAATCTGGACGCTTCATATTGATGGGTCGTCGAACCCCGAAGGTGGAGGGGCCGGGCTGGTCCTTACCAGTCCCGATGGAGTGATAGCCGAGTATGCCTTGAGGTTCGGATTTCCAGTGACCAACAACGAGGCGGAATACGAGGCCCTAATCACAGGACTCAAACTCACCAAGGAGCTCGGCATCCGGCGTTTGAAGGTCTTCACCGACTCCCAGCTGGTGGTCGGGCAGGTCCGAGGGGAGTTCGAGGCTCGGAGCCCGACCATGCAGAGCTATGTCTGGAAGGTGCAAGCACTCATTCCCGACCTCGGCAGTGTTGACATTCAGCAGGTCCCAAGAAGCGAAAATGCCAGGGCCGACAGGCTGTCCCGCTTGGTGGGCGCAGACGCGCACAACTTGTCGAGGGCGATCTACCTGGAGACCCTGGATGCCCCGAGCATCGGCGAGGCCGGAGCGGTGATGGCGATTGATCCGGAGCCATCTTGGATGGACCCGCTCGTCGCCTACCTCGCCGAAGGAATCCTTCCAGAGGACGAAGATCAAGCTCGGCGACTCGTCATGAAGTCCGCCCACTACGTACTCTATGAAGGGAGGCTGTATCGGACCTCGTTCACCGCCCCCCTCTTAAGGTGCCTCCGCCCCTCGGAAGCGGCCTACGCCCTCAGCGAAGTCCACGAAGGCATCTGCGGATCGCACCTGGGGGCTAGGTCCTTGGCGCATAAGATCATGAGGCAAGGCTATTATTGGCCTACCTTGTTGGAGGACTCAAAGGATCATGTGCGGAAATGTGACGCCTGCCAGTGCCACGCCAACGTCCAGAGAGTCCCTTCTGTCCCCTTGGCGCCAATCACTGCACCCTGGCCCTTCGCCCAGTGGGGAATGGATATCCTCGGACCATTCCCCGTCGCTTCAGCTCAGCGGAAATTTTTGATTGTTACAATCGACTACTTCACCAAGTGGGTGGAGGCAGAGCCGCTGGCTACTATCACGGAGGTGCAAGTCCGGAAGTTCGTGAAGAAGAACATCATTGTCCGATTTGGGGTACCTCGGGTCCTCATCTCGGATAATGGGCGACAGTTCGACAACAAGCATTTCCGTGACTTCTGCGAGGAGTTCGGGATCGAGCATCGGTTCACATCTGTGTCGCATCCCCAAACCAACGGCGAGGCCGAGGTCACGAATCGGACAATCCTCCAAGGAATCAAAGCGCGAATCGGTCGGACGGGGCAAGCTTGGGTCGAAGAACTCGAGAATGTCCTTTGGGCGTATCGGACCACGCATCGGACCCCTACCGGGGAGACGCCTTTCAGCCTAACCTATGGCACGGAAGCCGTTGTCCCCGTGGAGCTCGGACTCCCCTCACCTCGGGTGGCCGCGCACCGACCCGAGGCCAATTCGGAACAACTCCGAGGGAACCTGGATCTCTTGGAAGAAGCGAGGGAAATGGCGCAGGTTCGGATGGCGATGTATCAGCGGAGGGTGGCCCGATATTACAACTCCAAGGTCCGACCGAAGCTTTTCAGAATCGGAGATCTGGTGCTAAGGCGAGCTAAAGCATCTCGACCTGCGGAAGGTGGGAAGCTAGCGCCAAATTGGGAAGGCCCATATAAGGTTCGCTGGGTAAACCGACCTGGCTCCTACCAGTTGGAGGCCCTAGATGGTCGAGAAATTCTAAGGAGCTGGAATTCCGCTAACCTGCGGATGTATTACCAGTAGAACGACGATGCCAGAAAGACAGTTCAAAAATGTATAACGCTTTGCATTTCAATAATTTCTGGTTACAACGGCGTGCTCGTGTGATTACAAGGAATTCCCAGGGGGGAATTAGGGTGTAAAGAAAGTAAAGAAGAGGTGGAGACTCCGAGGAGCTGAAGATCTGGGATCCCGAAACCTCCATCTGAAGCGGTTGCAATCCCGTCGGAAGTGGATGCTTCCAACCGGAGGCGCCATCGGCGTCTCACGAAAGAGACGAAGAGCCGGCGCAGATGAAGAAGAAGTGGACGAAGGAGAAGTCCACACTGCCTCCAACCGGAGGCGCCATCCACGCCCCACGAAGAGGATGAGGAGCCGCCGCCGACGAAGCTCCCGCTGCCTCCAGAGGAACGCCACCTCCAAGGGATATTCCGGTCCTCCCCAGTGTTAGGGGAGAGAAGGAATACGAGGGGGAAGAGCATATGGAGGCGCGGTCCCGGATCAGGCGCCTGGTGCAGAGCTCAATCGGGAGGCTGAACTTCAAGGAGGGGAGATGTGATCCCGGATGAAACGCCTAGAGCGGAGTTCCGCCGGGGAGACCCTCCTTGCTGATCCCAGATGAAACGGCTAGTTGGCTGAAGTCGCGAGGGGCGCGCCTCCCGTTCCTTCGGCAGGAGTCTCTCAGCCATGCGCCAGAGAGAAGGTCCACGATCCATGGCAACTTGAACAGCTCCGGCTTGGCAGGCTCCATCGCACCTGCACCTATATTTATAGCCAAACTGCGGCCCCCCGGTCGTTCCGATACGGGTGGCTCCAATAAATGCGGGCGCATTGAATCCGGAGCCGATCCGGCTCTCAAGGCGTATCTTTCCGCGATTTCTTAAGCGTCATTCTCCTTAATCACATTTTTTGTGCAGGACACTCCGGGTGCCCTGTACCCCTAGGTCCACGTATCTCCGCCCGCGCCCAGGCCGCATCCGCCTCGAAGAACGCGCGCATCGCGGCCGCTTAACTGACACTCCTCGCAAGCAGCAACTGGCGATCCGATTTCCCAGGTAACGCATCAATTAGCGTTTAATGCCCTTCTGGTGTTCCCCAGGCAACGCTTGGAGAAGAGGAGAAACACGATCGCAGCTGGCCACGGAGAAACCCCGTCGGGCTGCAAGCGACAGGCGCATGGCCAACGAGCGGAATTTCCCGAGGCACGGCCCTCGGATGCCAGGCTAACCCGATGATCATCCCGAGAGCAGACTAGCCTGAAGCCCCGACCGGTCGCCTCGGCTTGCGCCAGCCTTGGCCGACCAACGAGCGGAATCTCCCGAGGCTCGGCCCTCGGATGCCAGGCTAACCCGATGATCATCCCGGGAGCAGACTAGCCTGAAGCCCCGACCGGTCGCCTCGGCTTGCGCCAGCCTTGGTCGACCAACGAGCGGAATCTCCCGAGGCTCGGCCCTCGGATGCCAGGCTAACCCGATGATCATCCCGGGAGCAGACTAGCCTGAAGCCCCGACCGGTCGCCTCGGCTTGCGCCAGCCTTGGCCGACCAACGAGCGGAATCTCCCGAGGCTCGGCCCTCGGATGCCAGGCTAACCCGATGATCATCCCGGGAGCAGACTAGCCTGAAGCCCCGACCGGTCGCCTCGGCTTGCGCCAGCCTTGGCCGACCAACGAGCGGAATCTCCCGAGGCTCGGTCCTCGGATGCCAGGCTAACCCGATGACCATCCCGGAAGCAGACTAGCCTGAAGCCCCGACCGGTCGCCTCGGCTTGCGCCAGCCTTGGCCGACCAACGAGCGGAATCTCCCGAGGCTCGGTCCTCGGATGCCAGGCTAACCCGATGACCATCCCGGGACCAGACTAGCCTGAAGCCCCGACCGGTCGCCTCGGCTTGCGCCAGCTTTGGCCGACCAACGAGCGGAATTTCCTGAGGCCTAACCCTCGGATGCCTGGCTTAGCGCCGGAAGAATTTCCTGAGGCCTAACCCTCGGATGCCTGGCTTAGCGCCGGAAGAATTTTCTGAGGCCTAACCCTCGGATGCCTGGCTTAGCGCCGGAAGAATTTCCTGAGGCCTAACCCTCGGATGCCTGGCTTAGTGCCGGAAGAATTTCCTGAGGCCTAACCCTCGGATGCCTGGCTTAGCGCCGGAAGAATTTTCTGAGGCCTAACCCTCGGATGCCTGGCTTAGCGCCGGAAGAATTTCCTGAGGCCTAACCCTCGGATGCCTGGCTTAGCGCCGGAAGAATTTCCTGAGGCCTAACCCTCGGATGCCTGGCTTAGTGCCGGAAGAATTTCCTGAGGCCTAACCCTCGGATGCCTGGCTTAGTGCCGGAAGAATTTCCTGAGGCCTAACCCTCGGATGCCTGGCTTAGCGCCGGAAGAATTTCCTGAGGCCTAACCCTCGGATGCCTGGCTTAGCGCCGGAAGAATTTCCTGAGGCCTAACCCTCGGATGCCTGGCTTAGGGCCGGAAGAACTTCGAGAGTCAGGAGTCGGCAAGACGCCGCCAAGAGTTAAAAAGAAAAAAAAGAGGAGGACGAAAGCGAGATGAAGAAACATTCGACTTGTATTAATTTTCATTGTTTCAGGGCCAAGGCCCATACAATTTGGCAAAATGCCGACATACAAAAAAAGAGGACAACGAAAGGTACAAGAGGTCAGCTTGGAGGAACCCCCGGGTCGGGAGTGTCGGGCTCGTCCGCAGGGGGTAGGGAGGCGGTAGGAGAATCAGCAGGCGATGGCGCCGGAGAGGAGTCGAGAAGGGAAATCCCACTCAGGTCAACTTCGGGGTACTTAGCCGACACCCTTGCCAGGCCCTCCTCGAAGCCTAAGATGAAGGATTCGGACCCCGCGTCCGACGCGTCACGGACGAACTCGTCAGACTGACGATAGGCCCGTACCGCCTCCGACATATCACGGGTGAACTCGGCGGACTGACGATAAGCCTGTACCGCCTGGCGCCCGATCTCCGCACTCTTCTCGGCCAGCGCCGCCTCTGCTCGCTCCGTAATCTGAGCCTTAGCCTCCAAGACCTTCGCCACAATCCGGTCTTCAGCCTCGGAGGAGACCCTCAGCAGATTAGCCTGAGCCTCCTTACGCTCCGCCTCGGCAGCAGTGCGAGCGGCCTCAGCTTCCTCCAGGCGCGAACGGAGCTCTTGGTCGTTCGCGCGGGACCTCTCCAAGGCTGACTCCAATTCGCCCAGTTTGGCTTCAAGAGACCGGGTTCGGTTGCGGGCGCTGTCGGCAGACCGCTGAGCCTTCTCCCACCTCTCTCGATAGTCCGCGACCTTCCGGGACTGCTTTTCAGCTCGTTCCTCCGCCTTCTTAACCCTGCTTTCGAGGCCCGAGGCGGCTTTGAGTTGCTCCCGAGCTTCCAACAGTTGCTTCTCGAGGGCGGCGAAGCCGAGTGCCCGCTCTTCGGCCTCCCGGAGCCTCGCCTCGAGGTCCCCGGTCGTCCTGCCCGCCACGGCCTGGCCTCCCTCTTCCACTGCTTTCAGTCGGTCCTCGGCCTTCGCCAGAAGCCCTGCCTGTTCCTTGTAGCACTCCTCTAGACGGATCATGTACTGGGCGAGCTAAGAGATAGGAAAAGTGAGGGCGTCAGGCGGAGAACAACAGAGCTAATAAATGGTGAAAAGCGGCCAGAAGAACACTCACCGACATAAGACAGACACAGCTGGCAGCCCCGACGTCAGAGACCCCCAACTCCCGGACCCGCCGACGGTCCTTCTCCAGCAGCACTGTTTCGATGAGGTTTCGGGCGCCATCGGTAGTGAAGGCCGACCCCGATTTCTCCCCGGAGCCGGATGGTGGTTCTGCAGCCTTACCCTTATCCATCGCCTGGGAAAGAGTCCTGATGATTGTGCTCGGGGCGGGGGTCACTCCAGGAATTGATAGGGCCCCGCTCGGCCGGGGCCTCGGCGCGTCCCTCCTCGGATCATCAGGAGCCGGCTGAGTCGAAGGCCGGACCGGGGACCGATCACGCCCGACCCGTCCGTCTCGAGCGGGCTCGGATGATACCTCCGGAATAGCGGCAGTCTCACCACCGGAGGGCTGATACAGCGTCAGCTGCCGGTCCGTGCCCACGGCGTCTCCCTGATCGGTGGGCCCGGACTCGTCGGTCGGCGTCGGAGGCACCTCCTTGCGGGACTTCTTCGCCGGCGGGGCCCCGCTCGGAGGAGCTCGTTTCCTCCTCCGGACCGCTTCCAGTAGGGACGACCTACCAACAGCCGGTCCCTTGTCCGACCGCATAACGTCGTCAATCTCTGCAACAAGAACGAGATGGTCGAGGGCTGAGAAACCGAAGGAAAGAACGAGACGAAAGAGGAGAAAAGAGTCAAAAAAGAAATGGTGGCGGGCTCACGGTCGGTGGGGACCGAGCTCAAACCGACATTCACCAAGGTATCCTCGGAAATAAGGCGGGCCACCGGGGGGAGCTGGCCCTCGGCAACCAACCCCTTCAAGGCGGCCAAGCCATCGGATTCCTCCATCGACAGTCTCGATAGGCCGATCGGGGACTTCATCGGCGTCTCCCAGGTCGCCCTGATTTCCCAAGAGGGATCTACATCGATGAAGAAGAAACGCTCCTTCCAGCCGTGAATGGAGGAAGGAGCCTCTTTGACGAGGCCGCACCCTCGCCGCGCCGCAAAGCACCACCACCCTTTGTCCTGGGGGTGGCCACTCAGGCTGTAGAACTCCCAAAAAATATTCAGAGTGGCGGGAATCTCGTGCATGCGGCAGAGAACCTGGAAGACCGTCAGGGCACGCCACGAGTTCGGCACCAGTTGCGTCGGCGCAACTCTTAAACCCCGGAGTACCTGCACGACTAAGTCCGAAGGGGGAAAGCGGAACCCGGCCTGGAGAATGCCCTCATTGATGGCGATCTTCCCTGGAGGAGGATGGGACATCCTCTCCTCAGGCCCCGAGAGCGTAACGTTGCAGGCCTCGGGAAGGTGGTACCGAGCCACGAGTTTGTCTAAGTCCTCAGCGACCAGCTCCGACTTAATGCGGTCTGCTCTCACTTCGCCCATTCCTAATGGCCAATAAACCTACGGTCAGGACGGGGACAAGAAGGGGGGAAAGACCGGAACGACTGGGGTACACTAGTACAAAAGGAGAAAGTACGAAGAGCCCTAAGTAGAAGAATGGGGTAACTCACCGGAAGAGAAGGAAGAACGGCTCCGAGAGCGTCAAAGGAGAAGCAAGCGAACAGTCCGACGGCAACAACGGCAGCGCAAAGGGGAAACTCGAAAATGTCTGTAAAGAGGAAGACGGACGGGGGAGGGCCCCCGGTTAAATAGGCGGAAAGGCGGGTGATGCCTCGATGACGCCAGAGGACGCCTGGCCGCCGAAGGGTCGCTCGCGCCCCAAAGGCAAATCGACACCATTAAGGAAGGATGTCCGCCGAAATCCTCAGACTGCCAGGTCAGCAACAACCGCCATACGCCATAAAGAAGGCAGAGAGCTCGAAGCGCGCGCGCCTCTCCGAGGGATGGCGGCAATCTCGAAGCATCACTCCCTTCACCCGTTCCCCTTCTGGTTCCAGGCTCGGAAGTGGGGGGCTACTGTTACGGGGGAACTAAGCCGCCATGCTCCACGTGACCGGCACGCGCGCCCATGAAGACTACGACTGTCCTTTGATCCAGCAATCCGACCCCGAGTCGGATATCTTCGGCTTTGCGGCCCGACCTCGAGTCGGCTGCCCTTCGATCCAGCAGTCCGGCCCCGAGTCGGACATCTTCGGCTTCGCGGCCCGACCCCGAGTCGGCTGCCCCTTAATCTAGCAATCCGACCCCAAGTCGGATATCCTCAGCACCGCAGCCCGACCCCGGGTCGGCTGCCCCCTGATCCAGCACTCCGACCCCGAGTCGGAGATCTCTTGATAACGACAGGCTGCTTCCCAGAGGCACGCCGAGGCCTCCTGCTCCACTACTCCCTGCAACGGCTGTATCCGATGCTGTTCCACGATCTCCTGTATCAGCCGTACAAAGCGGAACTCCACTACGCCCTGTCATGGCCGTACCCAGCGCTGCTCCACGACGCCCTGTAACGGCCATGTCAGTGGCCACTCCGCCGCGCCCACGATGACAAACCCCCCTCAGAGACCCCCCAGCCAGGTATATATGCGGCTGGGGGGAGAAGGGGGGGTAAGCAATATCTTCCAGAGCACTCTCTTGCTTGCGATTATTATCTCTCCTTCTCCTCCAATCTCCTCTGACTTGATCGTCGGAGGGCCCCCACTACCCCAGTGGTGGTGCGAGGCTTGCTCGCAGGTTTTCTGGTGGAAGGTGGAGCGTAACCAACACCAACCAAGACAACTCAGACGGAACTCCGTTCACACCGTTGTGTCAATCGTTCTCGGTTTGGACCACCAGCAACAGTATCAGTGTGGTCCCGGCCCATAACCTATGTGGTCTAGGAGAAACTGCAGCACAGATATATTGGGGCTGACCACGAATCGATCATGATGTTTGTGATTAGATTTGAATAGATTTGAACTCTTAACCTGACAAGGTCGTCAGGGCTTGAATGAAGAAAGTACGTGAGGACCCCTGCGAGCGTGTGTTTAGTCCTTCAGTTATTCGCTGGGTAGATTTTGGGTACTTATACAGGATCAAGGAATCCAAATAAAACTTTCCGGCTAGCTATTTTGGGTGAGGTCCTGGGTTGTAACAGTATAATTTCACTAGAAAGGATCCATTTGGGTTGAACTTCCATATTGGAGTATTGGCTAACCTCGATGGTTTGACAAGGGAGGGTAGATCCAACAAACTTTCTAATTGCATCATTTGTTGTTGACTAAGTAGTCCTTCAAACTTAATTTTCCAACAAAGAGATCATCAATTCCATTGGAATGCCATGGAAACATTTTCCTTCGCAACTCTAGAGAGCAAGTCAAGAAAAAGAAAAGCAAATGGCACATAACCAATCTAGATATCCTCCCAAAATCTAATGGTATGTCTATTTCCCAATTTGAAAGAAGTACAGCTCCAAAAAGGATCTAGATCCTTACTAACATCTTTTCAGATTGGCAATACGTTGACTAGTTGCTACTAATTCGATTCAACTATAATGTACCTGAGCTGGCTAATAACTTCTACTAGATTCAGCCAAGAGCGCAAGGTTCATATTTCTGAGGTTTTAACTACTAGATTTTCATCGACAACCATCAACTACGAGTATAGTTAACCGCAAGATAAATGTATTTAATCATTGACAACCATCTTCTTCTCCAATAGTCATAAACTAAAATTACTTACTATTTAGTTGATTTTTAAAAAATTAGTAAAACAAAATTGCCGAAAAAGTGAAAAAGTAAAAAGAGAAGCAACTTTATTTCACCGTTCCCATAAATTTACCGGCTTTGGTTGCGTTTTGAAATGCTAACCAACTAAAAATAACAAGTTATTTTCGACCCTTGTTTAGTTAATTAAACTGCTAATTCGTCCCTAACCATCATCTAACAAGTATCGACCTCTAGACTCCTTGGATGACAGCGAACAAGCTTCAATTGCTAACCCTAACAGGAGTAAGAATTGAAAATATTTCCTTAGCTAATTGTTACTTATGGTTCTCGACAGTATTATAAGGGTTTAGAGTTTAGGGTCTAAGATTTACATAGTATTAAGTGTTCTCAGTCTACACATGCATGTAGGCTTGGCATGGCTATCTCACACATCAACCTCTAGATTCACTGTATGACAGCCACCAAATTCAACTGTTCCAAGAAATGTATCATCGTCAACATTAACAAGGGTAAGAATTTGAAGTATTCCCATGGCTAGTTCTTTACTCATGATTCTCCACAACGTTATGAGCCATGATTGAAATGAAAAGTTACAGGATATTTTGTAAGAGTTCACCAAAATCTTTGGAAAACATAAATCTTTGTGCTCAAAGTTTGGGTCTATAGATTTAGACCAAGCCCAGCCTAGCTAGTGCATGAAATGTGTTATAGACTGTGTCAGATTAATTCAGCACAGATTCCATTGAAATAGTGAAGCGGATTAAATATGTTAATCAAAGAAAATTATAGATTTTGATTGACAAATTTGATGCAGGAAGCTTAACGTCGATCCTATCTGTTGCTTAGGGCCTTGTTGGATCCAAACCTGATATATATCCTGGAGAACAACTTGTGTTCCCCATATGCTAGTACATGTTTACTTCCATACATCCTTAGATGTATCATTTTTTACCCTTTTGTAGGTGAGATTTCTATGTACTTTACGTATATACTATAGTTACAATGCTATAAGTGTGCTATGTGTAGCAAAAGATATGCCAACTATGTATACAATCCATATCATAGTATATCGTATCGATCTGAACTGAACGGTACAGGATATACCGTACTGTACCGGTTCGGTGCCGGCCATACCTAATATGAGTGGCGTATTGAGTAAAAAAACTCTATACCGTACCATACCGACACTATGCTAATGTAGCACCGATATGGATCTGGTACCGAGACGGTGATCTTAGTCCATGTACTCAATCACATGCCGCATTCTCCCAAGATGGATCGAGACATGGAAATTGTTGCTGGTGGTCCAAACCGAGAACGATTGACACAGCGGTGTGAACGGGGTTCCGTCTGAGTTGTCTTGGTTGGTGTTGGTTACGCTCCACCTTCCACCAGGAAACCTGCGAGCAAGCCTCGCACCACCACTGGGGTAGTGGGGGCCCTCCGACGATCAAGTCAGAGGAGATTGGAGGAGAAGGAGAGATAATAATCGCAAGCAAGAGAGTGCTCTGGAAGATATTGCTTACCCCCCCCTTCTCCCCCCAGCCGCATATATACCTGGCTGGGGGGTCTCTGAGGGGGGTTTGTCATCGTGGGCGCGGCGGAGTGGCCACTGACATGGCCGTTACAGGGCGTCGTGGAGCAGCGCTGGGTACGGCCATGACAGGGCGTAGTGGAGTTCCGCTTTGTACGGCTGATACAGGAGATCGTGGAACAGCATCGGATACAGCCGTTGCAGGGAGTAGTGGAGCAGGAGGCCTCGGCGTGCCTCTGGGAAGCAGCCTGTCGTTATCAAGAGATCTCCGACTCGGGGTCGGAGTGCTGGATCAGGGGGCAGCCGACCCGGGGTCGGGCTGCGGTGCTGAGGATATCCGACTTGGGGTCGGATTGCTAGATTAAGGGGCAGCCGACTCGGGGTCGGGCCGCGAAGCCGAAGATGTCCGACTCGGGGCCGGACTGCTGGATCGAAGGGCAGCCGACTCGAGGTCGGGCCGCGAAGCCGAAGATGTCCGACTCGGGGTCGGATTGCTGGATCAAAGGACAGCCGTAGTCTTCATGGGCGCGCGTGCCGGTCACGTGGAGCATGGCGGCTTAGTTCCCCCGTAACAGTAGCCCCCCACTTCCGAGCCTGGAACCAGAAGGGGAACGGGTGAAGGGAGTGATGCTTCGAGATTGCCGCCATCCCTTGGAGAGGCGCGCGCGCTTCGAGCTCCCTGCCTTCTTTATGGCGTATGGCGGTTGTTGCTGATCTGGCAGTCTGAGGATTTCGGCGGACATCCTTCCTTAATGGTGTCGATTTGCCTTTGGGGCGCGAGCGACCCTTCGGCGGCCAGGCGTCCTCTAGCGTCATCGAGGCATCACCCGCCTTTCCGCCTATTTAACCGGGGGCCCTCCCCCGTCCGTCTTCCTCTTTACAGACATTTTCGAGTTTCCCCTTTGCGCTGCCGTTGTTGCCGTCGGACTGTTCGCTTGCTTCTCCTTTGACGCTCTCGGAGCCGTTCTTCCTTCTCTTCCGGTGAGTTACCCCATTCTTCTACTTAGGGCTCTTCGTACTTTCTCCTTTTGTACTAGTGTACCCCAGTCGTTCCGGTCTTTCCCCCCTTCTTGTCCCCGTCCTGACCGTAGGTTTATTGGCCATTAGGAATGGGCGAAGTGAGAGCAGACCGCATTAAGTCGGAGCTGGTCGCCGAGGACTTAGACAAACTCGTGGCTCGGTACCACCTTCCCGAGGCCTGCAACGTTACGCTCTCGGGGCCTGAGGAGAGGATGTCCCATCCTCCTCCAGGGAAGATCGCCATCAATGAGGGCATTCTCCAGGCCGGGTTCCGCTTTCCCCCTTCGGACTTAGTCGTGCAGGTACTCCGGGGTTTAAGAGTTGCGCCGACGCAACTGGTGCCGAACTCGTGGCGTGCCCGGACGGTCTTCCAGGTTCTCTGCCGCATGCACGAGATTCCCGCCACTCTGAATATTTTTTGGGAGTTCTACAGCCTGAGTGGCCACCCCCAGGACAAAGGGTGGTGGTGCTTTGCGGCGCGGCGAGGGTGCGGCCTCGTCAAAGAGGCTCCTTCCTCCATTCACGGCTGGAAGGAGCGTTTCTTCTTCATCGATGTAGATCCCTCTTGGGAAATCAGGGCGACCTGGGAGACGCCGATGAAGTCCCCGATCGGCCTATCGAGACTGTCGAGGGAGGAATCCGATGGCTTGGCCGCCTTGAAGGGGTTGGTTGCCGAGGGCCAGCTCCCCCCGGTGGCCCGCCTTATTTCCGAGGATACCTTGGTGAATGTCGGTCTGAGCTCGGTCCCCACCGACCGTGAGCCCGCCACCATTTCTTTTTTGACTCTTTTCTCCTCTTTCGTCTCGTTCTTTCCTTCGGTTTCTCAGCCCTCGACCATCTCGTTCTTGTTGCAGAGATTGACGACGTTATGCGGTCGGACAAGGGACCGGCTGTTGGTAGGTCGTCCCTACTGGAAGCGGTCCGGAGGAGGAAACGAGCTCCTCCGAGCGGGGCCCCGCCGGCGAAGAAGTCCCGCAAGGAGGTGCCTCCGACGCCGACCGACGAGTCCGGGCCCCCCGATCAGGGAGATGCCGTGGGCACGGACCGGCAGCTGACGCTGTATCAGCCCTCCGGTGGTGAGACTGCCGCTATTCCGGAGGTATCATCCGAGCCCGCTCGAGACGGACGGGTCGGGCGTGATCGGTCCCCGGTCCGGCCTTCGACTCAGCCGGCTCCTGATGATCCGAGGAGGGACGCGCCGAGGCCCCGGCCGAGCGGGGCCCTATCAATTCCTGGAGTGACCCCCGCCCCGAGCACAATCAGCAGGACTCTTTCCCAGGCGATGGATAAGGGTAAGGCTGCAGAACCACCATCCGGCTCCGGGGAGAAATCGGGGTCGGCCTTCACTACCGATGGCGCCCGAAACCTCATCGAAACAGTGCTGCTGGAGAAGGACCGTCGGCGGGTCCGGGAGTTGGGGGTCTCTGACGTCGGGGCTGCCAGCTGTGTCTGTCTCATGTCGGTGAGTATTCTTCTGGCCGCTTTTCACCATTTATTAGCTCTGTTGTTCTCCGCCTGACGCCCTCACTTTTCCTATCTCTTAGCTCGCCCAGTACATGATCCGTCTAGAGGAGTGCTACAAGGAACAGGCAGGGCTTCTGGCGAAGGCCGAGGACCGACTGAAAGCAGTGGAAGAGGGAGGCCAGGCCGTGGCGGGCAGGACGACCGGGGACCTCGAGGCGAGGCTCCGGGAGGCCGAAGAGCGGGCACTCGGCTTCGCCGCCCTCGAGAAGCAACTGTTGGAAGCTCGGGAGCAACTCAAAGCCGCCTCGGGCCTCGAAAGCAGGGTTAAGAAGGCGGAGGAACGAGCTGAAAAGCAGTCCCGGAAGGTCGCGGACTATCGAGAGAGGTGGGAGAAGGCTCAGCGGTCTGCCGACAGCGCCCGCAACCGAACCCGGTCTCTTGAAGCCAAACTGGGCGAATTGGAGTCAGCCTTGGAGAGGTCCCGCGCGAACGACCAAGAGCTCCGTTCGCGCCTGGAGGAAGCTGAGGCCGCTCGCACTGCTGCCGAGGCGGAGCGTAAGGAGGCTCAGGCTAATCTGCTGAGGGTCTCCTCCGAGGCTGAAGACCGGATTGTGGCGAAGGTCTTGGAGGCTAAGGCTCAGATTACGGAGCGAGCAGAGGCGGCGCTGGCCGAGAAGAGTGCGGAGATCGGGCGCCAGGCAGTACAGGCTTATCGTCAGTCCGCCGAGTTCACCCGTGATATGTCGGAGGCGGTATGGGCCTATCGTCAGTCTGACGAGTTCGTCCGTGACGCGTCGGACGCGGGGTCCGAATCCTTCATCTTAGGCTTCGAGGAGCGCCTGGCAAGGGTGTCGGCTAAGTACCCCAAAGTTGACCTGAGTGGGATTTCCCTTCTCGACTCCTCTCCGGCGCCATCGCCTGCTGATTCTCCTACCGCCTCCCTACCCCCTGCGGACGAGCCCGACACTCCCGACCCGGGGGTTCCTCCAAGCTGACCTCTTGTACCTTTCGTTGTCCTCTTTTTTTGTATGTCGGCATTTTGCCAAATTGTATGGGCCTTGGCCCTGAAACAATGAAAATTAATACAAGTCGAATGTTTCTTCATCTCGCTTTCGTCCTCCTCTTTTTTTTCTTTTTAACTCTTGGCGGCGTCTTGCCGACTCCTGACTCTCGAAGTTCTTCCGGCCCTAAGCCAGGCATCCGAGGGTTAGGCCTCAGGAAATTCTTCCGGCGCTAAACCAGGCATCCGAGGGTTAGGCCTTAGGAAATTCTTCCGGCGCTAAGCCAGGCATCCGAGGGTTAGGCCTCAGGAAATTCTTCCGGCACTAAGCCAGGCATCCGAGGGTTAGGCCTCAGGAAATTCTTCCGGCACTAAGCCAGGCATCCGAGGGTTAGGCCTCAGGAAATTCTTCCGGCGCTAAGCCAGGCATCCGAGGGTTAGGCCTCAGGAAATTCTTCCGGCACTAAGCCAGGCATCCGAGGGTTAGGCCTCAGGAAATTCTTCCGGCGCTAAGCCAGGCATCCGAGGGTTAGGCCTCAGGAAATTCTTCCGGCGCTAAGCCAGGCATCCGAGGGTTAGGCCTCAGGAAATTCTTCCGGCACTAAGCCAGGCATCCGAGGGTTAGGCCTCAGGAAATTCTTTCGGCGCTAAGCCAGGCATCCGAGGGTTAGGCCTCAGGAAATTCTTCCGGCGCTAAGCCAGGCATCCGAGGGTTAGGCCTCAGGAAATTCTTCCGGCGCTAAGCCAGGCATCCGAGGGTTAGGCCTCAGGAAATTCTTCCGGCGCTAAGCCAGGCATCCGAGGGTTAGGCCTCAGGAAATTCCGCTCGTTGGTCGGCCAAAGCTGGCGCAAGCCGAGGCGACCGGTCGGGGCTTCAGGCTAGTCTGGTCCCGGGATGGTCATCGGGTTAGCCTGGCATCCGAGGACCGAGCCTCGGGAGATTCCGCTCGTTGGTCGGCCAAGGCTGGCGCAAGCCGAGGCGACCGGTCGGGGCTTCAGGCTAGTCTGCTCCCGGGATGGTCATCGGGTTAGCCTGGCATCCGAGGACCGAGCCTCGGGAGATTCCGCTCGTTGGTCGGCCAAGGCTGGCGCAAGCCGAGGCGACCGGTCGGGGCTTCAGGCTAGTCTGCTCCCGGGATGGTCATCGGGTTAGCCTGGCATCCGAGGACCGAGCCTCGGGAGATTCCGCTCGTTGGTCGGCCAAGGCTGGCGCAAGCCGAGGCGACCGGTCGGGGCTTCAGGCTAGTCTGCTCCCGGGATGGTCATCGGGTTAGCCTGGCATCCGAGGACCGAGCCTCGGGAGATTCCGCTCGTTGGTCGGCCAAGGCTGGCGCAAGCCGAGGCGACCGGTCGGGGCTTCAGGCTAGTCTGGTCCCGGGATGGTCATCGGGTTAGCCTGGCATCCGAGGACCGAGCCTCGGGAGATTCCGCTCGTTGGTCGGCCAAGGCTGGCGCAAGCCGAGGCGACCGGTCAGGGCTTCAGGCTAGTCTGCTCCCGGGATGGTCATCGGGTTAGCCTGGCATCCGAGGACCGAGCCTCGGGAGATTCCGCTCGTTGGTCGGCCAAGGCTGGCGCAAGCCGAGGCGACCGGTCGGGGCTTCAGGCTAGTCTGCTCCCGGGATGATCATCGGGTTAGCCTGGCATCCGAGGGCCGAGCCTCAGGAGATTCCGCTCGTTGGTCGACCAAGGCTGGCGCAAGCCGAGGCAACCGGTCGGGGCTTCAGGCTAGTCTGGTCCCGGGATGGTCATCGGGTTAGCCTGGCATCCGAGGACCGAGCCTCGGGAGATTCCGCTCGTTGGTCGGCCAAGGCTGGCGCAAGCCGAGGCGACCGGTCGGGGCTTCAGGCTAGTCTGCTCCCGGGATGGTCATCGGGTTAGCCTGGCATCCGAGGACCGAGCCTCGGGAGATTCCGCTCGTTGGTCGGCCAAGGCTGGCGCAAGCGGAGGCGACCGGTCGGGGCTTCAGGCTAGTCTGCTCCCGGGATGATCATCGGGTTAGCCTGGCATCCGAGGGCCGAGCCTCGGGAGATTCCGCTCGTTGGTCGACCAAGGCTGGCGCAAGCCGAGGCGACCGGTCGGGGCTTCAGGCTAGTCTGCTCCCGGGATGATCATCGGGTTAGCCTGGCATCCGAGGGCCGAGCCTCGGGAGATTCCGCTCGTTGGTCGGCCAAGGCTGGCGCAAGCCGAGGCGACCGGTCGGGGCTTCAGGCTAGTCTGCTCCCGGGATGATCATCGGGTTAGCCTGGCATCCGAGGGCCGTGCCTCGGGAAATTCCGCTCGTTGGCCATGCGCCTGTCGCTTGCAGCCCGACGGGGTTTCTCCGTGGCCAGCTGCGATCGTGTTTCTCCTCTTCTCCAAGCGTTGCCTGGAGAACACCAGAAGGGCATTAAACGCTAATTGATGCGTTACCTGGGAAATCGGATCGCCAGTTGCTGCTTGCGAGGAGTGTCAGTTAAGCGGCCGCGATGCGCGCGTTCTTCGAGGCGGATGCGGCCTGGGCGCGGGCGGAGATACGTGGACCTAGGGGTACAGGGCACCCGGAGTGTCCTGCACAAAAAATGTGATTAAGGAGAATGACACTTAGAAAATCGCGGGAAGATACGCCTTGAGAGCCGGATCGGCTCCGGATTCAATGCGCCCGCATTTATTGGAGCCACCCGTATCGGAACGACCGGGGGGCCGCAGTTTGGCTATAAATATAGGTGCAGGTGCGATGGAGCCTGCCAAGCCGGAGCTGTTCAAGTTGCCATGGATCGTGGACCTTCTCTCTGGCGCATGGCTGAGAGACTCCTGCCGAAGGAACGGGAGGCGCGCCCCTCGCGACTTCAGCCAACTAGCCGTTTCATCTGGGATCAGCAAGGAGGGTCTCCCCGGCGGAACTCCGCTCTAGGCGTTTCATCCGGGATCACATCTCCCCTCCTTGAAGTTCAGCCTCCCGATTGAGCTCTGCACCAGGCGCCTGATCCGGGACCGCGCCTCCATATGCTCTTCCCCCTCGTATTCCTTCTCTCCCCTAACACTGGGGAGGACCGGAATATCCCTTGGAGGTGGCGTTCCTCTAGAGGCAGCGGGAGCTTCGTCGGCGGCGGCTCCTCATCCTCTTCGTGGGGCGTGGATGGCGCCTCCGGTTGGAGGCAGTGTGGACTTCTCCTTCGTCCACTTCTTCTTCATCCGCGCCGGCTCTTCGTCTCTTTCGTGAGACGCCGATGGCGCCTCCGGTTGGAAGCACCCACTTCCGACGGGATTGCAACCGCTTCAGATGGAGGTTTCGGGATCCCAGATCTTCAGCTCCTCGGAGTCTCCACCTCTTCTTTACTTTCTTTACACCCTAATTCCCCCCTGGGAATTCCTTGTAATCACACGAGCACGCCTTGTAACCAGAAATTATTGAAATGCAAAGCGTTATACATTTTTGAACTGTCTTTCTGGCATTGTCGTTCTACTGGTAATACATCCGCAGGTTAGCGGAATTCCAGCTCCTTAGAATTTCTCGACCATCTAGGGCCTCCAACTGGTAGGAGCCAGGTCGGTTTACCCAGCGAACCTTATATGGGCCTTCCCAATTTGGCGCTAGCTTCCCACCTTCCGCAGGTCGAGATGCTTTAGCTCGCCTTAGCACCAGATCTCCGATTCTGAAAAGCTTCGGTCGGACCTTGGAGTTGTAATATCGGGCCACCCTCCGCTGATACATCGCCATCCGAACCTGCGCCATTTCCCTCGCTTCTTCCAAGAGATCCAGGTTCCCTCGGAGTTGTTCCGAATTGGCCTCGGGTCGGTGCGCGGCCACCCGAGGTGAGGGGAGTCCGAGCTCCACCGGGACAACGGCTTCCGTGCCATAGGTTAGGCTGAAAGGCGTCTCCCCGGTAGGGGTCCGATGCGTGGTCCGATACGCCCAAAGGACATTCTCGAGTTCTTCGACCCAAGCTTGCCCCGTCCGACCGATTCGCGCTTTGATTCCTTGGAGGATTGTCCGATTCGTGACCTCGGCCTCGCCGTTGGTTTGGGGATGCGACACAGATGTGAACCGATGCTCGATCCCGAACTCCTCGCAGAAGTCACGGAAATGCTTGTTGTCGAACTGTCGCCCATTATCCGAGATGAGGACCCGAGGTACCCCAAATCGGACAATGATGTTCTTCTTCACGAACTTCCGGACTTGCACCTCCGTGATAGTGGCCAGCGGCTCTGCCTCCACCCACTTGGTGAAGTAGTCGATTGCAACAATCAAAAATTTCCGCTGAGCTGAAGCGACGGGGAATGGTCCGAGGATATCCATTCCCCACTGGGCGAAGGGCCAGGGTGCAGTGATTGGCGCCAAGGGGACAGAAGGGACTCTCTGGACGTTGGCGTGGCGCTGGCAGGCGTCACATTTCCGCACATGATCCTTTGAGTCCTCCAACAAGGTAGGCCAATAATAGCCTTGCCTCATGATCTTATGCGCCAAGGACCTAGCCCCCAGGTGCGATCCGCAGATGCCTTCGTGGACTTCGCTGAGGGCGTAGGCCGCTTCCGAGGGGCGGAGGCACCTTAAGAGGGGGGCGGTGAACGAGGTCCGATACAGCCTCCCTTCATAGAGTACGTAGTGGGCGGACTTCATGACGAGTCGCCGAGCTTGATCTTCGTCCTCTGGGAGGATTCCTTCGGCGAGGTAGGCGACGAGCGGGTCCATCCAAGATGGCTCCGGATCAATCGCCATCACCGCTCCGGCCTCGCCGATGCTCGGGGCATCCAGGGTCTCCAGGTAGATCGCCCTCGACAAGTTGTGCGCGTCTGCGCCCACCAAGCGGGACAGCCTGTCGGCCCTGGCATTTTCGCTTCTTGGGACCTGCTGAATGTCAACACTGCCGAGGTCGGGAATGAGTGCTTGCACCTTCCAGACATAGCTCTGCATGGTCGGGCTCCGAGCCTCGAACTCCCCTCGGACCTGCCCGACCACCAGCTGGGAGTCGGTGAAGACCTTCAAACGCCGGATGCCGAGCTCCTTGGTGAGTTTGAGTCCTGTGACTAGGGCATCGTATTCCGCCTCGTTGTTGGTCACTGGAAATCCGAACCTCAAGGCATACTCGGCTATCACTCCATCGGGACTGGTAAGGACCAGCCCGGCCCCTCCACCTTCGGGGTTCGACGACCCATCAATGTGAAGCGTCCAGATTGGGAGGTCGAGGCTGGGTGTTTCCGGCGGCCTAGGTTCCGCCTCCTGCACAGTGCACTCAGCGAGGAAGTCCGCGAGCACCTGGGCCTTGATGGCGGGTCGGGGCTGGTAGCGGATGTCGAACTCACCAAGTTCTACTGCCCACTTCACCAGCCGTCCCGCATTCTCAGGATTGCTGAGGATCTGCCGCAGTGGTTGATCGGTCAAGAGGGTGACGGGATGAGCCTGGAAATAGGGGCGAAGCCTCCTGGCCGCGGTGAGCAGCGCGAAGGCGATCTTTTCCGCCTTCGTATACCGCGTCTCGGCATTCCGTAGGACCCGGCTGATGTAGTACACAGGCTTCTGGAGCTTTGCCTCTTCCCGAACCAGTACTGCGCTGACTGCGGTTGGGGAGACCGCCAGATAGAGGTAGAGCATCTCTCCCTCTTGCGGCTTGGACAGCAGGGGAGGAGACGCCAAGTACTCCTTGAGTTGGTCGAATGCCACTTGACATTCGGCCGTCCAAAGGAAGTCTTTCGGGCGCTTCAACACCTTGAAGAACGGTTGGCAGCGTTCGGCCGATTTTGCCACAAATCGTCCGAGCGCGGCGACCCTTCCAGCGAGCTCCTGAACCTCCTTCACTTTGGTCGGAGGGGACATATCTTGGATGGCCTTGATTTTGTCAGGGTTGGCTTCGATCCCCCGCTGGTTGACAATGAAACCGAGGAACCTCCCGGCCGAAGCGCCAAAGGCGCACTTCGCTGGGTTCAGCTTCATGCGAAACTTCTGCAGGGTGGCAAAAGTCTCCTCCAGATCCGCGATGTGCTGGTCGGCATGGCGGCTCTTCACCAGCATATCGTCCACGTACACCTCCATGTTCCGGCCGATTTGCCCTTTGAAGATTTTGTTGACGAGGCGCTGGTAAGTGGCGCCAGCATTCTTCAGACCAAAGGGCATTACCTTGTAACAGTACAGCCCCCGGTCTGTTATAAAGGCAGTTTTCTCCTCGTCTTGTGGAGCCATCATTATTTGGTTGTAGCCGGAGAAGGCGTCCATGAAAGACAGCAGCTGATATCCGGAAGTCGCGTCGACCAGTTGGTCTATCCGTGGAAGCGAAAAGCTATCCTTGGGGCACGCCTTGTTCAGGTCGGTGTAGTCGACGCACATCCTCCACTTCCCGCTCGCCTTCCGGACAAGTACGACATTTGCCAGCCATTCGGGGTAGCTGACCTCCCTTATGAATCCTGCCTCCAAGAGCTTGTCTACCTCCTGGTCGACCACTCGGATCCGATCTGGGGCACAGTGTCTCTTCTTCTGCTTTACTGGTCGGTGGGTTGGGTCGACGTTGAGGGCGTGAGAAATGACCTCCAGGTCGATCCCAGGTACATCGGCCGCCGACCAGGCAAATACATCAGCATTGGCTCGGAGGAATTCCACTAACCTGAGCCGAGCTTCCGAGTCGAGGTTGGCACCGACCCGGACCGTACGGTCCAGGCGACCCTCCTCAAGGGGAACTTCGATCACACCCTCGGCCGGCTCCCCGTGCCGCAAAGCCACCTCGTCTCTGGCGTCAAGGGACTCGACGCTTAGGGCCTCCACGGGCTTCTTCCCTTTGAGAGTTGCTAGGAAACATTGCCGTGCGGTCGGTTGGTCACCTCGGACCTCTCCAATCCCGGCCGCCGTGGGGAACCGCATTAGCAAATGGTATGTAGAGACTACCGCGCGAAGGGCGTTCAGTCCGGGTCGTCCGAGGATAGCGTTGTAGGCCGAGGGAACACGGACGACCAAGAACCCGAGCCGCACCGTGGCTTCTGCGGGTGCAACGCCCGCAGTCACAGGCAGCTCAACGACACCTTCGGCCGAGATAGCGTCTCCAGTGAATCCTATGAGCGGGGTGGATGTTTTGTGCAACACTTGTCGGGACAAGCTCATCTTTTGGAAGGCCTCGTAAAACAAAATATCAGCTGAGCTTCCACTATCTATAAGAACACGCCTTACATCATAGTTCGCCATAGTGAGGGAGATCACCATGGCATCATCATGGGGGGTCTGAACCCCCTTTACATCCTCATCACAAAAAGTGATTACATTTCCGACCCGCTGCCTCTTCGCGACGGCCACCCCTGATGCTTCCACCGAGCCCCCTGCATTCCTCACAGGCCGAGAGCAGCCCCCAGTGATGGTGTGGATCACGCCCGCGACGGGTCGATTCTGCTCCCGAGGCTCCTGAGGGGCCGGGTCGGCCGGGCGCGGGTCTGCCGGGGGACGTCGGTTGTTTACATATCGACCGAGACGCCCTCGGCGGATGAGAGCCTCGATCTCGTCCCGAAGCTGGAAGCAGTCTTCGGTGTCGTGGCCGTGGTCTCGGTGGTACTCACAGTACGCTCGAGAGGGCCTCCTCCCAGGGATTTTCTTCATCTGCCTCGGGACCGGGAGGTTCTCCCGCCCCTTGACCTCCATAAGGATCTGGGCCCGGGGGGCCAAGAGTGGGGTGTACCGGTTGAAGCGTCGGTGCGGAGAACGAGGGCGTGGGGCGCCGTGGTTCCTCGCCGGTGACGGGCTTCTGCGCCGATGTTGAGGCGTCGGGCTCCTCCTCTGGGGTGCCTCTTTTCGCCTTTTCTTCCCGAGCTTTAGAGGGGCCTCGGCGGCCTCCTTGTTCCGGTGGGCGGCTGCCTCCTCGGCGTCTGCATACTGGTTCGCCCGAGACAACAGCTCCGGGAAGCTCCGCGGCAGGCGTTTGTCCAGGGAGAAGGTGAGTCTGCCCTTCCGGAAGCCACGCTTCAGGGCTGAGAGAGCCACCTCCTGGCTCAGGTTCCGGACCTCCAATGTAGCCTTGTTGAAGCGGGTAAGGTAATCCCGCAGGCTTTCTCCCTCGTTTTGCCGGACATCAAAGAGGGAGTCGGAAACCAATCGCCGCCGGCTACTGACGGCGAAATGGCTGATGAAGAGGCGAGTGAACTGGTCAAAGGACTGGATAGAGTCAGCCTCCAGGCCGGCGAACCATGCCCTGGCTGGGCCACGGAGGGTCGCCGGGAAGGCCTTGCAGAGGAGGGGATCTGATGCTCCATGGAGGAGCATAAGAGTCCTGAAACTCTCCACGTGATCCCGCGGGTCCGCCGCCCCGTCATAGGGCTCGATCGCCGGCATTTTGAATCCCGGCGGATTTGGGGTCCGCAGGATCCTCGAGGCAAGCGCCGGTTGGGAGGAGATCTCCAAGTCGGCGAAGAGATCTTTGGAGTGGCCCTTCAGGACCTGGAGTTGTCTGTGGAGATCGTTCACCCGCCGGTCCAGGGAGCGCGACCGGTGGGTGGGAGACAAGGAGCGGCGCGAGGGGGACCGACTGGAGTGCGGGCCCCTCGAGGACTGGGGGGTCGGAGAACGCGCCCGGGTCCGCCTCTCGTACCCCGCGCAGCTTCGATGAGAAGGTCCTGGCAGAATGGACCGTGCTCGAGAACCTTCCTCGCGCCGGCGCTCCTCCCCATGAGAGAGGAAGGAGCGCGGGTTGAGGAAGACAGGTGAGCGCTCGGGGGGCAGCGGCTCCTGGGCCCGCTGTGGCGCTCGAGACATCACACCCTGCAGGTTCTGCACTACCTCCGCGAGGGTGCGAACCTGCTGGGCTAACTGGTCGAACTGAGCGGCTTCGACCATCTGAATGGGGGGTGGAATGGTGGAGTGTTGCTGAGAATGTGTTGGAGACGCAGCGGCCTCCCGGCCGGAGGCGCGAGAGGCCCCGCGACCGGAGGCATTGGAAGCTCCACGACCACCTCGCCGTGCCATTACGATCGCTCTGAGATCAAGCCCTTCCTCTAGCGCCAACTGTTGCTGGTGGTCCAAACCGAGAACGATTGACACAGCGGTGTGAACGGGGTTCCGTCTGAGTTGTCTTGGTTGGTGTTGGTTACGCTCCACCTTCCACCAGGAAACCTGCGAGCAAGCCTCGCACCACCACTGGGGTAGTGGGGGCCCTCCGGCGATCAAGTCAGAGGAGATTGGAGGAGAAGGAGAGATAATAATCGCAAGCAAGAGAGTGCTCTGGAAGATATTGCTTACCCCCCCTTCTCCCCCCAGCCGCATATATACCTGGCTGGGGGGTCTCTGAGGGGGGTTTGTCATCGTGGGCGCGGCGGAGTGGCCACTGACATGGCCGTTACAGGGCGTCGTGGAGCAGCGCTGGGTACGGCCATGACAGGGCGTAGTGGAGTTCCGCTTTGTACGGCTGATACAGGAGATCGTGGAACAGCATCGGATACAGCCGTTGCAGGGAGTAGTGGAGCAGGAGGCCTCGGCGTGCCTCTGGGAAGCAGCCTGTCGTTATCAAGAGATCTCCGACTCGGGGTCGGAGTGCTGGATCAGGGGGCAGCCGACCTGGGGTCGGGCTGCGGTGCTGAGGATATCCGACTTGGGGTCGGATTGCTAGATTAAGGGGCAGCCGACTCGGGGTCGGGCCGCGAAGCCGAAGATGTCCGACTCGGGGCCGGACTGCTGGATCGAAGGGCAGCCGACTCGAGGTCGGGCCGCGAAGCCGAAGATGTCCGACTCGGGGTCGGATTGCTGGATCAAAGGACAGCCGTAGTCTTCATGGGCGCGCGTGCCGGTCACGTGGAGCATGGCGGCTTAGTTCCCCCGTAACAGAAATAAATCAGCAAGATTTTCTTATTAATTAAAAGATCTACAAGCAACAAAAGCATATTTTCAGAATCCAGAATCATTTGTAAGCCTTCCAAAAGTCCTCCTGCTGAACTTGTCCAAACGCATTGCCTACTCTTCCTAATCCTTATGCTGTAGACCTTCCAAAAGTACGCGAACCATTGTGTGCAATGTACATTGCTTTCACAAGCCCTTCCTATTGTTGTGGGCATCTCTCTCAAACGCATTCCCGGCCCTCCCACTTTAAAGAAAATCCAAGACCAGAAGAAAGAAAAAATAGCACGAGAGCGTGGGAAATAAGTACTCTTGATTCACTCCATGAAAGAAAGGCATTTGATGGCTGTTCAACCAAAATGCTTTAAGAAAAAGCCACCTCATAGTCTTTTCTTAGAAAGTGGCATATATACAAGTGTTTTAAAAAAAGAAGTTTTTTTATCTTCTTCAGTTTCTTCTCTTCGTCTCGACGTCTCGTATGCCGCTTAAATTAAAGAGAGATTTGTTTAGAGTAACGAATGTATTCTTAATATTTATGAAAAAATATTGTTTTAGGAAATGGAATATAAAAAGGTTACAATCTATTCAATATAAACATTTAACTGCTTGCTAAGATCACCCTTTGGAAGCTTTAAATCAGTCCCGTATATTGAAGGGTACTCAAACAAGTGTAATCTGAAGATCACCCAAGTTCATAGTCATAGCAGAATACATGGAAAAAATGGAGGTATAATAAATAGGGGGGCAAAAGAGCAATAGGGTGATTTGCAATGGAAAACATGAACACTCATTCAGCCACAAATGGACAGGCAGGCAGCAAGAACTTTCAATAAGACATAACATGAATATGTACTTCTGCATCTAAAGTCCATCTTCCCATGGAAGAGATTTCGTTAAAGTTTCGGCCTCGAACCATATCCATGCATGTATCAACAGATCCAAATACCCCATTTTGAAGCTTGCTGCCAGAATCAGAGCAGAGGAAGATACGATCAAGCGCGCACTGTAGAGCCACTGCTATCACCCTGTCATGCATCATTGTAACTGGTTTGTAGTTTCCCAAGTTGCTAACCACATCCTTACCACGCATGCCATAGGAAAAGAAGGGTGGATTTAGCATTGCCTGCCTCATTTTGCACTACACCTCTAAGAAGATCCGTGCAGGCATGTTTAGTCTCATATCGATTATTCGTCGAAGAGATTTTGGATACTTATACAGAACTAAGGAACCTAAAAACAATATCTTCCGGTTAGTCTTTTTGGATGAGGTCTTGGCTTGTAACGAATGGTATCAGAGCGAACTCGGTCCATGGCCTATGTGGACTAAAGACACTACAGTACAGATTCGTAGAGGCTGACCACAGGCCTATCGTGGTGCTTGTGATTAGATTTGAATGAATTTAAACTCTTAGCATGATGAAGACATTAGGGATTGAATGGAGGGAGTATGTGAGGATACGTGCGGGTGTGTGTTTAGTCTCATATCGGTTATTTGCCGAGAAAATCTTGGGTACTTATACAGGACTAAGGAACTTAAAAAAAAAATACCCTCTGAGTAGCCTTTTTGGATGAGGTCCTGAGTTGTGATACCCTCACTGCCAAATCACTTATTTCACTGCACTGGAAGAAAACTCTGCAGCAGGAGCAGGAGGCGGAGAGAAGGAGCTCAACATGTTAATCAAACGTTTCATGAGGGGCTTTGAGCATCTTCATACAAAGTTTACAGAAAACCTAAGAATTGGTAGTAAATGAGCTCATAGTCTAATACTTATAAATGCATGATGAGTTAATGGCATGTATTGTATTCTACAAGGTTTGTAGTTTTGGCCAAAGCCAATCCTTTTGCACCAGACTGAGCCGGAAGGGACCCCTAAAGCTTCTGTTTCAGTACTGTGTTCTTGTCAGTTTCAGTTGAAACTGAAATGGTTTAAGCCTAGTTTCAGTGTTTTCAGCAAAAACTGGTCATAAATACAATGTCGACTTTGGGCTGCCTTTCTTTTCTATTTCCCAATTGAAAGAGGGGATATCATTCACAGATGACAAAGGGAACTATTTTCTCAGAACAAAACAGGAACTTTTGTGGATTTTCAAAAAATTGGAATTAATTGGATTTGGTACTAAAAATCTAAGTGTCAGGTAGCTTTTACCTGATGAAAAACAACTTCTGGGATTTTTGAGAGATTTCTTTAAGAGCAAAGTGAATAAAAGGTTGATTTGTGCAGTAAACTGAGCCCCTGAATAGTGGATTCTCAAGATTTATGTTCAGATTTGCTGCATATTAGTTTAAACATTAAAATAATTTTGATGACGCATATGTTCTATTTCGTATTTCAATACTATATAAATGATAAATTATATGTTGTTACTTGGTGCTTGATATAATGGTAAGTTATATACATTATTCATATCTACATATAGTTTTACGTAATTGCGCTTCACTTTTGCAGGCATTTAAGTGGTTAGGATAATTAAATTGTCGATGAACATTCAAGCATCACATAGTGCATTAACATCTAATTGATTTTTCAAAGATTTTTATAGTTCTGTTATCAAAGATTTCAGAATGATTGAAACAATTAAAAAATTAACACTCCTCTATCAAGAAATTGTGCCCAAATTAAAACAAGAAAAAAGAAGGGGGGGGGGGGGGTGAAGAAAAGATAAAATAGAGTGCATGCCAACAGAGTAGCCCTGATTGTATCATGAGTTATGAGCGCATTAGTTGTTCGAATTATATAACGCTTTTGGATTGCATCCTGCCCTAAGAAAAAATTCAGAATAATTCCCTCTAGAGAAAGGTTTGCTATATTGGTACAGAGCACTGTACCAGTACCTTATAGGTACTGTTTGGTATAACCACATACCAACTCATTATAAGTTGTTGGAGAAGAAATAAGAGCTGTATATATTTCGGAGCAATAATGTATCGAGCCTGGATACAATATCGGTGCCTTATTGATACAGTATGATACATCTAATACCTGACTATACAAGTTGCTGCATTAAACCATGCTCCAAATTTGATAATGACAAGTGCCCCATATCCTAATAAATATGATCATGCAACTCCATAACCCAAAGAACTTTAGCATTCTTCTTCTTAGGGCTTTTTCCCACAGGTGTTGGCTTTGGAGGGGCATAAAACATATTAGACAAACAAGGCAAGGACTTGGAAGCAACTAAACAATTAATGATATTCCTTGCGTGGAGATGAAGTTGAAAGCCCTAGACAACAATCATATTACAAAATCCAATTAGAAGCCCTGTTCTGATTCGTATGATGAATCGATGATTGAAGTCGTTCACTAAGGCGGTAATTTAGCATGTAATTCGTTAGGAGACAACCAAAACTATTCCACGGTTAATACCTCATGCAGTCTTGACTTTAACCCAAAATATTATGTTTTGAAGAGTAGCGTTTCATCTGCATGCAGACATCCATGCGCCAACAGAACATTAAAGTAGTGAATCCTTCACGGCCCAGGCCATAGGATTAAGTAGCAGGCTTTGATGGGTAAAAATGATGCTGATGTAAGAACTATACTCTTCTTTACGAAGTTCAGAATTTCATATATCTCTGTTTAATTTCCGTCAAATCATTCACTGTCAATTTAATTTGGACCCATGATTCAATAATGAATATTGGAGATGGACAGATGCTAGGGCCTACGACTCTACATGTTCTCACTGCAAACATCCACTGATGATTAATAGGACCATTTCAACCAGAGAACTTGATGGAAATATGAGGATCCGAACTCATTTGCTTCGGTAGAAACAATCAATCCACCAGTCTGAGAAAGAGTTATAGCAAGAAGAAGAGCAAGAAGGAAACCACGCTAGTTTAATACATGTAAATAAGAACACACACTGTGATCAACAGTAATATTATATCTTAACACTCGGTGCTGCATGTCAATACATATCTGTGCATATTTATATAGAACTAACTGGGATGCCCTTATTCAATGATACAAAAGCAAGGCAACCCCATGAGCAGCATGATCACCATGGCTAAGCCCGGGGAAAACATACTGAGCTCAGCCATGGTATGGAACTACACTGATGGTGCTCACCCTTGCCCACCACCGTACCCGGATCCGTATCCAGATCCGTACCCGGATCCGTATCCAGACCCCCCTCCAGAGCCTGATCCATATCCCGACCCGCCGCCGCCGCCGCCGCCGCCACCTCCTCCCCCTCCTTCGCCATGTCCTCCATTCACACCAGCACCGCTGCCGTAGCCTGATCCACCACCATATCCCGACCCATAACCGGAGCCACTCCCGCCAGCACTCCCATACCCGGAACCACCTCCACCACCACCACCACCACCTTCGCCTCCACCTCTCCCACCCCCTCCTTTTCCTCCCCCAGAGCCATACCCCGAATCATAACCGGAGCCACTGCCACCACCGGCTCCATAACCAGACCCACCTCCTCCACCACCACCGCCGCCACGTCCGTAGCCTCCCCCAGCTCCCTCACCACCACCATACCCATGGCCTTCTCCAGAGCCATACCCAGAACCATAGCCTGAGCCTAACCCAGAACCTCCGCCACCGCCACCTCCGCCGCCAAAACCACCACCTCCACCGCCACCGGTAGCATGAATCACCACCCTTGCGGCAGCTATGAGCTCCACACCGAGCAATAGCAGGAGTACTGCAACACCTACAACTTTCGAACTCGCCATGCTAAAGGACTCGCGCGCCAACGGGACTCTGCGGGGTCGGGCAAACAAAGTATGACTAGGTAAGAGTATTTATAGCCGTTGCATGCAATTTTATTCGGTATATTTTGGGAGCAAAATGACAAACGGGGGAGTCCAGGTGTGCCGCACTTCGACGTAGTCGTGGCGCGGGGCAGGCCCGCTTTGCACCCACTTTTTGGAGGAACTTATGACCCGAGTTCACCCACGTAGCTAGGGAGACCCATCTCCTCATTAGTGGTTCTCCTATCAAGAGGGAAGTGGGCGGCCCTACCATTACGGGCACTAGTGGATGTTTTAGACCATCGAGTGTGGTTCGAGTCTCGCATGTTATCTCGTGGGGCGAGTATCAGATCACTGGTTATTTGGTAGCTGCTTCCTATCTTTCTCATGCGTCTTATCCAATTCCTAGGATGATTAGGATGGCCATTATCGGCCTTGGAGGGTAGGTGCCCTGTGGGTACGTGTCACACGCACCGTTCGCATTTGGCGGAAGCTTCGAGAGGTGGTAGACTGGTAGTGCAAGAGAAAGATCGAAGATGTGGACCCTCAGATGTGACGCATTCAGTTGCCGCAAAGCATAATTTCAGTGGGGCAATGTTCAAACTTATTTTTCTTATATGATCCAAGTATGTTCGGAGCAAGAACCTCATTATATTCGGGTTGGATTTGGTTTAAGTTGGGTTGTTTGAGCTTCCAATCCAAGCCTCAGCTAACTGAATATCTAATTGACATCTTCCAAGCCAAGGTAGTTTTTATATTGTCTTGATTCAGTCAAACCCAATCCAAAGTAAAGTTTGGGTTTGGCCGAGTCAAGTTCTAACTGATGTAACCCGTTGCAACCCGTAGATCAAACAGACTAACCATTGCCTGAGGCTAGCCCTTAAAAATTCTCAATTATTATTAGGTTATGAGCACGACTCCAAAATTCCATAAATTATGATAATATTTCTCGGTGTATTAGCTAAATGTTGTAATAGTGGTTCTAATTTTCAACACTCCAAGTTATATCCCATAGAATACAAATTCATAACGCCATTTACAAAATGGAACCATCAATAAAAAATACTTATTCAAAGGTAGCGACATTCAAACTATGATGAAGCAAAAAAAAAAAAAAAAAGTCTAACTATATAAAATAAAAAATACCACAAGCAATTTGCTGCCAAAAACCATTTTTGTTGCAGTGCCCATAGAGCTATAATGCTCTTTTAATATGCATGTATGTTTATATGCATGCATGTATACAGAGCCGGCCCGAGCCTTAGGCGATCGAGGCGGTCGCCTAAGGCCCCGGGCCAATGGAAGGCCCCGGGAGGTGAAGGGAGAAAAGAAATTGAGAGAGAGAGGGGGAAGTTTTTGGCACCGTGATCAAAAGGAAGCAAAGGCCCCTTTTAAAACAGAAACAGGAGCTCGCTACGAGTCTTCCCCCTTGATGGAAGGGAGGTGGAGAGTTTTCTGGCCTGCAGAGGATCAATTTGGGAAGTTGGGGACAGTAGTTTTGTTTTGGGTGGAGAGAGAGAGAGAGAGAGAGAGAGAGAGAGAGAGAGAGAGAGAGAGAGGAGGGATTTGGTTGGCTTGATACCCGCCTGAAGCCACTCTTATCTTTCATCCCTTCTCTTTTTTGGTTTTGGTCTTGGTTTTCCTTCCCTCACAATACTCCTGATCCACCTGGGCCATTGGGAAGAAAGATAGGGGGATTGGAGATGGACTTCTTGGAGGGTAGAGAGAGAAAAGGAGGGAAGAGGGGGGGGGGGGGGTGTTGAATGGCTGCTGTGCTGTGATGCTGCAGTAGCTGCTTCGGTACTCACCAAGTAAGGGTACTCACTTTGAAAGGGAGATGGTGGGATGGGATTTTTATTAATTAGATCGAGTGAATTTTTCATAATGCCCCTACTTTCTTTTCTAGAAAAGGTTGGACAAATTCTGCTCTTGCTTTACCATAATTCCCATAATTTCTTTATCTTGACCATGAAGTGCCATAGGATGATCTTTTCCTATTCTACTCTTACTTGACAGAATAAAAGTATTATTAAGCATTATCTCAGTTATTTAATCAGTTTCATGGCTCTTTTCTTAGGTTAATTACTTTTCTATATTTTTATTCAAAAATTATATTAAATTGAAAAGACTTCTTATCTATTGTTATTAGATTCGTGTATCTTTATTGGAATATTATACTTGATTACTATCTATTTTTATATCATTTTTAAAAAATATTTTATACTTATTTAAAATTTTATTATTAAAAAAAAGGCCTCATCTATTGGATTCGCCTTAGGCCCCCAAATGTATTGGGCCGCCCCTGCATGTATATATGTATGTTAGTGATTTTGAAAGGGTCTTGTACACTCCCCCCGATGCAAATGGCATCCCGTGATCGAAATGTACAAGCATGGAGCCAACAGGTCCTGCCGCCTGCCAGCATGCAGCCTTGGGTAGTAGGATGGGTCATACTGTAGTCACTGAACCCATGGGGCTGGGCTGAGCCCGACTCGAGGCGCTCCGCACTATACAGTGGGTTAGTAAAGGTGCATCCTTTAAGTATAGACCAAGAAGCTTAAATAATATTTTTTGATGAGTTTTTTTGGATAAAATCCTAAATTGTTACAAATTGTATCAAAATGAATCTAGCCAACTACTTATGTGAACCAAAAAATACTATAATATGGATCTATTTAGGCTAACCACAAGCTGATCGTGGTATTTGTTATTAGATTTATAGTAATAATGTATTTGGACCTTTAGGCTTGTGAGGATTCTAGAGCTTAAAATGGAGAGAATATGTGAGAATTCATGTAAGTTTGTGTTTAATCCCGCATCAGCTAAAACCTAAATAATATATTGAGGCTAGCTTTTCTGAGTGAGGTCTGCCTTGTTACAGATATTTGGGCAATAGTGCAACTGTGTGCACCTATGATATGCATCCATTTAGTGAGTAGTTTGGCCAATGGTGCAGTACCTATGGATTTCTGTTGGTTTTGATTCGGAGATACGACTGCAGTCACGAGGGATTCCAATTGCAGTACCTATGGATTTCTGTTGGTTGTATAGGAGAGCATGGGAGGGTGATTAATTGTTTGTAATTTAAGCAAAGTCTTAGTCGAGAGGAGACTAAGACAATATACTCCAAATTACACGTGCCATCTTAACCCATTGATACAGTACTACAAGGTAAACACAGCAGGCTCGAAATGTACTACACCATGAACGACTCTTAACCATGAATAGATCGAGTGGAAGCCAATATTGTTTATAAATACAACAGGCGAAGTCTCACAAGTCCACAAGCATATGTAGCTGTCCCTCTCTGCAGCAGAACGGCCCAGCCATTTATTTAACCAAAAATCAGACTAAGAAAAATCTGCACAGATAAAGTATAATCACATAAGAGGAAAAGGGGACATATTGTTCCCCATCCTGAGCAAAATATTACCACAATGCATATATGTGAACTTGATAAAAATACTAGATGCAGAGCCCACTTGATCTGAAAAACTCAATGTTGCATACAGTAGAATCTAGTAACAGTCAAGTAAAATGGTTACATTATCCTGCCCATCCAAGTTCGGAAAGAGCCTCATTTCCTCAGCCCTTGACAACATATACATTGTCCTTCCTTGTTATCATAACTACAGATCTTAGCAACAACAGTTATCCATGAGAATACCGCAAAAAGATCCTCAAGTCACAAATGAAAAGCTATCATCTTGCAGAAATTGATGATATCTTGTGCATGATCATCGATTCAGCTGCATTGATTGCTCCCCAGGAACCCGTTATTGTGACCTTCCTGTTGACACCAATGATAAGAAAAAGAAAAAAAAATCAGAATAAGTTGAACAATGCGTTCGCCAGTCTGAAAATAAGTACATGCAAGAGCATTACCTCTCAAATGTACCAGAAATGAAATCACCTCTATCTGATACTTTAATCCTTGCTCCGCTAACCTGCAACATTAGCACATTAAGTCTATTATTATAAGAATCAACCAACCCATAACCTCTAATTTTTTAGACTCTCATAACTATAATCATGGCAGGAAGACAAAATTACGATAGAAATTAGATTGACATAATATTATCAAACGTAATTTAAGCTATGATGATTTGAACATGAAAAGAACTAAAATTTTGACTGATGGATTGGATTTGGAACCCAAACCTAAAGGAAAAGTCAGAGTTGGTCTGACAAAATTGTAACAAATTAAAATAAAGCCAGATAAAAATAGCATAAAACTCAGAAACAATCTACGCTTTACTAAACTGTCGAATAAACATCACGGCCTAGTCCATAACCTAGACCACATACAAATTTTCTCGCACAAGTCATACCAAACATCGGCCTAATTAACCATATGATTCACCAGAGGGGGAGGCTGAATGTGACAGAGAAATTAGTTGTTTTTAATTAATATAGGGTGATTGGGGGAGAGAATAGACTTCTGGTCGGATGCATGATTTACATAGTGTATGGAAAAACATGTGTACATTCATATGGAGCATGGCATCATCCATGTCAAAATTAACATTACAATGCCTAATAACAAGAGGTCTAACTAAATCATCAACAAATGATGATAGAAATTTTTATTTATTATCCATTGGAACAATTTAGTTCTTTAAAAATAATATTGGATTTTATTTATTCAAAAAAACTTTGAATAATGGAGTCTAATGTTAACCTTAGCAAGAACAAAATACAAACCGCTAACTATCACCATGGACTATTTTTCTCTTTTACATAAGATTCCATTATAAGATGTCAAGATCTACTTCAAGTTGAGTAATTCTTTCAGAGAACCATTTATAAATTTTTCCTGATCGAATTTAAAATTGAAATATACTATTCTATGAATTAGAAGATTTCAATAAAAGAAAATAAATTAAAGGACCTAATCCTATAATGCACACCTGGCTGATCTCCATTATGTTCCTTCCTCCACGACCAACAACAGCTCCAATATGCTCATCTGCAACACCAATCATCAAAGAGTTGCCTCGGCTTCCAGAGGTCCCAGCAGATGACCTTGTAGAGACAAAAGTTGATGTCATAACCTACAGAGGCATTGAACAGATAATCTTAAACATAAAGAATCCAACACCAAGAGAGAAGTCTTAGATATTTTTATCACAAATCCAAGGCAATAAATTTTGGAGAAAAAAGCAATACAAAAAGAGAATAAGTCTGCTCGGTAGATCTCGGAAAAGGACATGAAATCTTACGGCATGACTTGCCAGAGTGTGGCTTTCCCGTAACATAAAATCAACCTGGCTTAAGATGTTTCATGTAGATGCTAATCACTAAGGAAATCAAAACTAAAGATGCTAACCTGTTCCTGTGGCTCAAGGTTGAAACTGGTGCATTTAAATTAAATTATTTTCTTTAGATATCATTTTTCAGTTGCCAATAAATTCACCTATTACTTCTTTACTACTCTTTTTTGTAAGAAAAAAGTTAAATTGCAAAAGAAAATACAGTAAAGTGATATCTAAACCAAGAGAAAAAGATAATAGATGCACAGGAAGAAGAAAAATCATTGGCCAGTTCTTCAGAATGATGCAGTCAATACTTTAACAAGCCTTATCCCATCTATATAGGCCACTTTAAGAAAAGGTATAATTTAATGATTCAATGGAATCTCAGCTTCAAATCATCCGTCTGAACCTCTCTTGAAATTTTAGCCAAGGCATCTTTGGCCAAGAGAGGGGCTTGACTGACACAGAGAGGACAAAAGAAGCCAAATCTACTGATTGCAAACTGAAAGGTATAAGGCTGGTAACCAAAAAGCTACCCTCCGTGGGTCCTAGGTTTCGAAATCTAGATGACAATAGAAAAGGGCAGAATTTGATATGAGAAGAATCACCTGGATTATAGAAAGGTTTCAAACAAGACAGGGGATTAGCGTTCAATCTGAGTTAAAGTTAAGAGGCTGAAAAAGTTAAGAAAGTGATGGTATTGATGAAACATATAGAGAACTTTATATTATTTGAAGTACCATGTACCGTACAGGGCAGTATGGGATGTGCCTTACTGACCCGGAAGAAACATTTCAAGTATTCAAACATGTATACATAATGAAGAGCATCCTAAACTAATGATTTCACTCCTGGTTTGAAGATTCACCATCCAATGGAACAGAATGGATTGTGTCATAACTTGACTGATTTATGACGAGGCCTACTGAGCTTTTGGTGGATCAGCTGTCTCTAGGAGCAAGCAACCAACCACCCTTAAGTGTGTGTGTATACAATGCCACATGATCAATTGTTTAAGTATCAGAAAAACCGCCCTCCTTACATCATCTCATCAGGCCCATAGCTCATTTCCAACTGACAAACAATGCCCTTTATGTTCTTGCCTGCACAATCTTCATTTAGATTAAATGATATGTCTCTTGTATCCTCTTTAATTTAATATTGAATATCAGAAATTTCTGCTTTTTGACTTACATCCAGGCAAAGCTAATAGGAAATTGTATCTAGAGTTTTAGGGCAACTGGATATCATCTGTTCAAGATCTAATAAAAACTCAGACTGCAGAAATTGTTTTAGTGCAGAAAATAAAATGAAAGAAATCTGACTTTAAGGAAAAATTTATAACATAAAGGAAACAGAAATTCACACAAAGTATTAATAAGCTACAGCCATGGAAAAAGCCTGACATCAATTTCCTGTCTACAGCAATATATTGAGAAGATTTCTAGTGTATGCTTTAAGGAATACATTGCACTCTAATGGAGAAAGATGAAGAAGAAGAGAGAATCTAACAGATGTTAGGAGCATGGGTGAATCACTTAGCAGTGAAGAAAGAAAATATCAAAGAACAAATCAGGTTGAATCTGCCTAACGGACATCTTTTTATTCATTCAAACAATTCACCGTGATGCCTTCTCTAATAGCTGGCTTGTGGGCTTGCTTATAGTTATATGATGACTAGCTTTGCAAGTAAGTTATGACTTTAAATAACCAAGTATTTTAGCTCCCATATTGGCAGCCATAACCTTTTCTTTGAAATTTCAAAATTTGGATTTCCATGTAAGTCCAAAAAAAGACACTTGAAGTTGTCCGGAACTAAAACATAATGACTTTGGAATTATTCCATCCCACTATATACTTAATTTAGGACATCTGTACACCAACTCATATCCAAACGAGGACTCTAAAAACGAACACAAAAAATCATTGTATTAAGAGAACCAAAATACAAGAAATTCTCAACTATTTTTTCTCCATCAAATCTGATACAGGATCACTTAAGATTGGCCAACAAAGGCATGCATGAACCTTAAGATCAAGGAAAATTAGGGCTTTGATGAAACAAATGTCTTCTGCCCTGTGACAGACACCAGGACAGAAAGCACATTTTTGCATGCCTCTGTTTCTAAAAATTATAAAGCTAAGAATTTTCTGTTTGGGCTTGCGTAAGAGGAAAGAATCCTAGGTAAATGAATCTTGGTTCGTGATAAGTGAGGGTCGAGAGTTGCCTTTGTCAAAGAATATTAATAGTTTATCCAAATAATGAATGTTAATGGCTGTACCATTTTTCTCTATATATGTCCAGGTCATTACTAAGCAAAGTTCATCCGGGTTTCCAAGCTGGTTTGATTCAAGTTCCTTTGAATTCCTGATTGGATACCAAGGTTCAAGTTCTAGCACCATGTTCTCCCATTTGAACACTTTTTTGAATCATGCTGTCTTCCTATTCAAACACTAAATTCGATTGAGTTAATAAGCATCACTAGGTGAAAATTCTAACTAGTTAATTTTTCCTCTTTAGCATATCTTGTACAATAATTTAGAACCAAGGTTTGAAAACTCATGTATCGACCATGCATCATTCACGTACCAGTAAAGCAACAAATGTGGCACACCCCTGTATTTACTCACAGTTCTCCAAACCAAATGACACCTCATGTGGATATGGGACAGTGTGATGCATTATAACAGTCAATATGGGATCAACATGGTACGATATGGCCAAGATTCCAAACCTTGTTTGCAACCCGAAGATTTCATGCAATGCCTAAGCTTCTCAGTGAACGATAGAGACCACCCTTGAAGTGGAAAACTTTGTCATGAGAATTAGAAAATATAGTAAATGGATTTCATGGATAATGGAGGTAGAAATAAAGGACATGCATTGCCACACTTTGAACTTAATGAGTTCATATGGAGTCAGGTTGTTGAGTTTGTAAAGGTCCAAAACTACTTGTTCATTCTCCATCTTGGCCGTGAGATTGGAGCCCATTGGCAATGGGAAAGAAAGTTTTAAAAAGTAAAAATCATGGTAGTTGATCTCATTTACGGAGTTAATACCACTGAGAATCTCATGTTTATGTCCTTACAGCACTGAAAAAAAAAAACTGTATGTGGGCATATAGATCTAGGAAGGCAAGTGTCATACACAGAATAATCATGTTAGAGAGCTCTGCATTTATTGGGAAAAGAAATCATTTCTTGCTCCCCTTCTATTCCTATTTCCTCATCCTCTCTAGTTACAATTCTCAGTAAAGCTCCCCTGCATTCTCCCTTCAGCGTCTAATGGTCAGCCAGGGAGCCCCAAAATGTCTTTATCAGTTCTACACTCATGTATGGAACAAGAAATCATGTAAATTACAGTGATAGGTGACAAACTGTTGTCAGTTTTGTTCCTTTAGTCCAGTATCAGTTGCTAAATAATGTTTCTTGTTCTCTACAGGTCTTTCCATAATTTGGCACAACCAATCAATGCGTTTCATTTACAACTTAAAATATTGTTGAGATATCTTATTTGATGATTTCCTTGGTGCAAAGGTAAGAAACGAATGATATATTATATTTTCCTTTCAATTTGTTTTACAGGTCCAACTTGTTTAGAACAAGATACACTTCAGTACAATGTGCTATTTAATTTCTTACCTGTTAGATTAGATATCAGGAAAAGACAATTGTTGGTAAGTGTACAGTCATTGTTTCCTTGCTTGCTCGTCGCTGCCCTCTACATTTTGGTTTCACAATAGCTCCATGCACCAAATTCTTCTTATGCACCAAAAAGAACGTAGTATCCAATTGACCAAGGATTTGAGTCCTGCTGGAACGAATTTGTATCGTGCCATGCTGACAGGAAAGTGAGACCCCAGACATCTGCAGGACGCTAGTTCTCTATTGAACAGGGAAGTCCTGCCCACTTGTGTCCCTACACTAGGGATGCACCAGGACAATCGGGACGGACCAGGATAAATTTTTTTTTGTTTATGCTTGTTTCAGGCTGTCCCCACCACATACATCATGCCATCTTGGTTCTGTACCATCGGAAGAGCAAACCAAGATGGGGCCCAATACCGAGATTTAAACCTTTGCAATTGCCAGTTAGAAGAGGTTCCAATAGGCTCTATTGAGTGAGGTCACCCGTGCAATTTAAAGACTAATAAAATGGAAGCCTCTGAATTGTTTGCAAACAACTTAAGATGCTAAAATTTTAAAACATACTTGTGCAAAATTGCATATTTATGTGAACATATGAAGCTAGCGTAAGCTAAATAAATCTCTTACCCTTGGAGTTAATATAACAATGTAAATTAGAAAAAATAATTCCACATATTTGAATTACTGAATAAATGCAGGAAGCCAGGAACAACTTTAATACAACTATAACAGACAGTTCTGCAATTCACTCTTTATGCCCTGAAAATACATCTAACCTTATTGTTTGGGAATTTTCCTCCATAGCCATTCATTCCACTTATTGGGTTGCATGCCACCGAAGGAATCATGCATCCAATTGGAATACCATGAGCACCAGCAACGTTGAAACCTAAAGTATGGAATATAGAAGAAGTAGAAGAAGAAGAGTAAGAAGATTAACTTCATACATATGAATGCTCACTAAGGGCTTAGAAGTTACTTCACTAAACAATCAAGAGTTGGAATTTCCTCCAAGATACTTTCAAATTCTCGGTGCTAATAAAGAATCATTAAGTTCTAATCAAAACAAAAACAGAAAAAAGAAATAAGATTCACAAATTGATCAACACTATGCTACCCCGATTTAGTTATACCCTGCCTCTAAGCTTTGTAATTCACGTAAATATATTCTTCATTCAATTAATGAAATATCTAGAAGAATCCAAACAACTCGACCAATACCAGGATCTCCGTCAGTGCAAATTGTGAGTGGCATCAACATGATACTGACTTGAATGTGAGACCCCAAAAATGTATCAAGCAGAAAACATAATGAAGCATAACGGATTACTAAAAAAATTGTGATAAAATATTATTTTCTTGGTATAAAATGTATAACTGGACTAGGAAGCAAATGTAAAGTTACTGGCAGTAACAAGAGTGTCTGACAAGTAAAAAGGATCATGGTTGGCATCACACCTGCATATGGATATGGAGTGATTATGGACTGTGAATAATGAGTATCTTCAGTTAACCTTGACAAAATCAAAAATATTGCATGAATTTGTTCCTCCAGAGACCCTGTTATTGTAGCAAGTCTATCATTCAACCCAACATGATTATTATCCTGAGGTGATATCTTGATGCCTGCCCCCGAGTCTTCAACAAATGACCTGCAAAATGCATATTGTACACATAAACATGTAACAGCAAACAGTAAAAGCATCAATTCTAAGAGGGAAAAAAAATATTCTCTAGCAGTGCAAAAAATGAAAACATATTCTCCAACCAGATAGCATATTATCTGAAGATAACATTTGACTTTGACGAACTAGACTCAAAATAAACATATTTAGACCAACCAATTTGCAAGCATAGACTCTTCAGGATCAATTAAAAATGTTCTGGTTTACCAAGAGTCCCCATCAATGGTCAGATCCCATGAAAGAAAAGGTGTTCCTGCTACCCAACGGTCCTATCCCAGATATTCTATGATGGAATATCGTGAGTAATAGTTTGGAGAGCATTACCAAAGAACAGTGTTTTACTAAGATCATTAAACAAATGTATGGCGAAGCAAGGACAAGTGAGTGGCCATTATGGCCAAATGGGCCATGCTCTTGATATGGTAGGCCCTAATCAGAGGATTAGTCTAAGTTCTCATCTCTTTATACTTGTTATGGAATCACCAATGAACTACTATGTAGCATTCAAATGGAGACTCCATGATTCAAATTAGTTGCAAGTAAGGACAGTGTCAACTTTATGAAATGACAAACGGGATGCCCATTCAGAACTATAAAACACTGCTTTCAAAGATATAGGCACCATAACAATGCAATGGAATGGATAATAAAATGTCTGAAACAATTTACCTAGGAAAAATCCTTCAGGATGTTGTGTTATCGCCACATGACAATGAGAACAAGGGAAGAGTGCATAAGACAGCAATAAAGCTAGCATGTCACATGGTGATATGTTGGGTGATAAAGTAAATTCAAGCATGCAAAGACAAATGATGCAAGGATGAAATCATCAAAGTGGATGAGCAGGAAAACTAAAAGAATAAAATTGCAAACAAGTATACTAGACGGTGCATTAAAAGTTGCACTAGAGGATGAAGTGATAAAATACCAACTATGATGCTATATGTCAATGCAAAAAGAATCAAAGCAAGTGTATGTAAGGCAAGGGCCTCTAATTACTGCAAAAGGGAAAACTGGAAAAGAAAAGGCTGAAAGGAAGAACTAAGTGAACTTCAATAGAAATTTTCAAGACTCGAAGCTCGTGCTATCAAAGGAAGTAAACATTGAGATGAAGAAAAACTTACAGAGACACCACATAGTAATAAAGTTTTGTTATTTGGCTATCATTAAGATATTTTTCTTTAGCACAACTTCTAACTGTGCAGTAGTTAACAAGTCGTCAATAATAGAAGTTATGACATTGCATAACAAATCCCAAAAAAGCAGTCAATTTGTCACAAAATGAAAGTCGTAGTAGTCAAAAGCAAAGAACGACTAACATGAAGACAATATACCTTCTAGAACATTAGGAACTCACGAAGTTGAATCACAGAAGTTTGTATTCACAAATTAGAGAACATCAGAATATAAGGTACACTTAGCAATTTTTATGATGAAGAATGTAAAGATCAAATTTATACTTTATGGTAGATCCGGATTTCCCAATTATGCCACCACAAGAGCTATGTGGCACAATGAGCCTCACTTTGGATTTACTTTCAGCATCATTACTCTCTTCAGCCTATTTATGCCAGGCATGGGAGCACTTCAGGAAATGTACTTATCAGCTTTAAACATTATTCTATGCAAAAGCTAATGTCAGTATTACCTCTGTCAGCAGTTTCTCAAGGATAAGTTCCATTGCTTTTATTATTTCACTAGTGACACCAGAAACCATGATTATCCTATCTGTTGTTCCTGGATAGAATTCATGATTACGTGATAACTGAATACGAGCTCCAGACTGTGACTGAAATTCTGTGATTGTTGAGCCACCCTTTCCAATGATGCATCCAGCCGCAATATTTGAGACAAGGAACCTAATGTAGGTTGGTTTCTCTCTACTATCTGACATGAATAGCCATGATGTCAACAAAGTGCTTAAAAAAGCTAAATGAAGAAGGTAAAGCCATGCAAAAGGCATAGTAAAGTATTGAATGAACTGAATCAGTTAATTCCATACTTCTTAAAAAGTGAAATGGTAAACAGGAAAAGGTCAAGTTATTATCATAGAGTTTAAGTCAATCTCATACACTTATCTTTGAGACTGATAACCACTAGAAGTTGATAAACAATAGTAATCATTCTAAAATCATTAACTTCCATATGCATTATTAAGATAAATGTTTTAGCAGCCCCATTACATGTCATTCTATCAAAATTACTTTAAAGAGGATAGATTTCGCCAACTTTTGAGTGAATTGATATGCAATCTTTGAGATGTCGGATAAAATTGCAAATAGGAAGTTATTTTCTTTTTGGAACTTTTGCACATGGCATGGCAGTAAGGTTGCTCCACTGTGACCTGAGTGCCACAATATCAAAACACGAAAATAGCCTCTCAACACGTGGATTAAGGTTGTATACGTCTGACCCTCCCCAGACCCTGCAATGGTAGAAGACTCATGCAATACGACGCCCTTTATAGTCCTTCAAAAATGACTTATTGCATTTTTATCCTTCAAAAATCAGTATTTGCATATATATACACACACACACACACATATACATATACATATACATATATATATATATACACACACACGCTTCAAATCATCCTTGCTTTGCAACGATACTCCTCCAATTAGATTTTCTGCTTATGGTGCTAATAAATAACAATTTAAATATAAAATGATATTTTAAACCTTTTGCACAAAAATTCTTCAAAAAATTAACATTAAATTTGTATTTTAATGAGTTATATTTTTTTCATTTTTTTCATAGGTAATCATTTAAAAGGATAATAATGTTATTACATTTAAAATGGTTATTTCTTAACACCATTGGCCAAAAAACTAATAAGCAGGGTATCACTACAAAAATGGAATGATTTTAGGTATATACATATATATATATATGTGTGTATGTGCGTGTGTATGTATGTATGCATATGGATATGTATGTATGTATGTATGCATATATATATATATATATATATATGTATGTATGTATGTATGTATGTATGTATGCATATATATATGTATGTATGTATGTATGTATATATATATATATATATATGTAGAGAGAGAGAGAGAGAGAGAGAGGTGGACTAGAATCCCATTAAAATGATTTCATGTCAAATTCAATTGACCCTAATCGGATGACGGGAACCTGACACTAATGATCCGAGCTATTACAAGATTAATTATCTTTAAACTGTACACTAAATATCACATATTTGGAGACCCTTAGCCTATGTATCAAGTGGTCAAAACACATGCATTGTTTCGTGTTATTTAAAATGTTTATTTTAGACCATTGAATGCATAGGCTAGGGGTCTCTAAATAACATAATTTTTGGTATCTAAGAAGGTTAGAAATAGTAGATCACATCCAATAGCTTGAGTCAATGTTATGTCCCTACTGTCCGGTCAAATCTGATGTGAAATCTGGTCGACCAGATTCTAGTCCACCTCTACATATGCAAACAGTGATTTTTGAAAGGTAAATATACAATAATATATATTTGCAGGAGTATATATGCAACCAAGACCTTTCTTTTTTATCTTTTTCCCATTACTCAGTCTACACAAGGTACCAGCTTAAGGGCTTGTATAGTTTCTAGTGTGCAAGCACATCTATGTTATGCATTGCTGAACAAAAGCTTTGAGCACCTTCAATAGATCATATAGTGGAAAAAAAATTACCAATTGTTTCGCTTCAAGAAATGTCGTCTTTTTCTTGCTACTCATTAGGAAAAAAACGTATCTCTACTTCTTCACAACTAACCTCTTATTCTGAATTTACAGTTCCATTGTAGTTTGCTTTATATTTATATTTGTTGCATTATCAAAAGCTCACAACACTTGTAATCCCTTTTAAAGGAATGTATCCATTATTTTCTTCTTCGAACATCACATCTACCATTCTGTTAAGCATCTTTACTAGAACATATGATAGGAACATCATTGGTGGGTTGTGGTCCGTCAATCTGACATGCTCGTTCCTGTCCTATTTTTGAGGTGCTTATCTTTTGATTTTAAAAGTCCATATTAGGTGTTTCAACATATATTTGAGAATTGGGCTTGGAGGAAGCATGGCCGAAATTGGGTTAGGGCGGGATGTGAAACCAAGCCACTAGTACCAAGAACTGGTGACTTTACCAACTATGCCTGATGGCATCCTCTAGGTGTTTCAGCATGTTATAATCCAAATATTTGTGTTAATCATTGAGATTAAAAATCCAATATATAGAACAAGTAAATTGAAACCCTTCAGTCTCTTCATGGAAGAGAGAACAAGTTGCATAACTTCTTAACGGCATGTAGAAAGAAAAAATAAAGAAAAATGCAAGAAACAAGAAGGAAGGAAGGGAGTAGGGAATTGGGGGAAGAGAGAAGAGGGATAGACAGTTATTATATATGTAATCTGCTTATTAAAAATACTATAACTCTCTCCACAAGTGGCAGGTATGCCACCATATGCAGCAATATCAATTTTTTTAGACTTTAAATATAAGACCTGGCATAAAAAAAATACACCTAAATTATAACTACAATAAAGATCAACATTCTAATTAGCTACTAATCTTTAAGGCTCCCTAAGCAAGTGGGTAGATATCAAAGCAGCAGAGCTCGAAACATTTACTGAGCAAGTCAAACCCTCAATGGCAAACAGAAACTACAACTAGCCATTAATCATTAATATCGCCAAGAAGATTTCTAATACGGGTACCAGACCTCATATGATTTTTTGCAAAAATAGTACAATACCGGGTACCGACACAGTACAGAACTCTATCACGTACCAAGACATTATGTACCAATGCAAGAAACCAACCTAAACAATATAGTACCATTTGTACCGTCACACTCTGGTGTAACTTGATAGGTTTCTGGCATTGGTACACAGTGTCTCGGTACGCCGAACCTTACTACACTGAACCGTGTACCGACACTGTAATAGGATGGTATCGGTACAGGTTTCAATACCGAGACAGCGAACCTTGCTTGAAACCTTGCCCATCAACCTATCAAATAGGTATTGAAGCAACAAAGCTTAAGATGTTTCAAAGCAAGAATGCGCCAACAAGTTGATCTTTTGATTTCATGTATGGTATTATCTACACGATGCTCTCCAACCTCTTCAATATCCAATGAGTTTACTTCAATATATTGCATCCTTTCAAGATATATTGCATCCAACAACTTGCTTACCGATATATAATCTATTTATTTGATTAGAAAAATTGTTTTAATTAAAAATGTTGAGGCACATGATTCCACACTAATTATGTAACATGACATTCAACTTCTACACGAGAACTTTTATGTTTTGTCTCTTCTCCAGATTTATTACATTTCAACCAATACAAGCACAAGGACCGTCGTATATACTCAATCAAATGATGAACATGCCCAATATACCAATAAGCACTTGTTTGTATAGAAGATACAAAAATTAAGCACTTTATAGATATGGAAAAATACACAATACAGCATCAAGATTTAGCTTTCTAGGTGAATTAATGAAGAAAATGGCAGTTGTTCAGTGCAAACAAGAAGTCAAGATGTGCAACTATGAAGTCAGTCATTTTTCTTTCAATTACTACTCTTTAGTGATCATCAAATAAAGCTCTATAGTCTATAGTCCTATTTGTGTTTTACATGATTTAACAGAAATCAATTGGTTTGACACCAACATCTTGATTTCTGTTAAAGAAAAGTACATTCTTTATCTAAAATATGTTAAATGTTTTTCTACACATGGCATCTTCATCTGAAGAAAATACATTCACCAGAATATTTCAATTTTTCTATACCTTTCTGTATACCATGGCATTGTCCACATACAGAAGGAACTCAATTTGTTATTTGTAGCTTTAACTTCTTGTAATACTTTTGGTCAGAAAATTAGAATAGGCATTTCATCACCTAAATTTCCATTGCATCAAGGACACTCCTAAATTAAACCCTAAAATAGAGAGTAGAGGTTGAAAATAAAGATGAGAGATGCAGATAACCCACATGAGAGAGAAAATATTTTAATCAATAATCAATACTAGAATTACAAAGTTGGTCAATCTGTGCAGATTACAATAAGAGCAAATAAGTTTGGACCTTTCTGATCTAATAAATAACTAGCAGAGGACCATAAAAAGACAACTCACAACCAAAACCCCACTTTTTCATTCAACAACTATTCCTTAACCAACTTAAAGCTGAACTCCTTATATTAAGATGTTCTACCGAACTTTTGACTAAGCAATACTATTCCACACACTATCAACCCTTTGCTATCTGAAAATATAAATGTAGAAAAGAACTAAAAGTCTCCAAAAAAAAAAAATCCAATTGACATCAACTCAATTACAGTAAAGTGTTCATAAAAAACAAGCATTTTCTTAGACTTATTAGGCCTTCCAAATTTCAGGTATAAAATGGCTTCAAGAATCATAATGCGAGAAATATTTTTCCTGACTTAGAACTGTTGCATACCATGAATTCTAGTGGCTCAATTTAGATAACTGCTCAATTTGTGCAAACAAGTAGCATTGATTTCTTGAGGAGATACCATTCTTGTTTTACCCCTTACCAACTAGCATTGATTTCTCGAGGAGATACAATTCTTGTTTTATCCCTTGCCAATCCTTTATTTTCCGACTTAAACAATTCTTTTACTGTAGAATTTTCTGGTAAATACTTGGAACAAAGAGATAAGTTGAATCAATTCCCCCTTAGAGCCAGCACACTGCACTGTAGGAGAGTGAAGAAAGCACCAAATTTTATCCTCTCCTCAAGATTCCGACTAGCATCTAGATCTGTTTGCAGCACAAATAATATTCCCCTTCAATTTCTACGAAAATCCACCGCACCGTATCGATCTCTAAACACCATCTCCAACATTATCGACAACACATTCGTTATAACAACAGTAACAACGGATGATTCAGGAATAGAATCGAGCTCCAATAAAAGATTTCCATCTAGAAAACTTTAAAGATTTCAAGATCCTCCGGAACAGAATATGATCACTAACGGAAACCTCGAAGCACAGTTCAAATCCAGCCAAGAAGAGAGGATCAGGGTTCGCCTCACCTGGGGATGGGGTTTCCGGGCGAAGCCGGGGTCGGACGGGCGGGGCTTCAGGAGAGGAGACGGCGGAGATGTCGAGACATTCCATGGCGGAAGGCTGTCTCGTACGCAGACACAGAGAGAGATCACCCCATCTGTGGGGGTTTGGCGAAGGTTCTGTATTTATACAGAGTCTCGCCTTCGCAGGAGGGAGTACAGCCGAGAAGCCGCGCAAACTAGAAGCCTTTCAGGTTTCTGATTGGAAAACCATTTAAAAAAAGGCAGCAAATTTTAACCATGCAACCGCACCCAGCTTAGATCTCAAAGCCCTCCAAATCTCTACCAACCATCATAAAAATTGAATGGTTAAGTTTTAAAATAAAATATTAATTTTATTATTATTTTGAAAATATCCGATAATTATTTGTTATTTTCAAAATAAATTAATTTTATTAGATCAAATAAATTAATTTGAATCTTCACTTAGTAAAGATAAGATAAGTTAAAGCCAGTAAAAATGGCATAGTAAACTAGTCTTTGAACAAGCAATTCTATTTTAATTAGCTATATATATTTTCACATATAATATTTTTACATTGATGAATGCTTAATATAAGCTGACACTTTTATGACCTCGTATCAATATTTTTTTCATGAGTGCTTTAAAAGTCAAGCCCTTAGCTTTGAGAAACAGCTTTACTTCACACTCACATAAGTAGATTATCGAAAGTGCCCGTAACTAAAGCACTTCAACAAATTTCTGTTATAGGTTTATTAAGAGTACCTTCTCTTTATACATTACTGATACGAAGCACTTTCACCTTAGAATAGTACTAAAATCAAATTATAGTGCTTGCAATTACTCTTATGATGTACTTTGTCTCATTGAACTCAGACTTGACGTTGTATCAAGCATTGAGATGAGATTTCCTCATCGGTGATGTTGAAATATAGGCCCGACACCCATCCCTTTTGATATTTTAAACACCAAATCTCTAACAAGTCCCTTTATTAATGGATCTACCAAATTTTGACTTTATCTTACAAAGTCAACAATGATTACTTCATTTGTAATTAATTATCCTACATAGTTATGTCTTAGTCTAACATGTCTCGACTTTTTATTATATACTTCGTTATATGCTCTTGATAGCATGGCCTCACTCTCACAACGTATTGATATAGCTAGCAATGGTTTAGGCCATAATGGAATCTCGTATAAGAGATAATTCAACCATTCTGCTTCTTTGCTTACTGAAGCATGATCTTTCTTATTTATAATCAAACTAGCATCCTTCTAAAATAGAAGGATATCGGCTGTAATTAATGGTATAATCCATACTTCTTTAAATACTTTAAAATTCTACATATAACATGCCACTGTGTATTACTTAAATTACTTGTATATCTATTTAACTTTCCAATAGCAAAAGCAATGTCAAGCCTAGGACAAGTCATAGCATTCATTAAGCATCCAATAACTCTTGCATATTCTAATGTGCAACATGCTTACCAATATTTGGAAGTAATTGAAGATTAGAATCAAAAAGGTACAAATGGAGGATCACACTCTATATAATTAAATTTCTTTAGTACTTTTTCTATGCAATGAGATTTGAGATAAAATTAAACTATCATTATCTCTAAAAATTCTTATTCCTAATATAACTTCAACTATACCTGTATCTTTTATAGCAAAACTACAAGATGACAAACTTTTACTATTTTCTCAACTTGTTCTAAATCAGCGCTAAAAGTTAGTGTATCATCTACATACAAATAAATAATAACACCTTTTCCATTAATAAAAATTTACTATATGCACATTTATCAAATTTATTTATTTTATAGCCATTACCAAACATAATTTAATCAATTTTTTTATACCATTTCTAAGGAGCTTGTTTTAATCCATATAAACACTTAACAAGTTTGCACACTTCATGTGCTTATCCACAAACTACAAATCCCTCGTGTTCTTCCGTATATACTTCTTCTTTTAATTCACTATTTAAAAATACAGTTTTATATCCATTTAATGAATGACCAATTGATAAATGATGCACGTACAGTTAGTAATTTAATAGCTATGATCCTAGCTATTAGTGTATATGTATCAAAATAATTAATTTTTTATTTTTGTGTGAAGTCTTTAGACACCAACCTACCTTTGAATTTATCGGTGGTTTCATCTACTTTTATTTTCTTCTTGAAAATCCATTTACAACTTATTGGTTTAAAACCTGATGGGAGCTTAAGTAATTTTTAAGTATTATTATCCATAATAGAATCCATTTCTTCATTAATAGCTTCTTTCCAAAAGAAAGCATCTTGATATTTCAATGCCCCTTCATAAGTTGCAGGGTCTGCTTTTGTATTAAAACAATAGGGTATATGCTTACCAAAAGATTCTCTATCCCTTCCACTAGGAACATAAAGAAATCTGATCAAAAGGTTGGTGCCTTTCTAACTCTTTTACTTCTTCTAGGTTCATGGTTTTCCTTTGTCATTCTCTTCTAGAAGATGATTTTGTTCTAAAATAGGTTCTTTAGGTCTAGGATGTGAATTAAATCTATTTTCATCGAATATGACATCCCTTGACTCAATCGCAGTATTGCCAATGAATTGTAGGTTCTATTACCATGAACCTATATGCTTTACTGTTTTGTGCATATCCTAAAAATATGCATTCAATCTCTTTTTCCTCTCAACTTTCTTTTTTTGGGTTTATAAACTCTTATAATAGCTCTACATCCCCGAACTCTTAAGTAGTTTAGGTTAGACTTACTTTTCTTTCATAGTTCATATGGGTTGTATTGCTCAATAAAAAAACTTTGTTTAGTATACGACAAATTGTAATCAAAGCTTCACCCTAAAAACCTTGACTTAAATTAGAATTAGAAAGCATTGCATTAACCATTTCTATGAGCACCCTATTTTTTTATTCTGCCACACCATTCTGTTATGGTGTGTAAGGTGCAAAAGTTTCATGAACAATTTCAATAAATTCAAAATAACTAGGGTCATAGTTCTATCAATTTAAAAAATTTTAATAGAAGTTTCACCATCCAATTCTACTTCAGACTTTGTAAATTTTAAATTTTTCCGGCACTTCATTTTTAGAATGCAACAAAGAAACAACTATACCTAGAATAATCATCTATAAATGCTATAATATATTTCTTTCCTCCTATGGTTGTTGTATTATGCAAGTCGCATACATCGCTATGTACTAGTTCAAGCAATTTTGTACATCTTTCTACTTTAGGAAAAACATTTCTAGTAATCTTAGTAAGCATGCTTGTTTTACATTTATCAATATTTTTGTTAAAGTATGGAAATAAATCTAGTTTAACCATATCATGCATTCTTCTAAGAATGACATGAACTAAATGATTGTGCCATAAATAAGAAGAATAAACAATATAACACAAGAAACTTTATTTTTATTAATATTAAGCTTGAACATGTCCTCATACATATAGCCTTTCTCCATAAAGATTCCACAATTGGAAAGATTAAATTTTCTTGCCTCAAACACTAATTTGAGTCCAAATTTATTAAGAACACTATCACATACAAGATTTTTCCTAACTTCTAGTATATAATACACATCATTGAGAGTAATATTTTTCTAGATGTAAATTCAAGTTGTACGATTCCTTTTTCCTCGACATGTATAGTGAACTATAAAGAACACTTTCGCCTTTTACTAGTTCATATTTCTTGAACAGATTCTTATCCTTGCATATGCGACTGGTTGTGCCAGAACAAATCCACCAAGCTCCATCATCTTCAAGAGCATTGATTTCTGATATCGTTGCATCAAAGTTTACTTTTGTTGCCGGTACACCCTTCTTTTTCGGAAGACGACATTGTGCCTCATAGTGTCCAAGTTTTCCACAATAAAAGCATTCACCTTTCTTCTTCTTTTTGTTTTTGTGAGTAGTAGTAGATTAATAAGCTCTTTTAGGTTTGCTTAACTAATTTTCCTCCACCACGTGGACTTTGGTAAGATGAGCATTTTGCTCCGTTTTCATCTTGTTTACGGTATTCCTCCTCAATACGAAGATGGTTGACGAAATCCTCAAAAGAGATATCCTCTTTCTTATGCTTTGGACTTCTTTTAAAGTCTTTCCATGATGGAGGAAGTTTGTCAATAATAGAGGACACCATTATGATTTCATCCATACGTTTGCTATGCAACTTATAACCATTAAAAATGCTCTCTATCTCATATAATTGTTCCATAACAAATCTATCATCAACCATCTTATAATTATTAAATTTGCTAACAAGGAACATCTTGCTGGTTGCATCATTTGACATGTATCTTCATTCAAGCTTCTCCCATAATTCTTTTGCAGTAGCCACTTTCTAGTAAGCATCAAAGAGCACATTCAATATTTCATTCAGGTAGTCATCATTATCCCACTTCTGTCTGGTACGAGTTTCTACTACAATTTTGTCCTTATATAGCCTTAGTGCGTTGAGGGCATAAACAACTTTGAGATTTGTAAGGAGGAAGTGTATCTTTTTTTGCCACCTCAAAATTTCCTCCATCAAAACATTCCAATTTGAGGAAGTTTGCAGCTATCTCTCAAAGTGTAACAAACATCATTTGTTGCAACATAAAATAAAGCCTTAAGATTGTTGGAACAAAAAGGGGAGAAAAATGGAAAACTCAAAAAGAAGGATGGCTTCAAAATGTGTAGCACGGCCACTTTTCTTAAGGCTTTATTTTCCCCCACCAATCAAATATGCAAGAGGAATATGCGATAAGCCTTTAGGATACAATGAAGCCTAATGTTAGCTCACATTCTACACTAACAGGTCAAACCAATGAACATTCATCAGTGTCTAGAGAATGAAGTTAATTTGATAGAGTTGTGTTATAGTGTGTTGTATTCTGATACGGAAAGTTTAATTAGCTATTTATAGTGTGGTTATTGTTTTTATGATAGACGCTTTCTTTTCTCAACAGACATAAAATACACGTTTTTTTCAAAAAAATATACATGAGGATTTTGAATTTAAAATTGTAAACGGATTTATTTGACAAGCCAACCGGCCACCTATTTGAGTTCTAAAATAAAACATTAATCTTCTATTATTTTCAAAATACCCAACAATGACAAGAGGTGGGACCATCCCAACTACAATTCCAGAATAAACAAGGGCAATTTAAGTGACAAAATCAATGTATATTTTCAACAAACCTCTCGCCCTCATCCAATTCATCAAAGTACTGCACGGGAAGACTATTCTGTGCACGTAAAGGATTCATTACCCTCATGGCTCAAGGGGGCTGATATCACTAGAGGGACTAGTAAATTCATTGCCCTCATGGCTAAAGGGAGTTGGTACGCTAGAGAATTACTGCAAATCATGGAAAATGGTTGATCATTAGTTTCCAGTATGGTGGCCCAAACAGCCGTAACCATTGCCCGAGAGCACTTTCATATTCATTGGCAATGGCTGATTTATAAAGTAGAACATTGGCCGTCCTCCTAATTTGCTCCATATTTGGCAGGGCCGCCAGAACTAAAACTTGGTTTCACACCACTACCATGCCCTAGATCAAGGCTATTTCACTGAAAAAAATCAACTTCGACAGTGAGTCCTTTCCCAAAAAAAAAATAATAAATCTGCACATAATAATAACCTTTATGGCCTACCTGATAGTAAGCTATTCTTTATTTGTGATTCATTATAGGAAGAAAATGTACAAGTTGCGAAGCACACATGACAACCTTTGCATTTATGAGCATGTAAAATATTTTGAAATGTACTTCTTGTATATGAGGCTCCAAATGAAAGAATTTCCATATCAAACAATGGTCATTGTAACGGTTTTGGCGGGGTTCCATTAGGTAGTATACATTAATACCAGTTTCAGAAGCTCCTGGAATCAACTTGGAATGGCTTAACCAAGTTCATAGACCACAATTTGCCATGAACACAAAGTGATTTAGTTCTCTGAGTAGATAAATAAATGTTCGAACATGAATATCCTGCAATCTCGAACCTTTACCATAAGACTGCACAACAAAAAAAAAGGAGACACTGGTACAACTTTCCTAGCAACCATTAGTAACACTTTGTCATCTGGAGAATCCCACATCGCAAAATGTTCATCTAGGACTACATGAGTTTTGCTTCGCCTTCTCAATCAGAGGTTTCAATTGTTTCTTCTCTGCAAGAAGCTTCAGAAAGTTGAATAAGAACGGAATGTAATTGTGTTTCCTCCGTATGTTTTCTGTTTTCCATTTCTTGAACTTCTCCTCCTCCATTAGTATCTTCTCGGTTGCATTTTCTATCCCAGAGGCCACCTCCGCAAGTGCTTTATTTATTGCCTCGACAGCAGGGTTTTGCTTGTTACCTGTAATCATATGATCATTCAATTGCTGCAGAAGATGCTCCCTCTTCTTCTGGAGCTCCTTAAGTTCAGCTGTATACAACTCCTTCCTATTCTTTATAATCGCCATAAGATTGAATCTTATCTCATTTTGAGAGTATCGATCAATCCGTTCCTGTATCACTGGTTGCACCATCCGTAGCCAATCCATGTCTCCTTCTCCACCAGGGCATTGCCCAAGGCTGATAGGGCCTTCCTTCAGCCCATCAAGCTCATACAGAACTCCATCCACAGGTATGTAACTTATGAAATGGTAGACATCATCGTCTTTCCCTGCAGCTTTCTGCTCTTCAGGGACAAAAGGCTCAGGCCTTGCAAAGCTGTTGTGTGCTGCTCGAATAGCTTCACTGTTGTTGATAGCCAGGCCTTTGAGTTCTGGTGGAAAATTCTTGGTGAATTCTTTTAACACCGACAGTTCTGGGCCAATATCGATGTCTGGACAGTTCATCAGAATAGAAAGGATTGCTTGAGTTGCACAAGCATTGTTAATAACCTGAAGGCAGACTAAATCAGCCAAATAACACACGGGCGTAATTAGCAGATAGCCAAATGGCAACTAATGATTAATGCTGCTAACCTGGCTGGCGAAAAATAGATTTGGGTTTGGATCCTTTATTACGACCCGATCATCTTTTTCGCCAGGTCGCCATTTGAAAAGGAATATCAGCCCATAGACCGGCCTGCAAGAAATTACAGCAATTCAACCAACTGTATTGAGAGAACAAATAAAATTATAATAAACAGAAATAACATGGCACTGGAACAATTACAAACCGTAGATTGTTCAGAAAGTCAAGGTCCAGTGAATACAATTCCTCCACCTAATAGTCGAAAAAGAAATAAATCAATAAATAAATACAGGAATCAAGTTTTAGTATAATATAAAATCAGCAAACAGATTGCAGCCATCAAAGTTGTGAAGTTCGTAAGGGATCAGGAAGCGTCCATAGCAAACATGTTGCAGTGATAAATCAAGTAATGGTCAAAACGAACACAAAGACAGCCACTAAAAGTTCAACAATTATGAACCTCAAGATAGAATCGCATCCTTGACAATTTTTACCTGAGTGTTTTACCAACTTATGTCTACCCATGGTTGAAAGCTCAATGACAAAAGAATTTCAAAATTAAGCTTCCAATGCAAAGCAAAATAAACCATGTTGAAAGAGTTGCAACAGCTATTGCCAAAAAACTAGACCCACCAAAATGCTCGAGGTTTTATAGTTAAAAAGGAGAAGGAAAAAAAAACTGAGGTTGAACACTATATAAAACATTTGACTCGAAGATAAATAAGAAAACAAGCAACAAACCATGTAAATGTTGATTTAGTTTATCATCTGTTTGATTAATCCAGGGATCCATGTATATGTTTCATGATTCATAGCCAAACTAGTTTTTTAAGGGAACAAAGCTCAGAAAATTGCTACTATGTATAACGTAAAGGCCGGGGGTGTGGCCAACGTGTCTCCACCTTGCTTTTTATACGCAACCTCCACTCACGCTGCAGACTTCAAATTACTTCCACATCTCCACCTCTGTGACTTTGATTCCACTTTTCCCATTCCAAAAATGCCCCTCCAGGCCCAATCTTTGTGTTACACGGAGCCACTTCTTTTCCCCTGACATTCAGTCTAAGCATGGGACTGTAGGTCCAAAACATGGGGCCTTTCAGATGCATGACGTGTAAGGTTCTAGCAAGGATAATGAGATGCTCTCTCAACATATTACATCTTTCAACATCCACCCTAACTCTTATCACTTTTTCATACAGATACCACTACCGCTGAACTCATTTTCTGCCTAAAACTGACATACTTAAAGACAACAAATAATCAATCATTGTTAACAATCATCACATTAGAAATTTTTAAAGAAAAAAAAAATATGTTAAGAAACAAAGCAGATCTTAAGGAATATAGCTACAGTTAGCAAATAAATGATTTGAAATCAGGAATCTGATATTTACTCTTGTGTTGATGGAATGGTGTATGTACTCAGTATGATTTCTAAGATAGACTTATAAACAAAATAATGTTAACTTTTCAGAGTATTGCAAACATTGGTTTGTAACCCTTATACTGGATTGCACGGCCTTGTAAGTTTTTCAGATACATTATTCTACTTGCAGTCTAAGATAGTTCTCCTCTCTGACACCGTCAAGCTTATGACATGGATAACAGATATGATTGATGAAGTGGAACAGCTTCAGAAGACTCAGAACCCGGCAGAAAAGAGGGCTAGCATTAAATCTCAAATCTCATAGTTGGAGTTATCTCTAGAAGTTCTTTAATCTTCAATAGAATAATAATTTTTGCATAACTTAAATAATTTCGATATCCTGATTCTTGTCCACAAACTACTAGACACATGTTTTTAGTTTGCCCTCTCTTCGAGGGCATTGCTTCCTTTCACTTGTTTGACATGATTTAGTTATGTCAAGGAGTTAACACATCTATTATTTATAGTTAAAATTATTTTCAAAAGCCACTTTCTCAACCTAGCAGGATCTCAGAGCACTTGCTACACCTGCAGGAACTTAATCTGCAATAACGATGGTAGGCTGGCCTTCCAGATTGAACCCATTTAGCCTGGCAGATTGTCCAAAGTTCCCTTTTCATCCTGTCAGTTGCCCAAAGTTTCATTGGCAAAGAATCAATAACTGTATTCAAAGTTAGTCACCAGTGTCAAATCAGAGTCGGTCTTAAAAGGTCCCAAACAGTAACCTATCATACTTGAATACAGAAAGTAAAGTTAATAGATGTGTCTAAATTCAAATACATATATACATATATAGCATGCAGGTTACCTGAGTGCCATTCCTAATAATTCAGAACCATTTTAAGAAAAGACATTTTCTAATTTACAATGCATTAAATGAGTAATGATAACAAAAGCAATGTCATAGTTAAATTACACAGATGCCCCTTGTCTCCTTAAAGCACATGGGAATTAAATATATTTAGGTAAACAGCCTTATAATTTGGAAGAGATTGTTTCAAAAAAATTTTAGCAGAATCATTCACACACTGAAATTATTCATTAGCACCCCAGCAACAAAACAGGCAAATCAAAGTTACCAGGTGCAAATTGTTCACCTTGTTATAACACCACATGCATTTTTAAAAATAATGATGATGATAATGATGACGACGACGACTCTATTTGTTATCCAAAGGAAAAAAGGGCACAGTGTACTCCATTTTATGCCATGCATCGAAACCTAGGTTTTTGAAATATCCACCAGTCATTTTTTTAGAACTTGCTGATAATCCTAACCATCCAGACCTGTATAAGATTAACAAATTCTGCACATTAAGATTGTAATATGGTTTCAAGTCAGCACAGTCAGGCAGTACTCCTAGGCTCTCACAATAAGTGATATCTACATTATTGGGGACTAAACAACAGGATTTTAATCAAACATTCAGCTAAAAATTGGCATCTCAAAGATCCCATTTGATCTTTAATTATTTTTATAAGGCTAAAAGGAACTTAAAAGCAGATGAAATAATGCTTGCCACCCACTCCATGCATTATAAGCGAATAACTACTACCAGGGTCCATGCTTTTGGATTACTTACAAAACACCTGACAACAACTAACAACTATAACATCAGTAACAACTAAGGGAGCTCATTACCATGATGCAATCAGTTCTTGATGTTAATAACTAAATATGATGCAGAATATTTATTTCCGATCAAGCACTATTAGATAATCAAACACCAATTTTTTGAAATAATTTAAAACAAAAGCACCTAATACAGAGGGCAGTAATGAACTTGCCTGAACACCTTTTACTTGCATCTGTTGTATCAGTTCAGTAAAAACACCTGGAAAATGTAATAGACTTATTAGTTAAAACAAAATCATACGACCATTTGCTCGTAATTGAGATATTATGCAAAAGATTAACTAACAAGATTTCGAAATTGCAGCATTTTAATGGAATAGGTCGAAATGCATCTGGATTCACTATCATTTATTTTGTTACTTAGGTGACTGCAACTTTTTTTATTTTTAATCTCTCAAGAGCAGAACATCATGATATTCCTATCAAGCCACATGCTCGTCATACTACTCTCACAACAATACACGACTTTTCCATAAACTTGTGATGATGGAGTCTGCAAATTTGAAAGACCGAACTAACAACTCCCATAGTATTGTCAATAAAAATAAGGCTGCAACTGTATGCTACACAGTGAGCCAACCAAAGCTCATCGAAAATAACTATGATGAATTTGGGAAACAAGCAATTGCACCTATGGATGCCATACAACAGATTTACATCCTAGTACTTGAATTTTTTCTGTCATTGAATCATTCAAGTGAATAGAGAACCTATGCCTAGAGAACTATAAACTCCATTGATGTTAATCCTTTAACTGTTTCAGTATAGTTTCATCCAAACATCTTGAAAAGTCAGGACACCTGAGCAAGATTAATTTCATATTCTAAACCTCTTTTCTTCATAAGTGGTTGCCAACTTGGTGATATTGATCATCCACCATCAGCAAACGCAACCAGTAAAATTAAGAAACAGAGGCAAAGAAAGAGACAGAACTAGAAAAAGTATAACATTGTCAGACTTGGTTGTCTTTGCATTGTAGTTTAATAACCATAAGCCTCTTGACTATGTAGAGGTTGAATGGGAGCCTGCAACATTGTGGGGTCCAGATCTTGGGATATAAAGAGGATCAGGATCCAGTCACATAAAAGGAGATTCTCAGAGAAGGAATTCAGGTGAAACTATGAAGAACGAGATGAAGGATGACTAAACCAGTGTAAGCATATGGTCGCACTAATTGAGAACAAGTGGTAGCGAATCGAGATCAAATGGGCACATGTAACAAAGTGAGGAGGTTGTGGCATGGATGTGCTTAGCTTGGCATCAAAGGGCTAGGAAAGAAGCAGGGGCGACCAAAGATAATTTAAATATAAGTTGAGATAAAGTCCCAATAAAAGATCTGTTAGTTGTGGACCTTGTGGTTGCACTAAAAATGCATTCTATTTAGGGCACTAGTTCATTATCATTGCCAGTAAAAATGCGTTCCATATATTAATTTTAGTTCTGCTATATTTCAGATCCACAACCTGCCAAGCTTTTCCGCCATAATTCTAGTTTGGCAACCTATCGGGACCTTATCTAATTAACACCATAACATTTTCAAATAACATAAACCATGAAACCTCCTAGATACCAATAGTTGAGTTGTTTGTTACAAGCCCAAAAGAGTATGAGCTTAATACAAGTCATTGGTGTGGGTCCATTGAATAAGAATTTTGCTTTCCTGGCTTCAGCTAATATTTACACTTCTGACAGTTACTTTTTACTTGGTGTTAGCAAGTCATTATACCTTCTTAAAACCTTTTTCCCACTTCATGCCCACCAAATTGCCTCTTGCAGAACTCTACCATGCACTTCCCAAGATAATGACGTGGCTCTCCTGTCATTCTGCATCTCACCTATCATATATATAAGAATTTAATCTTACTATGTCTTTTGCATCATTCCTTACTATTAAAATTGTTCAAAGTCCCAAGTATCATTTACTTTTGCCATATATACGAGGAAGAGTGTTTTTAAGATCAAGTTCTCAAATTTACTTTTCCACCATCAAATTTCTCAACATGTATATTCTTTGTCTTTATTGTCTCCATGAACTCTTCAAATCATCTTAAAAAGATATGCCATCTAATACCATGTGGCAATTGGATCAATTCTCAAGTTCTAATTCTTCTCCTTATTTTTTTTCTCTAGAGAATGTTACATTGTTCCCACCTCATTATAAAGCATGTTACAATTTCATTTCTCTTTTTCAAGATCTAGCATGCATATTCATTTATATTATGCAATGTTGTGCAGGATGACATTCTATTGGCATCACCGTATATTCTTTACATGATATATCTATTTTGGATTTGAACATATTATATTTCTAACATGCTCTATCCACTCTTCAAAGTAAAACTATTTTCTCATTTCTCTTCTCACAAAATGCATTTTAATCTCCTGTTATAAGTCAATTGCTGGAAACTTACACACATACCCTCTGCTATTCTTTTCCCATTTTGATAATGATCAAACCCTGCCCTATCCTTACTTACTGCTCCCTAAAGAACCAAAGAAGTCACAGCCTACAGATATCCTTTCTCCTTTTAGACTGCCTTGCAATGGCCCATCCATTTCCTTCTTGAATTACTTGTGCACATGGTACATAAGCATTGCATTAACAATTTCCATGCCTAACAGCAATGGGCTATTAGTCTAATTATTTTTCCTGTTTATAACTATACATTTGGCCTTTTTGCATCTTTAACTAATGTCTCATATTACGCTTCCAGCCATATAAAGTTGTAGCTATCACCAATATCCTTAAGATTCCCTCCCATTTGCTTTCTTATAAGCGTGCAAGTAATCTCCTTTTCACCATTTCATATTCACTTCCTCAATCTAAACTCATACATTCCAAGTCTTCTTCTGCATACATATTATTTTGACCTGTGGTACTTCATTTCATTTGTAGCCTCGTACCTCTTTCATAACTCCAATCAAGCACCAGGACAACACATTGTTTATTAGGTATCCTAAATCTAGCCATCTGTTGCATGTTTATTTCCATTATCAGTTGCAGATGCATGCCATCATTTGCCAGGGACAATCTATACACTCCTCCACTTCTCATATGTACTGGTATAAGTAATTGAAGCACTACATGGGGGTGCACAAGTCAGTCGTGCTGATTTTGCAACACAATCAAATTAAACTGCTACACAATGCTTAAGGAACTCCCAAACACTAACAAAAATCAAAGTAGGATATATTTCATAGTTTGACAACCTTATTTCAAGATTCGCCTTTTACTTGCACTTTGGGACCGACAATGATTGTGACTATGAACTTTCTAATATATAATAAAGACATCAGCTACCATCTTATCAAGGTTATATTTATGTCTACCATTTTTATGGAAGCATGTTTTTGAGATTACTTTTAATCAAATGTCAACCTTAGTCAAAAGCATTTATTATCGTATCCATAAACATGAGACACTATGATATGGTTTAAAGATTCCCCCAAATTACATTTTACGTATTAATTAAAAGAAACCTATTTCACTTGAATATCTTTTATATTATTGCCTAATTCAATCCTATAGTCATAGATTCAATGAGGAATGACTGATCTTATGATTGTACATTTATTTCAGGTCATTTGGGAGTTAAAAGAAATTATTAAGATCCCAAACCTCTAAATGTGTTATACAATATTGTGTTGGATTGATCGACATGCATTGACCAAATGCATTGCAACGCACAACAGGGCTTCCAAACCCTCCTCCCAGCTCACCGTTAAGATAAAAACCAAGGTTACTGGATGAGAATCTTGAAAATAGATATACCAGGCTAATATCACACAATATGTAACCATACAATAGAATAATGAAAACATTGGCCTTCAAGATTAGTCTGAACTATTCGGAAACATCTTTCAGAATATGAATCCTTCACCAATAATTCATGGTTACATCGATTCTAAGCAAGCTTTCCAATCCATTTTTCTCAACTCCCATCCATATAATTTTAAATACTTTATATCCTAACGACGAGGCGAACTTCACTTTCCTTACCAAACCATCCTTAGATCTATAAGTCACATGCTTGTTCCGTCTTAGTTAGATGATAACTTGGTTATCTAATTGGTGAAGTCCCTGCACTTCCTTTAGAGAACTCATTCTTTACTCCATCTGTCCTAATTTTGCATCAATCCATCACCACATTCTTTTCTCTGCCACGATCATCTTAAGTTTGGATCTATTTTATTGCACAAATATATGAACAATGTAATATTATGGGCTATTTTGCCATCAGATAAAGTGTTCCCTTGAAGCTTCATGGCATACATCAATTGCTATTTTTCCATTTCATAAAGTTTTCCCTTGAAGCGTCATGGCATACACCAATCACATGACACCCTCAAGGCACCTCAACACTTCATCTATTTGATTCTAATTCTGTTATATAATTTTCATCTGGATAGTTCTACAGGATAACAAAAAAACAATCATACTATAGGATCTCCACACTAGAAAGTGGCTTTGACCCTGGCAACAATAGAGATGTATATTAACCTCATGACAAAATCAAGATTCCACCTGTCAACCTCAGAATTTTAACACTATTAGCTGACAAAAAAAAACTGTGCATTTTCTTGTTTTCATCAAATGGAACAAATTTGCCATGACAAACAGGGTTTTACTTAGGTTTTCATATGTAATATTTCTAAGTTGCAATTACTCTTGGAAAAATATTTGAGAAAAGAAATATTGCCAGAAGGAAAATAATAGCTCCAAATCTTAGAAAGAATTGCTGCTTGAATTCAAATTTACAAAATAATAAGAAGACTCAAAAATAAAACATCAATATCAAAAATAAAGTTGATATGTACAACCTACCAGGATCAGATTCAATAGTGCACCAAGACATGCTGAGAAATCTTTAAACTGCTGCAAAGAGGAAGTCATGAATCATGCTCAGTTATGGATCATAAAACGCAATAATAATAATGAACATCAAAGATTAGACTACATTTGGAAAGATAAATAGAAAAGAAGAGTGACAAATTGCCAAAGCTCACAAACAATAGCTAAAGAGAAAAACCGTGGTCATGCCACAATGAAGTTAGCATGGATAATCCAGCAAAGGGGTGAAACCAAATAATTTCAATTGGACGGCTCATACACCACTTGCAATTATCTACTATTCTTTTGCTAGCAAGGAGAGGCTAAGACCCTCCAAGTATAACAAGAAGACAAACACACATCACAGCCAAATATTTGCCAAAATTCTCAATAACAGAGGAAGATTCAAATCCCATTCTCATTAGCTCTTAATGATATTCCACAAACAGACAGCCGTTCTGCTGATCGATTTCCCCTTTCTGCTGGCATGGGAAGCTGTGAATGAATCACATGAGTTGACAATAGTGCTTATATTGAATATCATAGGGCTGTCCGATCCATGATTATCATGAGGCCCATGGATCCAAGACACAACAGCAACAAGAACCACCTTCACTCTAACTATTGGATACTCGAAAAGCCTACTTAGCAGTCTTTAGACCTTCCCAAGCTGCCCCAGAAAGTTCAACCAGTCGAACATAATTGACTGCAAAATGCCTAGAGCATGCCGCAAGAACTTGGCCAATATGACACATACTGATGGGGACAATCAAGAAAAGATGAGATTGCAAGATTAGAGAACCAGTAGCAAAACTTGCCACCAGTTTGTTTCGTGCTTTTGTGCAAAAATCTAACACTTCTTTCAAACTCATTGATGCACTAGTGGATCCTTTTATATTCCTTCATTCATATACATATTATGCAAGCTGAAACATGAGTCCCTACATTGGTTAACACTGGCGTCAACTTCAACTTTGTTTTAAGGAGTCATGGTAGAATGAGGAGCAGATTTGATCTTACAAGTTCATTTTTAAGTTCCATACAGTCATACCTTCAGAAAGCCATAGAGTATAATTTCTGAATCTGTTTTCCAAGTAGAATTGCATGCTTGGAGAAAGCACGTCAAAAAAAAATTCTTTGGAAGAGTACAACTTATTCAAAAAGGTTCTCTTTTAGAAACTTATTAAACCTTCAACATCTTCGATGGGATTAGAAAACAGGCATCTTCAGTTTGTTTTCTAATCACCATTGATCATTTTCTTCGTTAAATTGTTCTTTATGTTTCTTCATCAAACCTTAGACTGAATTATTTTTTTCCCCGAAGAGTTTTATTCGCTGCAATGATTCTACTAGATTAGCTGAATTAACAAAACCCCTTCAAGTGCAAGAAGTAAATGATCTTATCAAAAATAACTGAAGAAAACTTATTTATTGAATCCAAAATAAAAAAGCAAAAACATAAAAAAGAGGGGAAACGATATGGGGAAGGAAAAAAATAAGAGGGTAGGAAACCGCTAGCGCTTACCTGATCACTGACCGGTAGGGCGTCGAGTCCTCCACCTCCGGCGAAGTCCAGGACCGCCGGTCGACCGCTTCCTTCTCGCCCTTCTTTCCACCGCTTTAGGGCTCCTTATAGCGGAAGGAGGGGAGAGGAGAGAGATCAATTGGGAAAGGATGAGCCCATGGTGGTATAAATAACGGGTCGGACAGGAGATTGAGAACAAATTATCCGACCCAATTAGACCCGACCCGTGAACAAACCCACCCGCGCAAACCCTAATGAATTGTGACGGGCAGGAAATCCCATGATCCGTGAGACCGTGACAAAACTTACCCCGGTCCGTCCCAAAAGCGGGTTCGGATGCAGTCTGAAGGCCACTCGGCCCGACTGAATGACCTGATGGTAGGGTCGTGAAGGCATAGACCGCTGGATCTATTAAAAAAAAATTGTACGATTAAACTGAAACTCTTGTAGAAATTGAATTTGGCCATTTAACATATATCTTCTAAACAATTGAGGTCGGCCTACTTTAAAAAAAAATTCTATGAATATTGTGAAATAGGCCTTCTCTATTTGTTGGTTTGTATAGAATTATCCAAACAAACCCTGCATCGGTTTATTCCTACGAGAATCCATGTACGAACAAAAAAAATTAGGGCATTAATGACCAAACTGTAATGATGTTTCTAAATCAAAACCAAAATAAACAAAGAAAAAGCCTTGGTAAGGAGTAAAGTTATGTCACAAATTTGTGCAAAATTTACTAATATTATGCTTATGAATTATCTATATAAAAAAAGAGCTGAGCTTTATTTTTTATATAGAGGTAAGATCTCTGGATCACAGCTGCACATCCAGTAGCCTAGTTCTTCCTTGGAGGTATCCTTTTACTAAATATATATCAAAATAAAGATTAAAAAAAATTTGTACATGTCTAATAAGAAATTATTGAACTGCAGTCCATGCTTATTCTTAAAAAATTTTCATGATTTTTTGTATTATTCAAACATTTCTTTCTCCTTCCTTTCCCTATAAAATTTGCAATTTAGATTTTTTTGAATAACTTGAATTTTAATTCCTTAACAAGCACTTATCACTTTGTAATTTTTACTAAATGTTTAATAAATGCTCGTCACAAAAAAAAAATGTTCCTATTTCAGCTTCTGAAAAACAAGTTAAATCTGAACTTTTTGGAGAAAGCATGCCTATAAGGGGGCGTTTGGTATGGGGTGATTGTCCCGGGATCAAGAATGATGTGGATGGAGGTGATGAAATCACCGCGTTTGGAAGGATAATTTTAAATTATAGTAGAAATATATTATTATATTTTATATTTATATAATGAAAATATTTAATATATTACTATATTACTCCTATTTACCTTATTTTTCTAATCAAAATAATTATTAGTATTAAAAAATCCATTATAAGTATAAATAAAAATATTAATTCTATAATGAAAAATAACATATTTTTATAAGATTAATAATTTATAGGCGTAATAAATATATTTTTATAGAATATATTAATAATTAATATATTGATAAATATATTAATATTTTATTATAATATATTTTATATGATTAATAAATATATGATAAGGGCTACTAAAAGTAGAATATATGACAAAATTATGGAGCTATTATAGAAATTAGCATATTGACTTACATTTTTAATTCATGAGAATTAAAAATAAATAAAAAATTCATCTAAGATATATCAGGGGTATTTGTGGTATTATGTGGTCAGTGATTTTGGATTCCCGTACCATACCAAACAATTACTCATGGATACTCAGGAATTTTTAATCACTGGACCATGGCCTACCAACACATTGATCTTAGATCACTAGGGATCAATTCACTCCAGTATTCGGATCACCAGGGATTTTAGATCACCATGGTGATCCTATTGGGGTTACCAAACACCCCCTAAAAATATCACCAAGCACAAGCTAGTAATATACTTTGACCATTAGCATTTGCTTTTGTTACTGCACTCTTTTTTTCTGGGAGGTTTTCATCTTTCTCTGTTCATGTTCCATCACCAAATCCTAAGTGTTATAGTAAAAATCTCATTTAATCACCTCTTCTCCTTTTGCAATTCAAACAGAGAGGCCACGGCAGATTAAGAATAAAATCAATGTAAGCTCCTTGATTGAACACAAAATAACTTCTTTATTATGGTTAAAAAAATAAGCAAAATATTTAACTTTTCTTTTCTTTTCTTTTTATTACATTGTAATCAAAATTCGCCGCGGAAGCGCAGGTTATCTTGCTAGTTAGGTACAGTAAGAGTCTTGACAGATCCAAATCCAACTAGAAGAGGGGATTGGGGATAATGAATTTTTGAATCAAAGACTGCAATGTAGATTTTTGAACAACTTTCTCTTAATCTGTATAACCATCTTCCTTTCCCCTCCCACATTTTTATTATTAGGTTATTTTAATCATTACAAAGGATTAGATGAACTTTTTGATGTTAATGAAGTGCTCTATTAAATTGATTTACACCACAAAACATATCTCCAAAGTGTAAATCAAGCATCATCACACAGTTGAGAGCCAAAAAAAAAAAAAAATAGAGAAAAAAATCCTTTTCGGGTGCATTTTGTTGCTTTTAAAATGGTGCCTATCACTCTAAAAATAAATCCAATGATTGACTATGTTATGATGACATGTTTTTATTGTCGATCCCAGTATTCAATATGTGCAAAGAATACAACGAGAGACATGGAAAATTATGATTATGTCAATGCACATCCCAGCTGATTATTTCCGCAAGCGGATCTATTTGAGTTCATTTTCCCAATTGGACCCGCGCATAAACCCAAATTGACTTTAGGTCTAAAATATAGACCCAAATCGGAGCCATTAACAGGGAAATCTGAGTTTAGGTCCAGTATGGGTTCAAGTTCTTAGGGATGGATTAGGATATGGTTCTATGGTTCAACCAAGCCCATTCGATCTGAAGTTGGGTCACATTGTAGGCTTGTAGCAGACCCATCCACCAATTAATTGTTTACCGTTACCAGAGGACTAGAGGAGTCACCGTGTGTGGCAGGTACACTGTAACCTGGCTACTCCGCAGCGCGACTTCAAATTTCAAAATGCCGCTCGCTATATTTTTTTTTCCCAAAGCCGGCCGCCCACGGGACCCGTCAACGTCAAATCACAGCCCTTAAATATCCCATCCCTATTCACAGACCAGGAGCAAAAACAGAGCCCCACTCCCGTTAAACGGAGCGTCCGCCCTCTCCTTCTCGGGTCTCTGATACGCTTCTAGGGTTTGGGCATCTCCTTTCGTGCTCGTAATTCCATTTTTTTAATTTCCTATTCTGATTTTGATTGGAGTACGATGGATTCGATCTGATTTTTTGCTCTTTTTTTTCCTTAATTTTTTCAGAGAGATTTGATCGAGGAGAAGAGAGCAATGGGCCAGATCCAGTATTCGGAGAAGTACTTCGACGATACCTATGAATACAGGTCCCCTCTTTCCCCCGCTATCTCCTCCTTTATCTCTTCTTTCTAGTACCACTAAAACACTAGAGGTTCCAAAAGATCCATTTCTTTCTCGTAATCTTCTCGATGCATGTCGTTCTTTGATCGCAGGCACGTGGTTCTCCCTCCTGAAGTGGCGAAGTTGCTCCCCAAGAACCGCCTCCTGTCCGAGGTAATCCATATCCAATCTCCACCCCGATCGTAGGATTTCTTTTGTTTTTTGCCCTTTTTTCTCCGAAATCTATTGGCCACTTGGATCAAGTGGCACTGACCTTGCCCATGCTGGGTTTTATGGGTGGAATCGATTGATCAGAACGAGTGGCGAGCGATCGGGGTGCAGCAGAGCCGGGGTTGGGTGCACTACGCGATCCACCGCCCGGAGCCGCACATCATGCTCTTCCGGAGGCCCCTCAACTACCAGCAGCAGCAGGAGAACCAGGCCGCCGCCGCTGCCGCCGCCCAGATGATACACAAGTGAAGACCAAGTCGCCTCATCCCCTTTCCTTCCTCCGATCGCTCCTCCTTTTCCTTAGGGTTTACTCCTCATCCTACCCTCCATCTCATTTCTTCCCTTCTGCTGCTCTTCTTGTGTTTGTGGAAATGTTAATCTCTGTGACTGCCATAGCGGGCTGACTGTGACTACGGATGTCACTACATGGCTGTTTTCCCTCTAAAAAATGTCTCTTTTCCCTACTCTTTATTAGTCGGTGGACGTTACCTTTTTTTTTGTTTCTGGATGATAATGGTTTTTATCATGAAAAATAATCAATCAGGTGCCTCCTAAGAAATTGACGTGAAAAGGATTTCATGTGAAGAAAACTTCAAGAAATGCTACTATAATTGTTCCTTTTTCCTCGAAAAAGGAACAAGTTTTAATATTCCGGAAGTGTTTGATTTATGTCCTGAGTCACAAGAACCTAGCAGGAATTATGGGGAACCGGTTTAGGTCAATCTGCTCGCGAAGGCCAGGGCATCACAGGGATCTAACGGCTACTGTGAATTGGAGGGGGGGGGGGGGGGGGCGGGGCGGGGAGCTTGTTGGGGTTGGGTCTGGTTTGGATTTGTACTCAATTATTTTTTTTCCCCAAGGAAGTGTATTTCTGTGACATGATTAGTCTCATATCAATTTTTTGGGATTGTGTTTGTAATCTTTGAACTCTAAATGTTACCGTCAGCCTGTTTGTCCTTTGATTCATTCCTTCCTATCACTTCACGTTGCACCTTTTTATTGGCAGGGAGATACCATGCCGTTGGTCGGCCGGCCCGAAAGGCTACAAGTACACCCACCATTGGCGGCAGCGTAGCACGCACCCGATTAGGTTTGGGCATTCATGCCACTGTGATGCAAGTACTGGTGTTTATGGGAAATGGGTAAATTTTCTTTTTCAGCCATGGTTCCTCTTCAATCAATCAAAACGTGTGAAGCCAGAAACTTACAAGTTTTGAGTGATAAGAGGTTGTATCTTTACCTCGTGAATCCCCCATTGGATCATCCACTGCATAAATCTACCAGTGGGCAATCCAATGGTGGATTCATGCGAAGTAAGGTGGTGAATACCAAAAGGACAACCCCAAACCACTTTACATTAAGATTTTTGATTTAGCCTGTAAGGCATCACTTTGGGCAACAATATCTTTAGAGATGTGCCGATAGAAGTAATGTTGTGTACGCAGAATTCTCAACATTGTTTGTCCAAGCACATCCCATTTGCGAAATGATACAGTTTCTGATGTCTCTTTTAGAGCTAATCATAGGTCGGGCTTGAGCATAAAAAATATCAAATTTTTAAAAGCTTGGCCTAAAGTCTGACTAAAAATGAATATAGTTTAGGTTTGAGGTCTAGGCTATGATCAGCTCTAGGCTTTTCATTATATGCAATGCCATGTATAATTGGATGTGATTGCTTGGTTTATCTATCAGACTATCAAGGTTGATGGCGGGTCACGGTAGCATCACTCCAGTCTCACAAAGTGAAGTGAATAAGAGTATTCTGGTTTCATGTGGTAGAAAGACTTTTCATTTCTGCAGGGGATGCTAATGAGCAAGATGAAAGAGTTCAAAAGGACAGGAACCAGCGAAGGGTCCGTGGTGAGAAAGAGCGTTATTGAGAGAAGCATTTGATGTAGATTTATAGGTGAGGGATCTAGTGCAAACTGAATCACCATTTTATTTGTATTCCTGACCATCCACATATACATATGTTGTTCCTACACCATGAAAATTCCATGCCTAGCCCTTTTAACAAATTGAGTCCACAAGAATGAGATCATGCTCAATTGGTAGCTAGTTGGTTTCTAAAAGTCCTGATGATAATCATCTATTTGTTCAGCAAGGTGTTCTTTAATATTCAGCAGATGAGAACTTGTCAGAGTTTTGGATTGTTCAAATTTCTATCACTAGGGTGGTGTCTATGGTATTTGGGTGACCTGTCAAGTTTGCTCATGACTCCAGCAGATGACAAATTTTGATATATTTCAAAGCATGTTACTATGATTTTTCTCCACTTTAAATTCTGTATCTGTTGTAAGTATGAGTTGCAAATTCAACGCTTATACCTAGATTGTAGAAGTTTGTACAACTAGAATTGTAGAGGATTTACATTCATGTAGATTGCGCCAACTAGAGGTTGTAGGGACGTCTCCTCGATCGCTAATTTAAATTACAACACAGTGATTAGTAAATCTTGCAAGTAAGTTATGACATTGATTGGCAAATTTAAATTACAATATGTGGGAATACCCTTGCCTGTTACCAACGTTACAATAGCTATTTTTTTATTCCCATAATTGACAATCCAAGCTATGAGTATAATTGGGTCGATCTTGATTAAGCTTGGACCTAATTAAGATTGGTTTGAAATTAAATTCAAGCTTGAAAAGCTTACTTCAAGATTGCATTAACATTTAATTGATTCAAAAACTTTTAAAATTGCTAATTAAAATCTTAATTTAATGGTCTGATATTTATTCACATAAATTATTTTTAAATATATTCAGACTTTATCAAGTTGAGTCTGGATTGAGTTGGATCAATTTTTGGCTCAACTTAAAACTAATTTTGAGCATAGTTTGCTAGTTCAAACTGGTTTGTTTAGCTTCAAGTGGATTGTTTGAACTTTTTTTTTTCTTTCTTTTTTAATGTATGTAACGACTGTTAGAGAATCAAAAGCCACATCGATCATGCTTATCGATCATGCTGAGAGGGATATTTAAGCCTTCCGATGCACAAGTTCCAATGACTGTTGTTTGTAGCACTCAGAAATATCCCAATTAACATATACATTAACATAAAATGACTCACAATTAACCATATCCATCGGTAATTAATCAAGCATAAAAATAAGAGAACTAGAGTATTTTTTTAAATTTCTGTATCTATTAACCTGTGCGACCAACAAGCATGGTTATTCAAGTTGTTGACATTTCATACTGTCCTCTAGGGCATAATTAAGTGGATTCCTTGTACCTAATGGGTCCGTAGCCATAGATTACGATAAAATTACATGACTCTGTGTGATCATGTTGATGATTATAGGTACTGTCAATGTCATAGCACCTTGGGTGAATCACATTATAGGAATGGAGGTTCTTCTGTTTCTGTTGGATAGCTCTGGTATATGCCATCCTATATATGCTGGTAGTAATCTTACTTTTAGCTGCATTCTAAAGAATACTGCATCCTGTAATGGTCACCTGGATATGCTATGATCATGGGATTTAGTTCTTTTAATTTGGTTTGGCAGTTGCATTCAGATCACTTAATTAGCTGTGATCTATAAGGTATATAAGGTACAAGCTCTGAGCTTCAAATAAGGTGTATGATGGTGATATGATTGTGCTTCAGCCTCATGAGAAGATATTTCTTTCCAAATCCAAGGAGGCTTCAGCTGATGTCAATCAGCAGTAGACAAAAAATCACATCTACACCCACACTGGAAGACAGTTTGGTTGACACCCACTTTTTATTTATTTGGCCTTACTGCTGCTTCATCACAACTCACGTCTTTCATTTGTGAATTTTTTATGTTAGTCGATTTTTTTTCTGCCTTTTTAACTAACTCTTAGCCTTTTTTTTTGTCTTCCCTCCTGCAAATTATGAATCTTCCTCTTTATCGGATAAATTTTCCACCATAAATAAGGAAGTAAAATTGCAAATTTTCATCTTATTACCTGCAGAATTAATCCACGCATGCAGCATCTAGTCTCTTTCTCTCCATATTACTTGGCTACTTGCTACTCCAACAATCCGCAGCCAGCAATATCTTCGTAAGATTTAATCCAAGGATGTCGAATTTTTTGCAGCTACTACCATAGAGAACCGTATAATTTTGGATAGATAGTATATCATTTGATTATAGAGAGGGATGACAATTAAACATAACAAGGTGTATGGCATCCACAGTGCGTTGTATATAGCATGCATTAGCTATCTATTTGATGGCTGTCCATCCTCGTAATTGGATAACGTGGCGGCTATCCAGGCATAGTAGCTCTCTGTTGTGCGAAGCTATCCTCGTAATTAGGTACTGCCACCTATTGGTTATCTTAACGTAAATTTTGATGAAGGCACTAGAATAGTGTCTTTGGGGGCATGGGTTTTGTAATCAGGAACCATGATGGCAGAGTTATTGCAGCTAGAGAGCATGACTGTAGTGGAGCGGAGCTACGGACAACCTGGAGTATTTTGTATACGAGATGGATGCTGATAGTCGACAGCCTATTTCTTGAGAGTGGCTCCTCCATGATGATTGACTGGAGAATGGATAGATACGGAATAATTACCCGTTGATACGGGACATCCGTAGATTGGTGCGGGAGTTGACCTCCTGCCAGATAGCGCATGTGCATTAGGAGGCGAATAATGTAACAGACTAAGTCGTCTCTTATGTTGTCCGGCATTTTGGAAAAGTTATTGGACAAGCTTAGCTTGCATCCCACGCCTATTGTAATTTTACTCACATTATACTTATATAAAATGAAATGCGGATTTGACTTAAAAAAAAAAAAAAAGAGCAGCATAATTCGTGGAGAATCTATGCCCTCATGCGAGCATCTGGTGGGCCCAGCTTTACGTCTTGGATCCAAAGATTCCTCCCGGCTGCGGTAACAGCTGTTCCCTTGCACAACAACCAGGACATAAAAAGACTCTCCATTTGACCCAAAAAAAAAAAAGACTCTCCTATAATTCTTCCCCTCTTATCCTCTCTCTTTCGCACCTCCTCTGCTCTTCTTAATGGCGCTCCACTCTCCTTCTCCGGTGCGCCTGACCCCTGCCCCTCATCCCTCCATTAAACGCCACCGGATCTCCCCCCGCCCCGGTCCCATGTTCGCCTCCGCCGTCTCCTCCGCCCCCAAAGCCCGCTTCGTCGCCAAGCGCTCCGAGTCCACCTCCGTCCAGCAGCTCCAGCGCCCTCTCGGTAATTAAGTCCTCTGTACCTTCCAGCTTCCTTCCTTTTTCCTTACACTCTTCTTCTCGGAAAGTAAAATAGAGAGAAAAAAAAACACTTCGCAGTGGAGTACATGAGCCTACCGGCGAGCCAGTACTCGGTGCTGGACGCGGAACGGATCGAACGCGTGGATGATAACACCTTCCGCTGCTACGTGTACCGCATCAAGTTCTTTGCCTTCGAGGTCTGTCCTGTTCTTGTTGTCCGGGTCGACGAGGAGCCAAATGGTTGCTGCATCAGGCTCTTGTCCTGCAAGGTAATTCAAATTTACCGTCTTCTTTCTCTTGTTTTTTTGCTCTCTCTCTCTCTCTCTCTCTCTCTCTCTCTCTCTCTCTCTCTGTGATTGTGGTTCTTATTGTTTTGCATGGGTGGCAGCTGGAGGGTTCGCCGCTTGTGGAAGCTCAGAATGAGAAATTCTCAGGTACGGTGACACCTCTTCTTGTTGAATATATTCTTTTCTTTCTTTAGTTTGGATCAGTTTTAGAATAAATTTATTTGTGAATGCCCGTGTTTGGATACCATGTGAATCAAGTTGCAATCTGGGTCATCATCAGATAGATGCCTCTGGGATACTTTTAGGATAAATGTCAGATACTTTTTTCAAGTATCCTATTTTTTGAGATTTAAAAAGGACTCTGCATTTAACGATTAATGTTGAGTTTTGGAGTTTGTGATGTCAATATTACTGTATGAAGGATGGATTATGGTCTATTGATTTAAATAATTGAATGATGGATTTTATAGACGTCAATGCTACCATATAAAGTAGAGACTATGTTAATTTGAAACCCTCTTTGCTTTGTACATGTGTATTATGTATTTATTTGTTGTTGTATCATACTTCTCAAGATTATATATCACTGTATCCATGTCATGTTGTATGAATATCCTTATCCATATCGTTGCTTCTTAGTTGTTATGCAATAGGATAAATATGAGAACATACAAAGTCTGCTTGCAGCAAGAAGCCTCAAATAGAGCTGCTACCATCAGAATAAACCATTTGATTGATAGTGTTAACCAAGTAAAAAATCTCTATGAGACTGAGCAGTGCGAGCCAATAACAGCATGAACTGGATGTCAAAGTCAGATGTTATTAAAGCAGGTTGATTGGCAAAGTCGACTATCATGATGACCTAGGCTGAATTCTTAATATGTTCAACCACATTTGATAGGCATGTCAAATCCCAATTATATAAAACATCAAACTTGATCCCATTGATTCTGAAACAGGATTATGGAAACATGATCATATATCATTGCAACTAATAAATATTCAATAATTGTGTTGTGAAGACAGCATGCATTTTACAATTAAATCAAGTTTTAAGATTCCATTCGAGTGTTCATGCCTCTTGTCCTATAATTAATTAAGATAATCTCTACAAAGTTGGAACTTCGTGGCATGCTATATGCAGACCTGCCTATTATTGCATAACAATTGGATGTGATTTAAAGTGAATCCAGGAAACACTTGGGCCTTCCTGGATTAGAATTTGGCTGATCACTCAATCCTTTGTTCGCAAGGATTGCTCAAATCCACTTCAGCTAAAGCCGAAAACAATTAAAATCACGGTACCGCAAGATGCATGTTGCATTTTGTTTCACTATTTATGGAGTTGCAGTGCAGTCAAAATTTTTTAGGCTTGTTAGATGCTTTAGAAAACCAAAATATCTTCATGTATCAGAATGTTGAAGTCCATATCTAATTTAGCTAGGAAGAAAGTCTGTGATAGTTAATTTTTCATTTTCTAGTTAAAATTTTCATTTTCTAGGGAGTAATGGAAGGAGTAACCAAGCTTGGAAGTTGAAGGGCCACATTAGAGAAGCTGATGAATTGGGGATTGGATGACCAATAGTTTAGTAGGTTGGGCTTGGATAGGTGGCCTAAATTGATAGGTTAATGTTTTTAGCTATAAATGAGATGCAATTGTGATTCTTTAGTTGGATCGCTGAGGATTTTATTGGTGATGATAATTCATGATAAGTTGGATAGTTGAGCATATATAGGTTTAGTATGCTGCATCAACATCCATATTGCTAAATAGACATGCACTTGTTGCATTGATTCAGCTGGTCAGCCAGCTGAGCTGCATTGCATCGTCTTGAGTCCAAGACAATCATGGGAGTTTCTTGATCTGATTAGAGAGAGAAGGAAGCATTCTTCCTATCTGCTCATTTAGAACCTTTCAAGAAAAATAATTAATAAAATAATGGAGTGGGGAAAGTAGGGCTCTAGACTCTTTTTGCATTTCATACGATATAGCTGATTTGCAACACCTCATTTTATACTAGTGGGGACCGAGTCCCTAGTTTGAGTTGGATTTTTTTTTATAGTTACAAGATAATTTTTTTACAAAATAGTAAGTTACTAGGATGAAAAAATATGTCAAATTAAAAATTAATTTTGATCTAGATCTGGAGTCCTGCATCAACTATTTTCTTTGCCATGTTGCCTAACTCCGTATTAGGAGATACATCCAGTTAAAGTTTTAAACGAAATGAAAATTTGTACTTTGATTGGCCTGTGTCGAAGCCCAAATATCATCAAACTCCTATTTCATCACGGTGCCACGAACCCCTTGGGGTAAGTCGCACCCTTGTAGATCTCACAGAAGCACTGAATTTCAAACAAAAAGCACTAAAGTTGGACGCCGTATGAGGAAGTTATGGCCTTCGGAAATTTTGATGCACAATTTTATCTCAAATGTGGTTGATCTTGCTTCCAAACCTTATTTAAAGTCTAGACCCTTCCTGAGGTGCCCAAGCTGATTCCCAAAGGGTCTAATGATCCTTTTTGTTGTGCCTCCTCTATACGTGCTGTGTCTTTTAGCTCTCACTTCATCTCTTGCTTTTAGGTTTTTTTATTAGTTTGTTGCACCTCCTCTATAAATGCTCTGTTGTTTAGCTCTCACTTCATCGATTGCTTTTTGGTTTTTTTATGGTTGTATTAGTTCTACTACAACTGTGAATATGTAAAAATATGATTTTACTTACTTTGGCTCATTTGGATAGAATAACTCATTATCTTGTTGAGGAAGATAATTATTTGTTTGCTTATTCACAGATAGTTTTTCTATAAATGTTTCTATATCATCATTTCTCTGAACTGCCATTATGTGGTAGGTGAAATCAGTTATCTCCTAATTTTTTTCTTTGCTTACTGCAGCTATAGTTTTAAAGAGACCCTTATAGTATATATATTATTTTAAGCTACATGCTGGAGTTCATGGTTATTGTTCCTTTTTTTATTGTGGGTTGTGCTGTAGTTGCTGCACATTTTCAAATTGGTCATTGACTTTATCATTATTGAAATACTTAAACTGGAAGTTTTATTTTGGTAAATTTCATATGGTTTCTTTATATCATCAATGTCTCTCTTGATCCAATTGAATATCTATGTTAGCCAAATTAGATTGAGAATATCTGCATGGTCATGCGACAAGATTGAAGAGAAGAAAAATGCAAAATATATCTAAGCATCAGAAAGGGTAAGCTTAAGTCTATTGGATGGGGACTGAAGCTTTCCAATCGAGAACTCTATCTACAATCCTATATCTTCCCAAGTTTAGTTGAAAAATCAGCAGTTTTTTGTGGCAACTTAGGGATTGTTACATAAATGATTTAGTAATATTAGAAGTTTCTGGTTGGGTTTAAGGGTGATATTTTGCTTTAACAGAGACTTAAACTATAAGATAATGTTGTTTAGTTGTCTACATATTAAAAGGAAGCCAGAAGTCATATGTTAGAAATAATTTGTTTTGGAAATATCTTACTGCCAATTTATGTGAATCTGAACATTTCTTTTTCGTGTTTGATTTATCATGTTCTGAATAAAGTTTATAAGCTTTAAATCTGAGTTGAACTATTCAATTCCTTTTCAGGACTCCTTTGACATTGATTTGGTATGGGAAATGCAGCTTCGATGGTGAATAGAGTTTCCTGCAATGGTGGTATGCGAAACTCGGGAATGCAGGGGATTACAACAGATACAACCATCGAGGTTTCCCAATCACTTTGACTTTTATCATTATCCATCATCGAGATTTATACTCTGAACTCGTGTTATAAATGTCTTGATACTCAGGTCTCTATTGAAATTCCTTTTGCATTTCGAGCTATACCAGTGGAAGTGATTGAATCCACTGGCACCCAGGTCCTTGAACAGTTGTTAAGAATAATGCTTCCACGATTTTTGAGGCAGGTCAGTTGAAGTTCTGTTAATTGTTTGTTGCACATCCTCATATGGTTCTTAAAAGAATGCAGCACAAGCCACTAACTGGAAGTTTGGCTTTACATATATTGTCTGAAGAAATGTGATGTCTGTCCAATAGTTTTCTACTCCTTTCATGCCATTGCTTCTAGCTCCAGTCACATCCAAGAATCACCATGGTTCTGCAAACAAATAAGAAAATGTGGGAAAAAATCAAAAAGGTCACAAACCAAGTGAAAAGAGGACTTCTGCATGCCTCTTCCTGAATTCGCTTACATCCATAAGATAAAGGGGCCAAAAGATTTTGCTTCATTGAAATAGGTGGATAAGTTTGGGCCTCTACAAGACTTTCCCTATTGGAAAATGTAACCCCTTCAGGTAGGAAAGCTACTTTTTTTTCGGTGAAAAAACCACTTGTTTTCTGAAGATCATAAAGCCTTTGTAAAGAACACAACATAGTAATTAATTAAGAAATGACATCAGGAAGTTACTGAAAAAACCAAGTAAAATACCTGCTGGAGACTGTAAGGATCAGCCGAAAGAGATTTTAGAAAGCACTCAAAGGCGTACCTATGAAGAGCCACTATGAAAAACAAAACAAGAGTTATGATGCCATTTTCCTTGTCATTTCCCATTCTGTTTAGAAAGTTTCATTCTTTTACCCTTCCTCAAAACCTCCCTTTTGAACACATCAAGGATTAATATCACACTGTATCAGTCTGTGCTCTATGACATATACCATGCCAGACAAGTAAGAACATGATACGGAGGTATGTTTCTCATTTGCCATATGTTACTTTTCAAAATGACATAATCCATCATTGTTATATGGATCTTACACCCCATTTGAATCAAAAATTGCCATCAGGGGTGCAGATAGGATCCTTGGATGGGATGAATTTGGATTGTGGGAACCACATTATGTACTATAAGATCTGGTTTGGGGATTGTACAATCCTTTGGATTGTAAGATCCAAATAAAGGTCATAGAGTTACATATTGAAACATTTCGATTGCCATCATCAAAGATCCATTCATCTCTTGACTTTTACAAATTCATCTCCACTCTTACAATAACCAATTGATCATTATTAGGCTCCCAAAACATAAACTCAGCTATCTCCTTGGAATTTTCAACTTTTAAGAGTAATGAAAAGATTTAGTTCTTTTGGAGCCAAGACATGGGGTTAATTTTTGCCTCTCTTCTACTGCTATTAAAAATCCAATTCCTTCTAAAATCTTCTAAGCCAAATGAGAATTGATGCATTTGGAGGAGCAAAACATGCTTTGTTGGTTATATTAAAAGTAAAATTAATTTGCTAGTAGGGGCAAGAAAACTTATTATCAAAGTGCTGCATTACATTTCAAATAGTAGATGATGAAGAAATTTTTGTTCAAGCAAAGGAGGCAATTTCATATCAGTTTTGATGATGATGGTGCTGGTGGTGATAGTGGGGAACATATCATGTATGGTTTTCTTTGTTTTGCAAGCCTATGCGCATGTATACATTTTCTGGGACAAATTTAGATACTATGTGAACATATATGGTGGCATATAGCTGTATTAAATAATTAAATATGGTTTTTTTTTTTTCTTGAGCAAATTCTTTGTGAGCTTATGTTTGTTGAAAAGTGAACTTCTTATGTCCTGACATGGTGATTTATTTTTATTATTCATTCGCATTAATGTTTAATCATGTTTCTTGTCATATAGTTTAACCCTTTCTAATTATTGCTTGAAGAAATTGGAAGAAATCTTAGAATCTCCGATCTGATCTGATCCGATCGAGCCCCATCTATGATTTACAATATGACCTTGATCTTCATGATATTGTGATCCACATTTGCACTTCTCAGTAAAATTAGAATAAAAAAAATACACACATTCCTTTCATAATATTAATAATAAATGATGAGCATTAATAGAATAGTCAATAAATGTCATAGTCTGAAATCTTCTGATCATGGTCTGTCTCTTCCTTTCTCACCAGATTACTGATATTAGGCAATGACTATGTGTAATATCTTTCTAACCCCTGTAAGGTAAATATCCTAGTTCTGCCCCTATCACACCCTCTTGCAATCATGGTGATGTTAGGACTGTGTTTCTGTGGTGAAAAGACACTCTTGTGCAACTCTTCTTTCCATTTGTGTACTGTTTATACACTGATGTAGATGGATATCAAAATCAAATGATTCTTCTTTACCACACCAAGACCTTCCTTTATCATTTTTTATCATTAGATTGCTCTATCTTTGCAAGGTTTCAATCGCATAATTACTCTACATCATGTCTTTCTAGTGATGTGATCTCGTTATAATTTGTTTCATTGATGATTTTAGGACATGATTACTTGCAGTAGTTACCAAGATGCACTGCTTTTAGATCTGCATACGATATCATTGGTGATTAAATAGATCTGACACTCATTGTTGGAAATTTTCCTATTAATGACCATTTGTGAAATTTGCCTGAATGTTAAACAATTATAACTGCAGCATATCGTTATTAAGAAAAAAAACACTATTACTAAATGAGATAGAGCTAGCTTCCCATCCATGTCACCTAGAACACAAATCACTAAATATGAAAGACTCAAAACTTGTCTATTTTCTTCATATTGTTCTGAATCTTTTGCGTGATATGGTATTCCTTTTTTGAGAAATCCTTTTGTTGTTATTTAAATTATATTCAGCCAAAACTGAACTTGTCTGACCTGGCAATTACTAAAGGTTAATTTATCTATATATTTGTTAAAATCAGTTTCTGCTGCCTTAGTAGCTCCTCAGTTGTAGTCGAACTATCTACTTCATATTTGATGGTTCTCAATATATCAGGTGTCTAAACTCTTAAGTGATACTGGTAACGAAGTTGCTGCAACATTTTTCCACCTCATTATCGTTTAAGTGTACTAGAAATCTAATGGCGATACTGAACTGTGTCCAATCAGCTTGTTAAGGACTACCAAGCTTGGGCTTCAGGCGACACCTCAAGGCGGCCTCTGGGAACAGGTGAACTTTGAAGCAGCTAAAAGAAAATGGTGGCAGAACCTCTTATCTATAGAATTAATTTGCTCTTGTTCGGTTATATTGTCTCTTTATGTAGTTAGTTATCTATGTATTTTAATGACCTCCAACTGAAATTGAAATAAAATGGAAGTACTCGGTTTTCTGGGCTTGGCTTTGGAGATGAGAATTTGCAGATTTTTTTTTTTTTTTTTTTTTTTGAGAAATGAGACTTTCCCGAAATCAGCAAATTAAAGTTACTACTGTGGATTTAGCTGTAATTATTTGTCTAGCCATGAACTGTACAATAAGATGACCCATACTTTTTAAGGGCTGGCATTTTAGTTCAATTTGTGCCCAGTCAGTTTGGAAGCTGTACTGTGATAACTCTAGCTAGAAGCTCAGCTCTGTTGTCAGTTGACATTCTGTTCAATTATTTTATGGACGATAACCTCAATGTTTGTTCAATGAATGCTTTCTGCAATGACAGGCATTATTATGCCTTGAAGCTAGCTTGATAAAGAGTTTGTACAGGCCGTAATATATCTTCAATTGCTTCCCTGGCAGTCAAGACAATCTGCAGTCCAATGACTTCGCCATTGCAAAACTAAATATAAGTGCCAGAGTACATCTGCTATATGTTAGGAGTATCTTTCTGGTGAATTAGAGTTCAATGAATTCCCACAGATCACACTAATTATTGCAATTTACGAAGACCCCCCTGTGCTACATTGTGGGGTTTTTCGTGTGCATGACACTTGACACCTCTAGCATTACTCATCATGGAACGTGGTAACATGTCTCATATAACAAGCAGGACCACCAAGTAAGGGCTGACTTTTCCTTGAAATATTTTGTCATAAAATTCTATGTTGTTGTGATTAAAACATAAATCCTACCAAACAATTAGGCTCAACTGCATATTATGTAAAGGGGACTGGGGGAGTTTGATATCATTGCAAAGTTGAAACACTTCTTGAATTTTTCTTCTAAGAAAATTAGAAATAAGGACATGATAGAAGAAGTCATGATCGATAGAACCTAATCTCTTCAAAGCCTGATCTTACATAGAAAGAAAGACATGAAATAAATTAGAAGGGTTGGAGAGGATGGATTGGAGAAGTACCAACTCCATACAATGGCAACCAGCTCCTCCATCTAGCCGATCTCTGCAATTACCACTCAATAACTAGCTCCCATTCTATCCCACAAAGCTCCTTATCAATTAGAGGTATTTGAGTGGTGGCGATTGCAGTTGATAGTTCATCAAAGTCACCATCCTCTGACCCTCCTTTGGTGAAGTGGATCGGTGTTCGCTATACTTGAAATTGTCAGTGTTAGCGGTAAGAATTCTCGTATATATTCACCTAGATAGATAATATGTATTTTGTAACACATGTTGATGATTGTGTATTTTGCATCATTTGCCGCCTAATTGTTGATTGATTTCTAATATGAATATATAAATATCTATTTCTTTATTGTATAGACGCATCAAATATTGGCGATTTTGGTTGCTTAGGACATGATTTTGATTGTTTGGAATATAATGCTGGTTGTTTTGAATTTGGCAAGAAATATAATATGAAATTATATTTTCTATAGCATAGATGAAATTGAAAAATTTGATTACTAAGTAAAAGGATTTGGATTAGCTATGTTATGGATTGCTAATCACGGGCTGAATCGTGACATTTTGGTTTGATGTCACGGTCGACGCGTAGGTTTTATGGATTGTTGGTCATGGGCCCAATTATGGCACTTTAATTTGTCCCCACAAGCTGAAGCATGGATATTATAGTCTGCAACCACGGGCCGAAGCGTGGATATTATGATTTGCTGCTGCAGGCTGAAACATGAGATTGTGGTTTGCTGGTCATGGGCCAAAGCATGACGAAAAGATAATTATTGATTAGAAATCTGGATAGTAATGTAAAATAAGATATATGAAACCACTTTAAACAAAAGTTTTAAATTAATGATATATCTGATATATTTTCTTGAATGAGATGTATGCTTGATGACCTACATTTGTGTGTGCATATTTATATGAATTTTTTTGAGCTATGCTGAATAGTTGGTATGAGGTTTTATAATTTTTTCCTGCATTTTGATATGTTTTACGGCTAATCTTTATTTTAAATTTACTTTATCTATATTGGTGTGAGTGTGGGGGAATTTTTACTGGGTTGTAAAGTTCACACCATTTACTCTTTTTCTTTCAGAGTCGTAGGATACATAGTCTCGATTGGGTTGGGCATGGAGTTCGAGTTATGGATTTATTAGCTAGCTAGTTTATTTTCTTATACAAATGAATATTGAAAAATTTTGTCATTGAATAAGTCGGATCATTTGATCATAGTGGATTTATTTAGCTGGATTATTTGGCTATTATCAGTTGATATAAATTTTTAGAGTTAATTGAAAAATCTGTTCATCTTAGGCCTTGTATGATCTTTAAGATACTACTCTATAGTTCATGCGGCCATATCATATGACCGATCCGGATGAGGGTCTGAGGCGTGACAATATTGATCCTTAATAAAAGCATTTTAAACATCCCTTTCTAAATCAGCAACTGCTTGCTTTCATCTATTGACAAACAGCTCTGCCAAGATTCTGGAAGGCCTATTAAGAAAACAGATGGACCTGTAGTCCTCTGACACAAGAAGCATCCTCCTTGGAGATAAGAACAAGGGTGGCATATCTTAGTCTGCACCAACCTTCTAAACTCATATGCAGGCCGGCACAAGTTTCCTTTCACCAACTCCCAATATCTCTAATATAAAAGGAGAAGGCTGCCAATCAACCACAATGTGCCCTAAACATCTCTTGAAACAACTGCAGGAGATGGAAACAGAAAAGTTTCTTGAATCAACTTTGGATCAGTTACCTACTAGCCATTCAGTTCTATCATCCGAGTCAGATTTTGCCTTTGTCTTCCATTAGCAACCATATGGAAAAAGGAAGTATTTTTGTCACCCTCCTTCAACCACAATTCTCGGGATCTTTAGCTCCACATGACCTCTTCAACCTTGCCAATGGCATCAACTGTATCTAACAAAGTTTTTCTTTCTAACATTCACCCCACCAACGCATTCCTGTGCTATATCCTGAGTTTAGCGAATACTCTTCAAATTTTGAGCTAGTATCGATCCTAGCCACCGAACCACCGTCTACCTGACCTCTTCAACTACCTATCACAACCTCATCAAGATCCTTCCTGAGGGTCCACATTTTCTCAAATCCAAACAGCCTATTCTCTACATCTTAGAAATCCGCAATTAAAATATTCCATGCAGTAAACACCTTAGTCATTCTTCATGTTCCAGATGACATTTCCCTCTGAGCACCAGTACTGACTTTGGAGAAATTCTGAAACTATAGATTCTATATTGTGAATGTAACTGATATAGTTAGGAAGCATCCATGCAATTGCCCTGCTCAAGGCTACCATGGTTGAGGCCTGTGGATGCAACAACACCCATACAACATACCTGTTTACACTACATCCTGACATATAATGGGAGCCTAAAGGCACCATGTAGCATTCAAAGAGACTGGATAATAATGAGGAACTGGTTTCAGCAATTAGAAGTAGGCTAAAAGGGTCGAATTTGATATGGCAAAACAAATGTGGAAGTCATTAACCGGGAGATAGCTGGAGATCAGCTAAGATGGTGACACATAATCAGACATGAGGGTCGAAGGATAATGGTAGGCCGATTAAGTCTCGACTAGGTACCATGCAAGATAGATCGAAACATGCTTAAAAGGAGTTAGTTGAACTACGTCAAGTTATTGCCTTAGGCTTAGGCTGAGTTCCACAGGTAGCGGGCACAGCCTGATTATAAGTATGGCTGATTATAGTAGAAGACAAGTGTCCAAAAGTTAAGAAGAATAGGTATAAATATGAAAAGATACTCTTGAGAAGGGACCCTTCATCCACCAATTGAATCAATTACTAGTTTTCTTTTATCAATTTACCTTTCAATTTATCCTTAGCATTTTTGATTCCTAGTTCATAGTTTGTCACTCATAGGTCTTAGTCATTGCTTCCTAAAGCAACACCCCAGTAGAGAAGATCCTTGAAGGTAAAGATAATAAGATCAACTGCTATCTATCCCTTTTCTGATTCAGACACTAGTGGCACATCCGTATCTAGCCAGGTCTAATGGCCTGCTCTCCTTCTCATCCCCATGGAGAGAAGAAAGGAGAAAAGAGCAACACTACCACTAATGGATTAGCTAGCTTCAAATGGCAGTAGGCTATCTACTAGCAGTAATTCTCCTAGAGGAGGAACTTGGTGCATGTTACTTTCCCTAGATACATTGTTGAAGGGGGGAAATTATTTTAGGAATATAGGAGTTCCATTGGGCAAGAGTTTGAAAAATATTAAGACTATAATAAAGTACATGCTCTGCAACTTTCTCTAAATATATAACAGAATTTTGGTCTATATATATAAATGTTATGAAGATTTTGGATATACATCTAGAATTGAGGGACAATAAGATCCCCAAACAACATTGCATGGATCGATTCTATGCAAGACTCTCTTTTTTCCTTCTCTACTCTTCCTTTCAGGATTAGCATACCTTGAAACATAAATTCCCCTATACTTTGTTTGCTCCTTCCTCAACACTTACTGTGGACTGTCTTCTTTGAAGCTCCGCCACCAATAATAGACCTGGAATAGATTGTTGGCTCCATCCCTGTAAACTTAGATACTGCACGAGCTAATTTGGGCTAAATGATCACCAAAAAAAGCTGAAATAATTTATCCTATTGAGGCTATCCAAACTCCTTTTGTTGTACACATAAAAGAAATCACCAGCTCGTAGGATTTATTTCCCCACTATTGATTTGTACATTGTAGCAAAAGTAATGGCTCATCATCAAAAGAAACGCACAGCTCTAGTACAACAGGCTTCCCCATTATTCACTCATGACAATGTAACAATAGAAATCGCTAAATGCTGCATATGTTGAACCTCTGTAACTCTATGTTACAAAAACTTGTTCTCTGAATGGCTCTCAATCGGACTTTTCAGTAACTCATGATAAGGAGCAAGCCGATTGCAGTGACAATGAGGGTTGATGGGACCCCAAAGCGTAGGTGGCTGAAGAAAGAGAGGTTGTAGCCAAAAGGCTGGGCACGCCTGGCCTGTTCACAGACAATAAGATTCGCAGCAGAACCCAACAAAGAGAGGTTTCCGGCCACCGTGCTAACCCATGCAAGTATAAGCCAAGCCTTGGTCTCCTCATCAGGCGATGTAAGTTTTGCTGATGCTGCCACCCTTGCTCCAAGAAGAAGCACTGGAACAAGCAGAAGAGGAGCACTATTGAAAACCATGCATGGAGAAGTAAAAAATCTACATGCATTTTGGATTATGCTTTATCATTGCATCACCAAATATCACAAAAAATGCATCTTCTTCAATCGATTCCTTAAACATGATATTGTCACAAAGGCATGTTATTATATCTTTTGTGTTTTGGAGCAGCACTCATTTTTGTGCCATTGATCAAGAAATTCTTCACCATGCACTACAGCCATATAATTCAAAGAAGGTGTTGGAGGAAAGACAATATTTGAAAAGTTCGGACTTTATTTTTAAGAGTTAACGCATAAGGAGGAGGGTGTAAGATCTTTTAAGAGTTATTTTGGGCAACCTTGATGAATCTTCATATCTTTGAAGATCTTTATACCATGAAATCTAGCAAGTTGATCACAAGATCAAAGCACGCTTCTTTCCAAAAGAATAATGAGGTCTAATTGGTATTTTATATATCTAAAGGTCATTGTCATCCATAGATTGAAGATGCTAAGCAATGAGTTACAGCTTCCAATTCCACACAGTTATCATGATACAGAATAACGTTACATTGACTTTAAAATGTTAAATATGCGTGTGTAACACATTATATCTACATTCACTAGCAAAATACATCAAAATTCATTTATCTTTGAGGAATTACATGATGCTAACTCAAAGTCATTGTCGGGGGAACAAGAAATAGCTGGCATCATTTACATGCACGTGCGAGCATGCGCGAGTGAGTGAGTGAGTGAGAGAGAGAGAGAGAGAGAGGAGTGTGGAGACTAACCATGTATAGCTAATATTACTTGGGAGGACAATCTAGACTTTGGACATTCTCATACTCATATGAAGGATCATTAGTAAGTTCAGGGAATACTGCCCCAATATCCCCATTGTCAACATTCTTCAACAAGGCAGGTATTACATGCGGTTAGATCAATCATATACTAACCTAAACCATTGTTGAACAAATTTTGTAAAGGTGAATTTGTTAAAGCTTCCCTAGATCAATGTTTTTGAACAATTCTGGTGAAACAGAAAACTCCAATCCACTTGATTGTATGCCTTCTGAAAGTCTATCTTACAGAGGATGCCTGGTTGACCTTGAATTTTCAGTAATTCAGTGTTTCCTGCACGATCACGAAGCTATCATGAATCTGTCTACCTCTGATAAAGGCAAACTGGTGCTCTCCTGCAGGTTGGGGCAAGAGGAGTATTTTTTTTTTCCACCCATTCATAAGGGAGACTGGTCGAAGTCCTAGACAATTTTTGCTATCATTTGTTATTCTTGCCTTTCCTATATTTGTTTAAATAAGCAAACATCATAAAAGCTTATGAAGGGTTAAGCATGTCAGAAGATCAGGAGCAAGGTACTATCCTCCAATACGCTGATGTTACGATGATTTTTTGCAGAGCAACTATTAGTAATAAAGATTGTTCTTGGGTTTTAACATGATTTCTGCACTTGCCATCTCCAAGAGTGCTATGGTGATCCTTGGTAGAAACCCAGACCAACATCTGACGACTGCTCGGACCCTTCAGTGCTAGATCATCAACTTACCTATTACCTATCTGGAATGACATTTGGTAGATTGACAGCTAAACAAGGAATGGAGGTTTCTTATCAGGAAACTAGACATGTGGAAAGCAAATCTCTATCCTTTGCTGGTAGATGGACCATGCTTAATGCAGTGACCTAAATGTTTCCCACCTATTATATCTATTTTCATGATTTCAAATGGTTATTAAGAAGATTGACAGTTTGTATAGAGGTTTTTCCTAGAAGGGAACTTAATGTGCAAGGTCAGATAAACTATGATAAACTGTACACTAAGGTGAAGCTTATCAAGAAAGGCATGCAGGTCTCCAGTACTTGCATCCTTTGTAATAACACTGGAGAGACAGATGATCACCTTTTCCTCCATTACCGTTTTACCAAGGAAGTTTGATTTTTGTTCTTGCAAAAGTTAACATTACTCATGACAAGCTACTTTAAAATCCATGTGGACAATTTGGAGGAAGAAGCATATAGCCAGACATCGGATACTTGCATGAGATCACCTTAATATGGCAATTTGCTGTCATATGAAATGAAAGAAATCATAGAATTTTCATGCAGAAATGTTGTTGTCTGGAGGATGTTCCTAGGAAATCTGAAGTGATGCTTCTCTCCTGGTCCAGCCTAGGGAATAGGAAAATTCTCAAAGTTTCTCTATGTTTCTTCCCTAAATTTGTAATTAGAAGTAGGCTTTGTTCTGTTGGCCTTCAGGAGCTTCTCCCAATCAGATTCTGTTCTCTGTTTCTAGCTTGTAATTTTGATATCTAACAAATCCAAGTGGGTTTTACCCTCTTTCTTTAGTTTCAAAAAGGAAATAAGAAAACAAATATTTTAAAATGCTTATATTTTTTTTAATTTTGTTATTTCATTCATAATTTTGTTTATCCGAACTTTTGATGAATTTGTCAGACTTTTTCAGAATTCCGAATATTTACCTTTAGCCAGATTATTTCAGAATGACAAACATATGAATATGCTGACTTGCTGTAGTGGCCTGCTGCTAAGTAAGAGCTAGTTCACATGCCAAAGGATTGAAAAATTCTATACTGTTTGTCAAAAAAGACATCCATAGATTTTATAGTTGCTACTTAGCATTGTATGACAAGCTTGAAATCACTACCTGTTCGGTGACTTCATAATTAGATATCATAAGCACAGTATAACTATGATCAGCTTTCCAACTTTCATGTACTTGGGGTTAGTCCTGTGAACTTTACCTCTTTATTGGAGTTGGTTTTGTGAATCTGGATTCTCCATTCACTCCTAGATAAAACCATGTCCTTTGCCGCAATGTGCGTCTTGATGCAAGGAGGAACAGTTCCTACCATACCATGTTATATGGCACAAATTGTTATTAGCCTCATGCTATGTGATACAACCACCATATATCATGTATTGGTTGTTACTACAGTCTAATGCATTCTATAATATCAAGGTTCGCCAAACTGGAATGTACCGGCCGGCGACCGGTTTGGCCTGGATTCTAATGCCAACTTCACTTAAGGTTTGCAAAATGAAAAAAAGGGTCCGATGGACTCCTATTTTGAACATTCGGAAGGCAGAGCCCCTCCTTTGGCCCTCCAGCGGCCTCATAGCTCTCTGGTGGCCCTCCCTCCCCCCTTCTCTAACTTTTCCTTTCTTTCCTTCTCCCTCTCCCTCTCCTTCACCGGTTTCTTGTTTTGAATGCTCGAACCATCTCGGTCCGCCACCAGCACGGCTCGGTATGCCACGAACTGGACGGTTTAGGACGGTTCAAGATGGTTCCGCATTCCTTAGTCAAAATTACCTATATTCATCTACAACCACAAACTTCTACTAAAACATGTTGATCATACCTTTATGAGACATCTTATAACTTCAAGAAGAAAGGTGCAAGTGATTTTTGACTGCCTTGTCTTGACTGAAATTAAAAATTATAATATCTTGGTTTCTCTTTTTCTATGTAGCAAATGACAGGGGTCTATAACACTCAATCATGTCTTCACTTTTCCTTTTCATATTGATGATTTCATGGAGCCATCAGCACTGAGGATGCAGCCTAAAACATGACTATCAGTTAGAGAATTCCTAACGAGGTAATATCCATCATCTTCATCATACATTCACACAGTCCTCACTAAATGATAATCTTTCTGATCTTTTTCTATAAGTTAGTAGAAAAATTGAAATTCATAACATTATAGAGCCTTCCATCCTCAGAAAGATTCGACCTTAATCCATCCAATTTGAAGGCTATCTATTCGTCCATACTTTTAAGTCGTTTGACAAAACCTAACTACCCCTGGTTCCAGATTCTCCACTTTTTTCCTTCTCCTTATGTTTTAACTTGAAGCTTGAGATAGTTTTGTATCTTAGTGCTCACCTATTTTGTACTACTAAGTCCATATGATATCACCGTCTACATATTGACTTAAAAATTTGTTGCTCCACATAGCCACCCTGCCTTGTACTTTTGTTCCCTCATCACCTCACCAAGGACTATTTAGGACAGAGAATGGAAAACAAAAAACCTAGAAAAATGATACAAATTATAAAAGATGACTCTGAAAACTCAATTAAAAGAAGAACTAGGCTTTTGATAACATTGAAGAATATCAAGAGCCAACATAATCCATTTAGGCTTTTGATGCATTTGTCTTTTATCATATAGTAACAAAATAAAGGGAACACAAGCAAGGTAAACACATGTTCCAGTATAAGTAACACAATTAAAAAAAGCAGTTCATAAACACCTGAGAAGGCTGATCAAACTGTTGCCCAGTCAAACTTTCTGATCACCAAAAATCCTTATGTGATTGAGCTGAGGAGGACTTACCAGTGGGCACGTTGGAGGCAACATTTGAGAGGATAAGAATCACCAGAGTGAGCAGTGCAACACCATGAGCACTGTCAATACGAGCATGTGGTTCAACAAATTCCCATAGAGCACTAGGTATGCCAGTTTTGTTAAATCCATCAACAGTTATGAACATCCCACAAAAGAATATCAACAAGGAGTATGAAACCTGCTTATCACAAAAGGAATAGATGATCAGTTCAGCAATTGAGCTATTCACAAGGAAACACCACTACATCGATAGTTGACGAAAAAGATTTCGACTTCTTCAATATTAGAATCATGTTCATGAAGCAGAGCATGCTGTAACAGCAGCATCCTCCTTCATCTTCCCAGGATAAAATTTGTTGCAGGAGATTAAAACATGGGCAAACGCATAAATTACCTTCTCCAGGCAAGGGCGCGCATCCTTGAAATCGAGTACCACAAGAGCAAGAGCAGCAGTAATTGCACTCCATGACATGTTAAGCCCCATCAAAAGAGCAATAAGCATTCCAACAGTCACAATATAGACACCTGTCTTCCACCAGAGTCTCTTCCATGTCTTGATTGAGCCCTCCTCATCTGAAGATTGGACTGAAGCATCTCCTCTTGGACTACTTCTCAGATTGTTAATACCTCTCACTACACTCCTTGAGATCACAGCTTCATCCCTACTCACAGAAATTCCAGCACCCTCTGCCACTTCCCTTGATGCATTTGAGGTTCTCATGGACTCAATTCCACCACTCCAGGCAGCGGGCATGTCGATATCGACGCTATTAGCCCTACTTCTAAGACCGAGAGCGCGCACAGGATCGACCGCTGAACCAAGCTCCTGAGAATTCATGGAAGTAACATGCGACATTGTCGCCGGTGAAAACCGGTGCAAATTCACATCATCATCCACCACCACATCTCCTGCCACCGACGCCACTTCTTCATCCTTCTCTAGAGACAATATCTTCCAAAAGTAGGCCATCAGGATGGCGGCATTCACAAGTATTCCAGCGATCATTGCCGGAAGGACCCCTAACAGGAACCGTTCAAAGGAGATTCCACTCTGAACAGCTATGACTAGATTTTGTGGGTTACCAATCGGAGTTGCCGCAGATCCAATGTTTGCACTGGAAGCAAGGGCTAGAAGAAAAGGTTGCGGTGGAAGATTGTTCTGCCTCGCAACCTTTAGTATGAACTCAGTGAGGACGACGCAGCAGGTGTCATTGGTGAAAAGAGCACTTGCTATGGCTGAGATGAGACAAATTCGAAAGAGCAAATCTTTGCCACCTCTACTCTTCCATGAGAGCAATTTGCCCAGATACTTGAACATGTCAGCTCTTTCAAGGAAGACGCTGACGACCATGGTTCCAAAGAGGAGGCCAAGAATTGGAAGATCGATCGCGTCATAAGCTTCATCGGGCGATATAACTCGGAAGATGACCATGAGGATGGCACCAAGGAGAGAGCCTGCAGTCCTCCCAATTGGTAGGAAGGGAACTGCAGGGAAAACAGCTAAGACCCAGAAAATTCCGAAGGCCACGGAGCCTAAGACTACTTTTACAGCACCTCCCAAGGCCATTTCTATGATTCCAGAAGGCTAACCTCCTCCAAATCTATAGCAACAGACTGAAAGCAATTTCTGCAACTTCTAGTGATAAAAAAAAGAAAGCAACAACTTCAGCACACCCTCTACGTGCGACAGAAGACCAGGTGCTTTCATGACCTTAAGATCAAAACAAAATCTTTGATTCAGGAAATCCTGGTTTGGCACACCAACAAAAGGAAGAATAGATAACAAAGAAAGTTCAAAATTCTAGCAGTTACTTCATGAAAGTGGAACCCCCATCATTATGCTCAAAACAATTACCACCCACAAACAAGAGAAGGTGATGACAGGTAGAGAGCTATCAAAGGGGAAGTCTCAAAGATCATGAAGAGCTCCAGCGGCTACTTCCATTTCCATCTTCCTGCAAAATGGAGAAGCCAGAACTCCTTCAGTTGAAGAACAGAGGTAAAAATAATAAATTTAGAAAGAAAAAAAAAACGAGTCCTGCAACATAAAGAAAAATGCCATACAGAAGCATAAAAACCGATACCAACACAATAGCTTGCATGCACATTATCTCCAATCAAAGAACATGAGCTTCCTTTATAACAAATCCAGGAATCCAGAAACTCAAAATCAACAACAGTAAGAGGTCCCTCGAGGGAACAAAGATGCCCCCCAGTTAAATCAAAGCAGAGCAACAGCTTTGTTGCAGCTCTAGTGTCCACATCCCTGTAAAATGACCCCTAAGCCTCTTCAAATGGAAAAAAAAAGAGAAAATGGAAGAAAGAAGATGAGAAGCAATGATCCAAAAATTTCGGAATTTAGTAATGGAACGTATGTTAACGGAAAGGAAGATAGTCGTCATGTACTGGGGGGAACCTCAATCTAATCAGCTGCCATAAGAGGAAACTGTACGCTGCAGAGCCATCAAGCATGTAACGTTGCTGACTTGCTGTGTGGGATAACTGAACTCAAGAGCTTGCCTTCCTCTCTTTGGCTCCATGTATTTAGCTCCGAAGTTGGACTATTCCACTCACAGCCATGTGAGCTTACCCCCCGCTGGCTGTTCCGTACAATAGTATCTTTGTTTGATCTCTCTTTTTGATTGGTCCTTGTTTGATCTCTTAGTCCATGCACATTGCACAGTAGAGAAAGAAGATAATCTTATATCTTAATATATCATATGTATGAACTTTATTTTTTTGGGAATTTTTTTTGTTTATTATTAGACTAGCAGTTGGGCATGCAAATCCAAGATAAGAAAGGAGAGAGAGCAAGTGATAAAGTCCAATATGAAAAGAGAGCGAACGGTAGGGTCCCATTCAAAATTAGAGAAAAAGATAGAATCTACTTTATTTACGAGTTTTATGAAAGAAGTCAGTAAAAAAAATAGAAAAAAGTGCATGTGAGATAGTTAGCATATTTTTAAATAAATGGGATGGACGTAAAAATTGTTAGATTTGATTGATTTATGTACAAAAAGTTATTTTATATGCTTTTGTTTTTTATGATCGCATATTTTTAAATAAACTATTTTATCATCTTGATTGATTTATATATAGAAAAATAATTTTATATATTTACTAGTGATCCCGCATGATTGATTTATATGCCAAAAGTAATTTTATAGGCTTTGATTTTCTGTAATAATTTTAAATTTTAACATATATATATATATATATATATATATAGAATTATATAGGAAAGAAATTTGATAAAATATCTCATATTTCAATGTCATATTTAACATCAGCTAGTATCATTTACTAGTAAATCAATCATCTCGATTTCTATATAAAAAATAATTTTTGTCCACTTTCCTTTCTATGATCCCACTTTTTTAAATAAACTTTTCTATCATCTTGTTTGAAGCAAAAAGGTGGTGTGTGTGTATATATATATATATATATATATATATATATATATATATATATATATGAATTTCATCTATTTTAACATATCTTTCAAATGTTATTAGAGAATTATTAAATTTTAATCTTCTGTAGTTGCATAGAATTATTGAGGAAACAAATCCGATAAAATCCATCTCATGTTCATACATCACATTTAACATCTATTAGTATCTTTCTACCAACTATTCAAACATTTTGATTTATACTAAAAGATAGCTTTTAATCTGCTTTCCTTTTCTATGTTCCTACTTTTTTAACTGAACCTTTCTGTCATCTTGCTAAAGAGAATAGGTGATGTTTCTGTATCAAAAAAAAGAAAAGGTGATGTTGGCAACTGAATAATACTTTGTTGATTATTTAATAGAGATAAATTAAGAATAAGATAATAAAGCTGATATTTAATAAAATATATATTTATATTCGAGTCATGAATAATGGTATTTAGTTGGTATCTTTTCAGATGTCCATTGCATGTTAGTTACTAGTTTCTAAAATTATATATAAATTATTTCTAAAAGTTATAGTCCAATGTTGGTGACTCAGTCCAAAATTGCTTTTCATTTTCATTGCTTTCATGCTTTTGCTTTGGTTGGAAGAACACCATTATGAGAGCCCACAAACCTTCATACTAGTGCATTCTGATGGTTTTTCGCTTAAGTAGATACTATGCTGCACCTAAACCCTAACTACTTCAATGAAGAACACCAAGTATGGAAATGAGATTTTTCACTTGAACAGGATAGCATCCATGTATCGCACATGACTGATGATCATTGCACCTTGAGTCCACTCATAGCTGACTTGCATCATCTGCCATGTTCAAATCAAGCTGTCTATTGATGGCATCCTACTATTCCAATTTGTAGCAGACTTTAACAAAACTACCCATGCTAACCTGCCCTGCTTCAACTAAGTATCTGCACTGATCCATGACATATTAATTATCTGACCAAAATCCTCAATATTCCCTGTTGGGATTCAAAGGAGTATCTTCAGTTCAGTGAGGAAGGATGCCACCTAAGACTATTGTCTCCTTAGCAGATAAAGAGCATCATTGAAACTTAGCTCCATTAGAAGAACATCTTCCTTCCAATAATTATAGTGATTATAGTAAGCGTAAGCTCTCCAAGTTGGACCACATCTAGCAGGTCCTTCTGATTTTGGTACTTGAATCTTGGGAGGTACCAAAATATTGCAAAAGTGGATAACTGCTTGGTATAAAATTTCATTGACTCCGAATGAAGAAAATTACTTGAAGTGCAGAGAAGTGGAATTCATTTTTTTTTGTGCCAAAAACCTATAATCATGGTTCTCCTCATGGTCAAGATATCGAGACCTATCAGTAATTTGGCATAATTAAGCACTCATACAAAGGGTATAATATAAACTGGCTCCCATTATCTTGATGTATTTTTTGATGAAGTCATTATCATGATGTAAAGTGATGTATTTGGACAATTAGACAATGCAATTCAGTATATTGTCTTTTTTTTTTCCTGTTTCTTTGTTTCTTATGTTGTAATATGATTTTTCATCACTAAACCCTAATGTGAATGTGCTTGAGCAATAGTCATATTTCTTTTCCTATGTAAGTCAATATCGTAAAATCTCTATCATTGATTCATTATTTTCAAGTAAAGCAACGGTGATATCATAATATCTCTATCATCCATTCATTATTTTCAATTAAAGCAACGGGTCTACCCATCAGCTTGACTCCATAGAAATTATGAATGATGAACAAATATCTCTGTCATTATATGTCAAATCATATAATGGGATATCTTGATCAGCTCGAAATTTCCTTGGCCCTTTGTGTCGACAAGGATCAACATATACTTTAATTGACTGCGGTATTCTTTTAATAACAATGACTAAACTCAGTTTTGCTATTTCAATTTATATTTCAGCATCCATTTGTTGTATATCAACCGAGAAATCCAAATACCTTGCTTATTATAAAGTTTCTTTAACTGCTCATATTGATCAATATTATTTTACTTCATGACCCACAATATTCATGGAGATATTAGGTCTGCAGTAGAATTTTTTGCTTATTATTCATAGAGATGCCTACTTAACTTGGCCTAGGTGAAGGAGGTGGTTTAAATCCTTCAAGGAACTTATTAACAACAGTTTTTTTTTCTTTGAAAAAAAAATAAAAAGAAAAATTGAAAGACTTCCTTCGTTTCTATGCCAAACACCTTTATATATGCTTCGAAAGTGATTATATCCATCCATTGAGAGTGATCAACAGCCTCAGTTACCACCTCCCTTCTTTGAACTTTTTGCATGCACCTTCTCAGGGTGGGGCACCCAAAGGCTAACATGATTGCGGTTTTCACTTCTTCTTTTCCTGCAGTGAAAACTTTGCCTTCCTTTTTTGTTTGTTTTTGTTTCTTAGCAGGAACACCATGAACAACAACTCATGTGGGAAAATGAGGATGCGTTCTCAAACGAAGACCACCAAAAATTTCGGCAAGGGATCAAAACTAGACCACCCACCCAAACATATATACCAAAAGACATTAAACAGTGATAAAGATACGATTTGCGTGGGTGCAAGCTGATCATTAGTCTTTCTCAACAGACCAATTATTTCAACATGACAAATGAACCTATCTTTTGTAAGATTGCGTAACATCCTTAACAAAGCTAATTACTTTATATTCTTTTACAATCAAGATTTGATAAGAATTACGTATACGAAGCGTTTCATGAATATTGTCACCCAAAAATATAAAAGAACTTCTCTTAATTCTATTATTTCACATTGTATTCTTCTTCAGCTTTTATCCTACTCGGAATCTTTTCACTATGGGCACCGATCGAGTCGCCATCAGCAATCCTAATTTGAAAGAATATGAAGAACATTCGCACATCAACAGTCAAATCTAGCTGTCCCCTAAAACAATGGCTACTTCCAAGAGAAAGGAAGGACAATCTCCTCAACTGGCTCCATTTAGCTGAACATCTTCTGCATCACGTTTACCGAAAGCACCTTCCATAATTACTGCGTCTCTGACCTTCCAATAGAGCTATATTTCAGTTCTCATTGGCCTCCACTCATTTAAACCAATAAACAGAAACCAACTTCACCAACTTGTTCCTCCCAAACATTCCAAGGCTCATTCTTCTATGTACATTCAAAAACAAAAAAAGTTCATTATTCCATCCTCATCTCCACCTATTTATGACTTTCCCCACCAAGAGTGGGAAGCATCCATTGATCTTGCGTTTCTGCACACCACTCCTTGCATTAGACCCATCACATTTTTGAGTTCTTAACGCATCAATCATTATCACTAGAAGAACCATACTTGAATGTCTTTGGAAACTTGGCATCAAAAATTAGGAAGGATCTAAGAAGCATTATCTCAGAGAAAATGCAGGAAACCAAGTCCAGTTATCAATCTGAAAGGATGACTAGAATAAAAGCATATGGGGCTGGGAGATGAAGAAGGCTTTTCCGTTTCTTGTGTTTGGAAGGGTAAGAGTGTGGACCCCTTGATGCTGCGTTGGCTGTTCTTTAGGCCAGCCTGCCACCTTCATTCCATTCAACGCAATTACAAAGTTGGCTGTCCACTTGCCAGAATAAGTTAAATGGAGAGGGGGGTGTAATAAGTTAAATGGTCCAACTTTGTCCTGTAATCTTTTTTTGTGGATGAAGTAATACCATAGATGATTGGATGATATTTTACGTATAAATGAAGGAAAATTTAATAATTAATGCCGAAAAGGATTTTTTTTGCCTTAATATTTTATGAATCTCTGGAGCTACTATGAAATGTATCTTTTTCGAATAATCAACTCATTGGGTTTTCTTAAAAAAACGAAAAAAAAGAAAAACCTATTAGTTTGGCAGCTATACAACAGTGGGCAGTCCATTCCTCACCAAAACTAGTTCAAATCTGATGATAATAATCCACAATTGCATGAAGTTGTTTCTCAACTAGGCCTCAACTGCACAGGGTCTTGGACTAAGCTAAACCATGCCCATCCGTGCCAAACTGCTTGAACGAGCCTGAACAACTTGTGTATGATATGAACTGCTCAAATCAAGCATCAAACCACAGCTTATACTGTGAGGCCCAATAGTCCCACATCGGAAAGACTCGTTCAGAGCTTGGGCATATGAGGCGGGTGTCTCGAAAGCCTGCAGACGCGTTTTGGGAGGAAAACAAAACCGGGAATGGGGTGAAGGACGCTTGCGTGAAGTCCCAAAACCGGACAATATCTGGCAGGGGAGCTCCATGCACTACAGTAAAAGAAGAAAAAGCCGACGCTTAACTGCCGACGCTAGGAGAAAGCGTCGGCAAATTTTGCTCCTACGCCCAATTTTTCCGACGCTTTTTAGGAGCGTCGGTAATTTGAAGCAGTGAACGACGCTTAAAAGCGTCGTCGTGGACCTAAAACTAAACAACGCTTTAATGCGTCCTTTTGTCCTAAGACGACGCGTATAAGCGTGGTTAATTGAAACGCTAATACGACGCTTATAAGCATCGCCGAAGCTCGCTTTAAACCCAGCAGCCGACCCCGAGCCCGCATACTTGCCCTAGCTACTCCCGAGCACCCTCATCTTCCTCCTCTCTGGCGCTGCCTTAGCCCCTATCTTCCTCCTCTCCGGTGCTGCCTTAGCCCCCATCTTCCTTCTCTCCGGCGCAGACCGTCCGACTCCTACCTCCTCTCCTCCTCCCTCCTCTCCGGCGTCAACTGACCGACCCCAACCCGCTCCGTCCGAGGCAGTTTTCTCCTCCTCCCTCCTCTCCCACCGTCTCGCTTGTTCTCCTCCTCCTCTTCTTCGGGTGTTCGTGGGTTTTTTCCTTCTTTAATTTGTTCTTTTGCCCTCAAGCCTTGATCGAGCTTCACCTCCGCCCGAGGATCTTCCCCTCCTCCCTCCTCTCCGGCGTCGACCGACCGACCCCAAGTCCCGATCGATTCAGGCCCGCCTCCGCCCGAGGATTTTTGCCTTCAACATATTATATTCCAGGTTTATAGATATTTCTAATTTTACTGTAGATGCCTCTGATTTCAGCTTCCAGCTTCCATTATTGATTTATTATTGATTATATATTATTTTTAATCCATTCCAGCTTCCATTATTGATTTATTTCTCAAACAAAATCAATTATTTATTTACTGATTTCTTTTTTTAATAAAAAATAGGCCGAACAGAAGGAAATGAGGATCAAATGATTGTTTGGATCTGATATTAAGAGTTAAAAATAACCCTACTAGAAAAAACCAGACACATGTAGATGCTAAATCACATTAATTAGGTTCAAACCACAAATAAAACTTATGTGAAAATATATTAAAAATATCATTTTATTAAGTGGATTTCAAGGGTTCACGAAACCACAGCATGAGCCAGCATGACTTTAGTCCAGTAGTCTGCATCCCTCCGCTCAAGCGAGAGGTTTAGGGTTCAAACCTCTGTGGTGGCATTACCAATGTATTCTCAAAAAATGAGGCCATAGCATGATGTGTTTCTACAATACGGTATGATAAATGTCAATACTTCACCATTCTAGCTTACCCACTCAACAAGGCTCTCATCACCCAAAGGCTGTGATGAGTCAACAGGTTTTCGTCCGGTGATAAGCTCAAGGAGCACAACCCCAAAAGAATAAACATCAGATTTCTCAGTCCACTTGCCAGTCGATGCATACTCTGGAGCCAAATACCTGCAAGGACAAGATAAGTTCAATTTGTCTTAAGCCAAAAGCATCATAAAATTCAAATGAAACCTTTATGGAATATTTTTTATAAAGATTAGCGCCTCAATTTCAAACTTAAGAGGGATATTATCTGCCATGCTTTGGCATGGCTTCACCTTCCATATTTACCAACTGAGTTATAAGATCGTGATAAAATTATTTGAATAGCTTCAGTAGCTGGGCAACCCTTGTTCCCAGATGAATGAACATAGAATATAAGCAAGACTGGTTTTGCCCAGGTTGTGTTTAGAGTAATATTGTCACGCCCCCGCCTCTGCGAGGCACGTGAGGCACCTAGTGCCCACGTGGGGGCCATATGAGGGGGGAACACGGGGCTCCCCTACCAGATATTGTTCGGTTCTGGGCTTCATGCAAGCGTCCTTCACCCCTCCCCGGTTTTGTTTTCCACCCAAAATGCATCTGCAGGATATGGAGACACCCGCCTCATATGCCCAGGCTCTGCAACGAGTCTTTCCAATGTGGGACTATTGGGCCTCATACTCTTCCCATCATTGGACAAGAGCCGTCCTCGGCTCGTTCCAGAGCCTGGGCATATGAGGCGGGTGACTCCAAATCCTGCAGACGCGTTTTGGGTGGAAAACAAAATCGGGTAGGGGTGAAGGACGCTTGCGTGAAGCTCCGGAACCGGACAATATCTAGCAGGGGAGCCTCGCGGTCCCTCCTCATGTGGCACCCACGTAGGCACTGGGTGCCTCACGTGCTCCATGCAGGTGGGGGCATGATAGATATTACTAAGTAAAAGGATTTATCCTGAGACCAATGTTAAACTACACCATTACAGTCTAATCCTAAGTCACTTTGTCTTCTTTTATAGCCATCCACTACAAAGACTCTTAGGTTGAGAATGCTCTAACCTAGGGAGGAGAAGTACACAATACAACTCCTGCGAACCATAAAAGAGGTGTCTTGGCAACCAACTATTGGTTGGCGATCATGCAATTTCGGTGAGTAGGGCCCAAGTTGGAGTCAAGTCCTGTAACCTCACAATATGATCTATTGATTTGCCACACTTACATTCTTGCCGAAGCTCACACTCCTTCAAACAAAGAGAAAGAGAGTAAACTGTACAGATTCAGCACTCTAAATTTGGAGAAATCGCAACCATCTATACTTTCTTTCAAAGGCATTGCATGTGCCACTAACTAGTTTATCTATAAAGCTTTATGGATACAATTCATTGAACGAGTAAATAGTTGCTCCATATCATCTTCCCCTTTCATGATCTTGCACATCTATAACTAATGCACTTAAAAATCTAAATTTATTATATGTTTCAATAGCCATTGTTGCATTGGCCTTGTATCATTAATCATATAATATCAAAACTACCTATAATATATTATAGGTAGTTTTGATATTATATTATAACTAATGCACTAGTTTACCTGATTCTTTTGGTATTATGATGTATGATAGAACTCTTTGTTAATGATCTTTTTACTCAATCAATGATGCGCTATACTTTGATATAGATTCATAAATTGTGATGACCATGAAATTATAAATGCCAACATATCAAGAGAGACAGCTACACTAACAATCTTATATTAAATATATTTTTTAATGAGGAATAATGACGTGGCTACTCCATCATCAATCTTTTTTTTTTTTTTTTGAACCAACGGTTTACGCAGCTCTTGAATAAATATATCCACCTGCATCAGCCATCAACAAGTCCTGAAATTGACCAAGTACCATAAAGGACTTCTGTGTCTCAGATCTACGATGATCAGCAACAAAGGATGCTTCTTTTAGCCTCTGAAGACATGTTTAGCTTCAAACAAGCTCTGGTCCAAAACATAACAAATGCGGAATAAGCACACGATTTTTCCAAAACTGGCCTTCTATTTAAGTTTGAAGGATGCAAATCACCCTAAATTAATTGTTTCATTGAGCATCAATTAAGGTAGGTAACTAGGAATAAAAGGTTGGTGGAGGCCACCTGCAATTCTAATTTGGTAAGGCTGTATTATTATGAGGTTACAGTAAGTGTCACATGCTTTTCTTCATGCAATTTATATGTAGGCCATCCTTCTAATTTTGTTTATCTTTTTTATATGAACTGCAGTTCAATCGGTATTCTAATAGAATAGACAAAAGTTAGATAAACAAGTTGAGATCCAGTGCCGAATATTTGGATAGAGTTCAGAATTTCATTAAGTTTGCTTTTGAGAAATCTAATATAAACGGAAAGATTTTATGTCCATGTCAAAAATGTGTAAACGGTTCTGCTCTTGATCCAAAAATTGTTGAAGAACATTTGGTATGGAATGGTTTTCTAAAGGGTTATACTGAATGGGTACTCCATGGAGAGTTCGTACCTTCATGTAACTAACCCTCCTATCTAGAAGACATTTTATTTAATTTGAATAGATGGATAAGGGATAGTGAGGACGAGACGGGGATCCACTCAAGCAAAGGATGTGTGGAAGCTTCCTCCGGGTGAGAAGATCATCATCCAATACAACGAATTGGGGCAGCTCATCAATAGAGCTGGAAGTCTTTTATCAAGCTTTTTAGGATCAGTTGCACGCAAGGGTCAGCTGTGTCCGCTCAACTATACGAAGTGGAATGACATGCTTCCTTCGTATAAGGTTGAGCTTCTTAGACTCATACAGGTAATGAATTGAATTTATTCTTTTTAATTTGACACCTTCTGTATGTTAATTTGCTTACTACCATAATTTTACTTTTGAGGTTTAATATTATTATAACATTCTGTATCTTGTTGTAGGGTAAGTTCGTACTCCCTCCAGAGAGCCATTGAGGATGATAGTGTTATTTTGATGATTAACAAGTAATTATCTAGAGCATGCTATAAGTTAAATTGATACTTCATTTATAAGTTCATTACTCTCAGTACATTTGTTTAATTGAAAATATATATATGGTCTTGTTCATTTGGATGAATCTAACCTTGAGAATGCAGCAAAGTGTGGATTGAGTCGACCCATAGGTTGATTGGGTCGACCCCGGCACATCTAGGAATCATCTGGCACACTCCTGCAAAAACAGCACAAATGAACAGTGAGTTGGGTCGACCCAAGGTAAGCATGAGTCGACCCAACCTCCAAAGAACCTCAAAACGCAAAGGAAGAATGCTCACTGGATTCACTGAGAGGGTCGACCCACACAGTGGTTGAGTCGACCCAAGCTTGAGTCGACCCAAACTCTGAGAGGGTCGACCCAAAGGGCAAGACAGAAAGACAGACAGAAAACGGTTCTCTGGAATTACTGAGAGGGTCGACCCAAGAAGAATTTGAGTCGACCCAAGTGAACTTTGAGTCGACCCAAAGAATGGTTGGGTCGACCCATGGGAAGGAAGGCTGAAATTGAGGTTTCTGTGGTTACTGAGAGGGTCGACCCAAGAAATGGTTGAGTCGACCCAAGGCAAAGTTGGGTCGACCCAAGGACAGGTTGAGCCGACCCAAACACGGGCTGAACAGTAACGGCTAGTTCTGCAGATGTACTTTTTGTCCTTCCCAAGGCATGTAACGGCTAGTTTTTCAAATCTGACGAATGGGGCTTGTCCAAGGAAGGTTGAAAACTATTTAAAGGGGCACTATTCATCAGAATAAACAACTTTTGAGTGGGAAATCAAAGAATACACAAGAAACCAAAGAGCCCTAATCTCCTTCATCAAGAGCTTCATTCAAGAATCAAAGAAAGGGATTGAGCACATTCAAAGAGGCATCAAGAGCTCCTTCCCCCCTTGAAGAGTGAAGCTTCCTTGAAAAAGAAGAGCAAAGCGACTTCAAAGCGATAATTTCTTTCTAACTCTTCTTTATTGTTCATATTGTTTTATATGCTCATTTAGGAGTTTAAATCTTTTCTTTTCATTTGCTTAAACACTTTGTAAAGGTTCGTTGGTAAGCCCGCAAAACCAACAAAGGTTTTTGGTAAACCCGGAAAACCAAAGTTGTATAGGTTCGTTGGTGAGCCCGCAAAACCAACAAGGTTTTTGGTGAACCCGGAAAACCATAGTTGTAAAGGTTCGTTGGTGAGCCCGTAAAACCAACAAGGTTTTTGGATTGTGAGCCCGGAAAACAATCCAACTGTAATCCGCGAGATTATAGTGAAATTCCAAGGGTACGCTTGGGGAGTGGACGTAGGTGCTAAGGAGAGCACCGAACCACTATACATTGTTGTGTTTGGATTGTGCTTGTGCTTTCATTCTCTCTTGCTTTATCTTTTATTCTTGCATTAGTTAACTCACACAAATAACCTAAGAAAGCATCCACCTCACTTAATTACGAAAGTTTTAAAAGCACCAAAAGTTTAAAAGAAACCAATTCACCCCCCCTCTTGGATTGTCACCTTGGGCAACAAGTGGTATCAGAGCAAGGTGCTCCAATAGTGCTCATTGATCTAACAATCAAGAGTTAAAGATCATGGCAACCCAAGTGGGAGGTGCAATGAGTGAGGGGCAATCCACGAATAGACCACCTCTATTTAATGGCACAAACTATGCATATTGGAAAGCTAGAATGAGGATATTCATTCAAGCTTCAGATTATGAACTATGGCAAATAATCACTAGAGGACCTCACACACCCACACTCAATATAGAAGGCACTATCATACCCAAACCAGAAATGGATTGGAATGAAAATGATAGAAGACTAGCACAGTTAAATGCAAAAGCCATAAATATACTTTATTGCTCTTTAGATGTAAATGAATTCAATAGAATATCCACTTGCTCCACTGCCAAAGAAATTTGGGATAGACTTGAGGTCACACATGAAGGGACCAATCAAGTCAAGGAATCAAAGATAAACATATTAGTACATAAGTATGAATTGTTTAAAATGGATTCTACCGAGTCCATAACTGATATGTTTACTCGTTTTACTGATATTATAAATGGGCTTAAAAGTTTAGGAAAATCTTATTCTAATTCTGATTTGGTGCGAAAAATTCTCAGGTCTCTACCAAGGAATTGGGAGGCCAAGGTAACCGCCATACAAGAAGCAAAGGACCTCAAACACTGCAGCTAGAGGAGCTTCTAGGATCACTCATGACCCATGAGTTGACTATGAGGCAAAATTCTGAAGATGAGGTCAAGAGAAGAAAGCCTATAGCCCTAAAGACTACCACCCCTAGACAACAATCTGAATCAGAAGATTCAGATGATGATGAAGATATTGATGAAGAAGGGATGGCAGTTCTTGGGAGGAAATTCAGAAAATTCATGAGAGGTAAGAATAGATTCCATAAAAAGAAGCCCTTCTCTAAAGGTAACTCAAGCAAAGAGAAGGGTAAGGACAAAGAAAAGGGTAAGGACAAAGAAAAGGAGAAAGAAACCCCCATTTGCTATGAGTGTAACAAACCCGGGCATTATAAGATGGATTGCCCAGATTTGAAGTGGATGGCAAGAAAATTGAAAAAGAAGAATTTTATGGCTGATTGGAGTAAAAGTGAGGAATCAAGTTCAGAGGATGAAGATCATCAAGACACGGCCCAAATATGTCATATGGCCAATGACGATGAGGTAGATTCTGAACTTGACTGTGATTTTACTGTTGATGAATTACATGATGCATTTTTAGAACTCATGGAAGAACATAAGAAAGTAATTAATAAAAATAAAGCTCTAAAAGAAGAAAATCAATCTCTCATTAAAGATAAAATAAAACTATCTAATAACTATGAAACGTTAAGTAGGAAACTTGAAAATGAAACCAAGAATCTAATTGCTGAAAATATTAAGTTAAAAGAAGATGCTGAAAAGTATAAATCCTTGGTAGATAAATTTACTCTTAGTTCTACCAAATTGAATATGATACTTGATAGTCAAAGAGCTGTATATAATAAGGCTGGTTTAGGTTATAGAACAAATACAAAACAAAAATTCTTAAAGAATATCTTTGTAAAAGCTAAAAATGAAAATGTTACTTGTTATTGTTGCAATAAGATAGGACATAGAGCATATGAATGTAACTTTAGAAAGTCTAGTCAAAACAAATCAAGTAACAATCAAAAGATTAAATTCAAGAAAGTTTGGGTTCCAAAAGGAACATGGAGTACTAACCCTAAAGGACCCAACTTAGTTTGGGTACCTAAAGTTTCATCTTGATTTTGATTGCAGGTGTGTCTTGCAGCTGATAAAGTTGAAAAACGTTGGTATCTAGATAGCGGCTGTTCAAGACACATGACCGGTGACGAAGATCAATTTGTCACCTTGGAACCAAAGAAAGGTGGAGTAGTAACCTATGGAGACAATGGTAAAGGGTATATCATTGGAAAGGGTAAAATTTTCATTGCTCCATCTGTTTTTATAGAAAATGTTTTGTTAGTTAAAGGTTTGAAACATAATCTTCTTAGTATAAGTCAATTTTGTGATAAAGGATTTAAAGTTATATTTGAAGCATCTGTATGTATAATCACAAATCCTAAAGATAATAGCATTGTACTTGTAGGACAAAGGCAAAGAAATATTTACTTAGTAGATCTTCATGAATTAGGCAAGAAAAATGGTTTATGCTTAATTACTAATGAAGAAAAGAAAAATGAAACTAGTTGGCTTTGGCATCGAAGACTAGGACATGCTAGTATGGAATTAATATCAAAACTAGTTAAGAAGGAATTAATAAAGGATGTGCCAAAATTGATTTTTGAAAAGGACAAAATATGTGGACCATGTTCATTAGGAAAACAAACTAGATCATCTTTTAAATCGAAAAATGTAGTATCAACAACTAGACCATTTGAACTCATACATATGGACTTATTTGGACCTACTAGAACTACAAGTCTAGGAGGAAAGAAATATGGACTAGTCATTGTTGATGATTTTTCAAGGTATACATGGGTTTCATTTTTGGCACATAAGAATGAAGCATTTTCAGAATTTTTGAAACTATACAATAAAATCATAAATAAAAAGAAACTCACATTGGTAGCAATTCGAAGTGATCATGGCACGAAATTTGAAAATCAACACTTCGAGGAATTTTGCACTAAAAATGAAATATCACATCAATTTTCAGCACCTAGAACGCCTCAACAAAATGGGGTTGTTGAAAGAAAAAATAGGACATTGGCAGAAATGGCACGCACAATGTTGTGCGAGTCAAATCTTCCAAAGTACTTTTGGGCTGAAGCTATAAACACTTCTTGCCATATTCTAAATCGAGTTTTAATACGACCTATAACTAAGAAAACTCCTTATGAACTTTGGAAGAATAAGAAATCCACTGCAAAATATTTTAAAGTGTTTGGATGTAGATGTTTTATCTTAAATAACGGCAAGGAGGACTTAAGTAAATTTGATGCCAAGTCAGATGAAGGTATCTTCTTAGGATACTCCACATCTAGCAAGGCATACAGAGTATTCAACAAAAGAACCTTAGTAGTGGAAGAGTCGGTCAATATTATATTTGATGAGTCTGATAGTGAGTCTGCTAGGAAAGAAAACTCTATTGATGATGATACAGGAATTATCGATTTTGAGAAGTTAAAAATTGATGACGTACCAAATCAAGATAAGGGAGATGATTGCGTGCCACCACAACCCCAAGACGTGCCAAAAGAATGGAGGTATGCACATGGACATCCTAAAGACTTAATTATTGGTGATCCATCTCAAGGGGTAAGAACTCGATCCTCTCTTAGAAATTTAAATGATTATCTTGCTTTCGTTTCACAATTAGAACCTAAAACTTATGAAGAAGCTGAAAAAGATACTAACTGGATAAATGCCATGCAAGAGGAATTAAATCAATTTAAAAGAAGTAATGTATGGACATTAACTGAAAGACCAAAGCATAATTCAGTAATTGGAACAAAATGGGTATTTAGAAATAAACTAGATGAAAATGGAGTAGTTATAAGAAATAAGGCCAGACTCGTAGCTAAAGGATACAATCAGGAAGAGGGAATAGATTATGATGAGACATTTGCTCCTGTAGCTAGATTAGAAGCTATTAGATTACTTCTAGCATTTGCATGTTTTATGGATTTTAAATTATATCAAATGGATGTGAAGAGTGCATTCTTAAATGGTATTATTGAGGAGGAAGTATATGTAGAACAACCTCCAGGATTTGAAAATCATGAATTGCCAAATCATGTGTTTAAACTACATAAGGCATTATATGGATTAAAGCAAGCACCTAGGGCATGGTATGATCGACTAAGTAAATTTCTGCTTGAAAATGATTTTTGTAGAGGAAATGTAGATAAAACTTTATTTATCAAAAGAAAGGACAAAAATCTATTAGTGGTACAAATATATGTAGATGACATAATCTTTGGTGCCACTAATGATACTCTATGCAAAGAATTTGCTGATTTAATGCATGGAGAATTTGAGATGAGTTTGATGGGAGAACTAAGTTTCTTTTTAGGATTACAAATCAAACAAACCAAAGAAGGCATTTTCATTCATCAAACTAAGTATACAAAGAAAATACTGAAGAAGTTTGGGAATGAAAATCATAAGGGAATTGGCACTCCAATGAATCCTACTAGTAAGCTAGACAAAGATGAAAAAGGAAAAAGTGTTGATATTAAGCTTTATAGAGGACTAATTGGATCCTTGCTCTATCTTACTGCTAGTAGACCCGACATTGTATTTAGTGTAGGGATATGTGCTAGATACCAATCGGATCCTAAGGAGTCACATTTAAGTGCAGTTAAGAGAATCCTTAGATATTTAAGAGGAACTACCACCATTGGATTATGGTACTCGAGAGACTCATGTCTAGATTTGCTTGCATACTCAGATGCAGATTTTGCCGGATGCAAATTAGATAGAAAGAGCACAAGTGGCACATGTCAATTCTTAGGAAGCAATTTAGTATCATGGTTTAGTAAAAAGCAGAATTCAGTGGCACTATCCACAGCTGAAGCTGAATACATAGCTGCTGGTAGTTGTTGTGCCCAAGTATTATGGCTCAAGCAACAATTAGAGGACTATGGAGTTAAACTAGATAATATTCCTATTAAATGTGATAATACTAGTGCTATCAATCTCACTAAAAATCCAGTTCAGCACTCTAAGGCCAAACACATAGAAATAAGGTACCATTTCATTAAGGATCATGTGCAAAATGGAAATGTATGTATTGAGCATATATGCACAGAAAAACAATTGGCCGACATATTTACAAAACCATTGAGTGAAGATAGATTCTGTATGCTCAGGAGGGAATTAGGTATATGTGATCCTTTTATTGAATAAATATGAGAGGGAGCTAGTAGTCTCATGATACATTCCTCTAACTTCAAAAATCCCATGAAACATGAGTCAAACTTGTTATCTATAGATTTCTTACTCATGTATCATTGTTCCATAAAGAGCTTATAAGGATTGGAAGCAAGGAAAACCTTTTAGAAGCAAAAAGGGAGAGAAAACAAATTTCTGCACTTGGGTCGACCCAACCCAGAATATGGGTCGACCCAACGTTGAGTCGACCCAAGAAAATTCTTGAGTCGACCCAACGTCGGGACCCCACTGTTATAAGGGGGCCCGAGAGCTCATCTAGGGCACTGTTTGCCCTTTGTCTTCTTCCGAAAAGCCTAGTCCCCACTCTCCAATCTCCACTAAACTCTTCCAAACAGTAGATTTCCTAAAGATCTTGGAGAAATGGGACCCAAACGAGCCGTAGCCAAGAGATCCGAAAGAGTGACCCGAGTCCAACAAGAGGAAAGGCGCCCTACCGAGCCTTCTCCCGTGTCTCCACGACGTGAGGCACGTGCGGAGGTCCCTCCTCCTCCTTCCCCCTCAGTGATCCTTGCAAGATTTGCGGGGAGGCCGGTTACTACCGGGAGAAGGATCCATTCGGAGTTTTTCAACCAAGAAGGATTTAGGATTTGGGAATGGATCCAAAGACAAGGTTGGGAGTATCTTTGCTCCCTTGATGTGGTGGTTTACCCCGGGTTGGTCCAAGAGTTCTACGCCTTCCTCAAGACTGGTATGGGAGGGCTTATTTCAGATGTTAGAGGGTTTCGGATCCGTGTATCCGAGGAGAGCTTGAGTGAGCTACTACGCCTACCCTGCACAGGAGCTACTCCGGAGAGGCCAGAAGACAAAATGGGAGCCTTACGATTGATCATGGAAAATGAGAACTTCGACTTCTCTCAGAAGGTAATAGCTAGTTCTCTTTCCGCCGAAATGAGATTATTGCTCAACATGATCAATAGAATTTTATTTCCAAAGACCGGGAGATTCGATCTCATCTCAGAGCGAGATCTTGCAGTTATGGAGTGTATAATTCGGGGGATTCCCCTAAATCTTCCGGCCATGATATTGAGGCAGATGAGGAAGGTAATATGCAACAACAGGGTATCACTACCTTATGGTATGATACTTACATTGATCTTCCGTCAGCATGGGTTATCTCTCGAGGAGGAGGCATTCAAGAATCTGCATCCCACAGACACGTACACTGCACGGACACTCATACGCATGGGATATGCGAAAGTAAACGGGCAGTGGATTCACACCGGTGCAGGCATTCAGGGTGAGGCACCAGAGGGAGAGGCACCAGAGGATGAGGATGAGGAGCCTATGGATCATCCTACTGCACCCTCAGAGGCTGGACCATCGTCATCTGCTCCTCCGACAGATACGGATGACTTCTGGAGCAGGATGACAGAGCTCATGACAGCCCAGGCGAGGACTATTACTGACGGGCTCACGAGCCGATTAGACGCCCGGTTGGATGTCATGTCTGCTGATATCAGTGATCTGAGGCAGCAGATTGGAGCACTCCGGAGAGAGAGGGAGACACATGGACCATCTGTGCCACAGGCTGCTGAGTCAGAGATATCGGCACAGAGTCATCCAGCTCGACGTGCTCCACGCCAGACTCAGTCTCACCAGGCTCGACCTCCCCTCGCCACGTATGCTAGGAGGATGAGGACTAGATCCCAGCCATTAGATTCCCCCTAGGCTGATCTTAGTATCTATGTTTAGAGCCTAGGCTAGAAATCTAGTTCTCATATGTATCTTGCTTTTTCCTTATATCTTTAAATCTTGATTGAGGAACATTGTACTTATCTTTATTTTGGGCATTAATGTATGAAAATGTTCCTATTTTGATCAATGAAGTCTGAAGTTTGTTCTTTATTGCATCTTTTCCCATATATATGTTTTTGATGATAACAAAAAGGGGGAGAAGAGAAGGAAAGAGTATATAAAGGAAAGAGTATATAAAGGAGAAGAGAAGGAAAGAGTGGAGAAGAGAAGGAAAGAGTATATAAAGGAAACGAGAAGAAAAGAGTATATAAAGGGGGAGAAGAAAAGATAGAGTATTCACTTCGAGAAAAGAAAGAGTATTTCATTTGACAAGTTAAGAAAGAGTATTGATTTTGGGAGAAGCAAAGATAGTGTTTAAAGAAAAGAATATTAATTTTGTGAGAAAGAGTGAGTAAAGAAGTTATGAAAAGAAAAGAGAAATAAATGGGCAAACAAATTGACAATCATATAAGAAAGCTTATATATCTAAGGGGGAGCAATTTGTAACAATGAAAACCATCAAATCAAAAAATTTCTATCATAATTCAGAATTTGGCACATATAAATTCAAAATTTGGCACGCTCCTCTCTCACCCCGATACATAAGCTGAAACTCATATTTTATCTCAAATTTTTGAAGTTTCATTGCTAATGAATTATAAATGAAAGGGGGAGCCATTCAAAAAGTCAAATTGGCAAATTTTGAATAATATAGGGGGAGATTTCACAAGTATATATGAAAAGCTGAAATTCTGAAATTCAATCCCTTTTATAAACTGATTTTAAAGACAAGTATCAATAGGCTTATACTCTTTATTTTGTAATCATCAAAAAGGGGGAGATTGAGGATGATAGTGTTATTTTGATGATTAACAAGTAATTATCTAGAGCATGCTATAAGTTAAATTGATACTTCATTTATAAGTTCATTACTCTCAGTACATTTGTTTAATTGAAAATATATATATGGTCTTGTTCATTTGGATGAATCTAACCTTGAGAATGCAGCAAAGTGTGGATTGAGTCGACCCATAGGTTGATTGGGTCGACCCCGGCACATCTAGGAATCATCTGGCACACTCCTGCAAAAACAGCACAAATGAACAGTGAGTTGGGTCGACCCAAGGTAAGCATGAGTCGACCCAACCTCCAAAGAACCTCAAAACGCAAAGGAAGAATGCTCACTGGATTCACTGAGAGGGTCGACCCACACAGTGGTTGAGTCGACCCAAGCTTGAGTCGACCCAAACTCTGAGAGGGTCGACCCAAAGGGCAAGACAGAAAGACAGACAGAAAACGGTTCTCTGGAATTACTGAGAGGGTCGACCCAAGAAGAATTTGAGTCGACCCAAGTGAACTTTGAGTCGACCCAAAGAATGGTTGGGTCGACCCATGGGAAGGAAGGCTGAAATTGAGGTTTCTGTGGTTACTGAGAGGGTCGACCCAAGAAATGGTTGAGTCGACCCAAGGCAAAGTTGGGTCGACCCAAGGACAGGTTGAGCCGACCCAAACACGGGCTGAACAGTAACGGCTAGTTCTGCAGATGTACTTTTTGTCCTTCTCAAGGCATGTAACGGCTAGTTTTTCAAATCTGACGAATGGGGCTTGTCCAAGGAAGGTTGAAAACTATTTAAAGGGGCACTATTCATCAGAATAAACAACTTTTGAGTGGGAAATCAAAGAATACACAAGAAAACCAAAGAGCCCTAATCTCCTTCATCAAGAGCTTCATTCAAGAATCAAAGAAAGGGATTGAGCACATTCAAAGAGGCATCAAGAGCTCCTTCCCCCCTTGAAGAGTGAAGCTTCCTTGAAAAAGAAGAGCAAAGCGACTTCAAAGCGATAATTTCTTTCTAACTCTTCTTTATTGTTCATATTGTTTTATATGCTCATTTAGGAGTTTAAATCTTTTCTTTTCATTTGCTTAAACACTTTGTAAAGGTTCGTTGGTAAGCCCGCAAAACCAACAAAGGTTTTTGGTAAACCCGAAAAATCAAAGTTGTATAGGTTCGTTGGTGAGCCCGCAAAACCAACAAGGTTTTTGGTGAACCCGAAAAACCATAGTTGTAAAGGTTCGTTGGTGAGCCCGTAAAACCAACAAGGTTTTTGGATTGTGAGCCCGGAAAACAATCCAACTGTAATCCGCGAGATTATAGTGAAATCCCAAGGGTACGCTTGGGGAGTGGACGTAGGTGCTAAGGAGAGCACCGAACCACTATACATTGTTGTGTTTGGATTGTGCTTGTGCTTTCATTCTCTCTTGCTTTATCTTTTATTCTTGCATTAGTTAACTCACACAAATAACCTAAGAAAGCATCCACCTCACTTAATTACGAAAGTTTTAAAAGCACCAAAAGTTTAAAAGAAACCAATTCACCCCCCCCCCCCTCTTGGATTGTCACCTTGGGCAACAGCCATGATTGGGTTGCTAAAGTTCCTCAACCGCAAATGGAAAGAATATAAAGCAAAATTGAAGACGGACCTCAAGCGTGAGGGTATGACAGAGGAGGAGGTTGCTCGTGTGACTCTTCCTAATGTATACCCTCAGCAGTGGAGGGAGCTTGTTCACTACTGGTTTTCTGAAAAAGGATAAGTCACGCATATTGTTTCAATAGCTTATATTATCTTTATTATTAATATAGATTGCAAATATATACATTGAATTATATTATAATGTGTGCTTTTATTTTGGCAGACATATTCTAATATTGGTAGAGCTGCACGAGCATCTCAAGCAGTTCCTTATACTTCAGGCTCGAAGAGTTATGCGAGACGTAGAAATGAATTCGTAAGTTCTTTTGAAACTATTTGAAACTCTACTAACATATAGCACGTATCATGATATATAGTTTGCCAATATACTTTCCGTATGTATAGAAAGTAGAGCATGAAAGGAAGCCTGGTGAGGTAGAGTTTTATAAGATGACCCACACTCACCGAGATGGCAGCTTTGTCCGGACGAGTCGAGAGATATAATTGTATGTATTCATTTTTTATTTGATCACAGTTTTTTTATTAATTTTACTTCTTTTAAAATATTAATGTGATTGTTTTTTTTAGAGAGATATAGGAAAGAGCTACAAATCTTATTTCAGAGCGCGTCGAGGAGTCATCATCATCCGATGCGGCCAGTCGCATCGAGGCTCAGGTCTATGCTGAATTGATGGGCTCAGAATGTTATGGTCGCATGAGGGGTTACGGTGTCGGAGTTACCCCTACTTAGCTATCTACAGTGAGCCGATATACCCAAGATGCCAGACAAGGTACTAGCACTGCAGAGGTTTGTAGTTTGAAGACAGAGATGGCACAGATAAAATAGTCATATGAGATAAGGATAGAGGAGATGAGGCAAAATCATATGACTGATATGGCGGAGTTGAAGCAAAGCCAAGAGTTGAAGATACAATCTTTGCAGGATCAGCTTGACTATATTTCATCCTTTTTGCAGAGATTTGCTCCTCCGGTACATAACTAAATCTATTTGAATATTTTATGTAATTATAATGTATTCTTGTATGAGCATGATGACTTTCGTATTTTTAGTTTCTAAAATATTTTTTTTCTTGTAGGTTGATAATACTTCATCTACTCGTAGAGATGATGATGTCGTCGACCCTTGATACATATCGTAGATTGTGTACTTAGAAATTTGAGATGTATGTTTTTAGAATATTTTTGAAGTACAATGTAATCAAATATGATAATATGAATGTAATCAAAGCTCTTGTTTGTGACGTGTATTTTGTTATATATGTGATTTAGTGTATTTGTTTTGTTAGAATTTAATATATATAGAGTATTAAAAATTACTTTTAAAAAAAAAATTAAAAAAATAATTCTATTGCCGACGCTTTTAAGCGTCGGAAAAAGCAAGTGGCATGAAAACTGGCACGCCTTTAATGACGCTTTATGGCGTCGACCTAGTCCGATAGTAACCAACGTCGGTCCAAGTTCGCCGACGCTTTTATGCGTCAGTTACCTAGATGATGAACGACGCTTTCTTGACGCGTCGGCCTAAACCGAGCCCACGCCCACCTGCCCGACGTCTTACCCATGCTTTGGGGGGCGTGGGCAGGAAATCTACTGATGCTTAAAAGCATCGGTAAAGACCAAACAAAGCGCCGAGAGATATCCTTTCTTTTGTAGTGGTAGTTCCTCCTCATGTAGTCCCCACATTGGCACTGGGTGCCTCATGTGCCCCGCAGAGGCGGGGTGTGACATATACAATGCCAAAACAATTCTAATTGAGAGCCTAAACCACACAAGTACATGTCGAACCGGGCTAAATCCTACCCTTAGCATTTTTCGTGTGCCTCCTGACCTTGAAAATGTGAGGCTACATATCACCAACCATATAGTTTTGAATGGCGAAGTACTTCCAACATGAGAGTTATATCAACTTTCAAGTAGCTGCCCTGGTCCATCTGTGTGGGATATATGTAGTAATAATACAACATTTTTCTCTATGCAATGCACATTAGACTATTATCCCAGTGGTAGAGGACTCAAAGTTACAGAAGATAGGAGAAGCACTAGTGTCGGGTGTGCAGTTGGAATATTGGATGCATGAGGATGGTTCTTTAAGGTTCGGTAATAGAATATGTGTGCCAAAGGTTTTAGAATTGAAGAAGAAGATTCTTGATAAGGCTCATAATTCAGCTTATATGTGCACCTAGGAAGTACTAAAATATACCGAAAATTGAAAAAAAAAATTTGGGTGGACATACATGAACCGGGATATAGCTCGATATGTCACTCACTATTTGGTGTGTTAGCAAGTGAAAGCTGAGCATCAGAGACTCATTGGACCACTGCAGTCTCTTCTCATTCCCTAGCGGAAGTGAGAGCATGTCACTATGGATTTTGTTACTAGCTTGCCTAAGACCCCTTAGGGTAATGATCCTGTATGGATGATTGTTGACCGGCTGACCAAGTCGGCACACTTCTTACCATTAAGGATTGGTTTTTCTTTAGAGAAATTGGTAGGCTTATATGTAGAGCAAATTATGAGGTCGTACGAGGTTCCAATTACTATTGTGTCCAATAGAGACGGTTGATTTGTGTCACAATTCTAAAAGAGCCTTCACAAAGCCCTTGGCACCAGATTAAACTTTACTACGACCTTTCATCAGCAAACAAATGGACAATCAGAGCGAACCAATCATATCTTAGAAGATATGCTGAGGGCTTGTGTCATAAATTTGGGTGGTTCATGGGATAGTCACTTATCATTGGTTGAGTTTGCCTACAACAATAGCTATCATGTCAGTATTCAAGTGGCTCCTTTTGAGGCATTGTATAGCAAGAAGTGTCGATCTCCGATTTGTTGGGATGACGTGGGAGTGAGAAAACTATTGGATCTAGAGATAATACAGCAAACTATTGATAAGATTTAAGTAATTAGAGAACGACTTCGCACAGCTCAGAACAGATAAAAGAGTTATGCTGATAATAGAAGAAGAGAGCTGAAATTTTAGATTGGTGATCATGTTTTCTTGAAGGTATCCCTACTAAAGGTGTGATGAGTTCGGGGTTTGCAGTAAACTTTCTAGGTATGTTGGTCTATTTGAGATCTTGGATAGGGTCAGAGAGGTGGCGTATCGATTGGCATTACCACTAGCTTTGTCGGCTATGCATAATATATTTTATATTTCAATGCTGAGGAAATATGTTTCAGACTCGAGTCATGTTAGCATATGAGCTGTTGGATCTTCATGAGGATTTGACCTACGAAGAGTTTTCGATATGAATTGTGGACCAAAAGGATCAACTATTATGGCATCAAACTATTCTTATATCAAGGTACAATAAAATAATCATTGAGAAAGAGATGCTACTTGAGAGTTCGAAGAAGAGATGAAGGTCAAACATCTGCAGCTTTTTAAAATTTTACGTATATTAATTTTGAGGACGAAATTATTTTAACGGAGGAGGAATGTAATGACCCGTAGCGGCCCATAGGCCTGTGGGCCGGCCTAAAGGGGACCAGGCCCAACTCCTCACATGTGTTGCACGTAACGGAGATGGGGAGGAAGTCTCCGACTGGGAGTCTTCTTCCTTCAGAGGTTCAGAGCGATCCAAACAGGGATTTTCGACTATTTAAGGTTCACCTCCTTTGATTTCCACCATCAGAATCGCTGAGAATCATCGCTGATTCCAAGCCTTCTTCTTCGAGTCTCCTCCTTGATTCCTCACCAGAAAGAGCCGCCAGAGGCTTCATTGGACCAAGGTAAGAATTCTTCATCCTCTTCTCCTTCTTCTCTGTCGTCTTAGCCTTCAACTCATTTCATTTTGGGTTAGCAATCATTGAGAATTTCATCTGAAATAGGGTACCCTTATTTCAATCTTCTTCCACTGAGCATAGTCGTTGTTGGCTGCCGGTTTGGCCGAGGCTGCGGTCATCTGTGGCTGTCGTCGAGTGGGGGCCGGTCCACCATGGCCACCACCCCTTGGACCTACGAGGGAGAAGGGAGAAGGAGACAGCCGATCATGAAGAGAAGAGAGAGAGGGTCTCTCTCTCTTCTTCCTTCTTCTCTATTTCTCTCTTCTCTCTCTATTTTCTCTCTCTTCCTTCTTTCTCTTTTTCTCTCTCTTGGTGTCTCTCTCTCTAGTTGACCTGGGTAGATGGTAACAGGGTCTTGGGGACCTAGTGATGGACCTTTAGTAGATACTGGTAGGCAGTCTAGGTTACTAGTCCAATGTTTAATTTTTTTTGATAATTGATTTTGATTCTATGGAGGAAGAGTCATTTGTGCAAGAAAGTTCTGATTGAGGTACTTTGTACCCCAGTTTGTAGATCATGAAGTGGGTCAGTGATTTGGCAATATGATAATATATTTTATATGATTTCTAGTACAAATATATTTGTATAGTTATTAAACATATCAGGTATTGAGAACATAGTTATTTGAACAAAGATACCTTGAATTTGAGAGAAATTCATTGTATAAGTGGTAACTGATTTGACAAAAGTAATATTTAAATCAAACAGATAAGATATGATTTGGACTAACCTCGTCATGGGATAATGCTCATGGGTTGACACATGGGGATAGCCTCTACGAGTTTATGTGTAGGATAGCCTCCACAGACTTTCACGTAGAATCTTGATAGCACCCATGGGGCAAATGCATAGGGATAGCCACCACGGGCTTACGCGTGGAATCTTGATAGAGCCTATGGGCTAATACATGGGGATAGCCACCACAGGCTTACGCGTGGAATCTTAATAGAGCCTATGGGCTAATACATGGGGATAGCCACCATAGGCTTACGCATGGAATCTTGATAGAGCCTATGGGCTAATACATGGGGATAGCCTCCATGGGCTAACGCGTGGAATTTTGATAGCGCCCATGGGCTAACACATGTAGATAGCCACTACGGGCATACGTGTAGTATTTTGTCAATCTTGGACTGAGTTATAATCTTGGTTAGTCCAAAACCAGAAATTAATTAATTAAAAATATGAAAATCAAGTTGATAAAAAATGGATGACATGACTGTTGTTGAATAATTGATTATATTATATGTGTGTGTGTATACTTCTTTAAAAAGATGATAAGGAGATCTTGCCTGCATGTTATTTGTATGAGCTTTTCGAGTATTGATGCAATATTTATTTTATCTGGTATTGCTAATTGATTTTTTTTTTTTACTTATGGCATGGCGATTTGGGATTCTTACTGGGCTGGAAAAACTCATAATTTTCTTACTTTTTTTAGAGTCACATGAAGCATAGTTTTGAATGGAAGGGACGTAGAGTTCGTGTAGGTAGTCATTAGTTAGCTAGCTTTTTTTTTTATTTTTTTGATACCGATGGACATCGAAAAATTTGTAAATGAACTTGTTGATAATCTATGATAGCAGATTGATAAAAGTATAATTGTTGGAATTGTATGAATTTTGTTTATCTCAAGCCTTGCATATTCTTTAGGGCTCTATCCTAGGGATGTGCGACTGTGTTATATGGCTGGACCCGGGTGTTGGATTCGGGGCGTGACACTCATAATCCTATCTAGCTTCATAAGAATTAATGATGTATTCAGAACTTATAATATGAATGCCAGGGTGAAGCATGCTCTCTATCTTATCTTGGCATGAGTTCATGTCAAAAAAGCAAGGCATTCGGCTCTACTTCATTCATAGTTCAAACTGGTAGGTAAAGTTTGCTAAGTAATCTTGGTCATCCTATGATATGATAGAAGAACATTCTAGTCTCACAATACATTTTTAATGTAAAGCACTACATAGTCATTATTGTTATGCACATGCTAAATATAGTGATACTTAATTGATAATGAGACTTTTACAACAGGGTTGCCACATGAAACAAGAGAAAAAAATACAAGTATATGCGTCTAGGTGCATAGTTGGATATCTCCTTGCAGTCAAATTATCCTCTGTAGATAGATCTTTTTCAGCTAAATGGACATAATCATTTTTTTCTATTGGAGTCCTCGGATACAAATAGAAGAGAGAAGAAAATAACTTTTGAGACGTTTCATAGAATACTATACACAACACTATTATAAACATGCCAAATACTAGTCACCTTTAATTGATTATAAGGCTTTTACAAAACGTTTGCTGCATGAAAGTGATGATAACAAAGAGCAAAGAAAAACGTATGTATTTGTATCCATGTGGAAAGGTGGATATAGTCTTCTAGGACCACCAACGTTCACACAGCTACAGTTATCTTTGTTTTGGTTGGGGCATTTTTTTTTTTTTTTTGGTACAAGGTTGAGGTATCTTTTCTACTGGTCTTTTTGGCCTGGTTTTCATGGCAGTATCATGGGGACATCCAGCAAGTACAGGTAATACCGTTGCACTAGACAGCAGCCACCTTGCCTTTCCATAAGCAGGAAGAAAGAAGTGGATTCTGTCTACGGCATAGCAGTTGGGCCTGATTGGATACTAATCGGATTAAAAATTTATCGATCAAAATTTGACTTATTTATTAAGCAGATCCAAATTTTAAATCTGAATTCTACGATTAGCGATGCTTATAAGTATCGACGTCTTTTATAATTACCGGCACTTTTAAAAAAGCATCGTAAAGTTAAATTTCGACGGTAACATAGTTGATGCTTTTGTGATGCTTTAGGAAGCATCGGGAATAAAACTACTAACGTTTTTTGGCGTCGGTCGATCAGGCCCATATAATCAATTTATTAAACAGATTAAATGGGTTAGACGGATTTTTAATGAGTTAAATAGATTTAAATAGGTTGAATAGTGTAAGCAGATCAGGTTAAACAAGTCAAAAACGAGTTAAGCAGGTTTTCAACAGGTTAAACATGTTAAATGGGTCGGATTATAATCCAACCCAATTATTAAGCGGATCAAAATGAGTTAAACGGGTTAAAGATTTAAATCCGAGCCCAACTTATAATATGACTCTATTGCTTGAATTATTCTACGGGCGTGGTATAAGAGAGCTTATTTATTTTTTTTGATCATAGGAAAGTTGTATGCAATTGGCAATACAATAAAGGTAACTCTCTCTCTCATATATTGCCAACGCCAGTCGTTAAGTTAAATACTTACAAAATAGAGTTCTTGGCTGTTTATAATGACATGCGAGATGACTTATAATAGTTAAAAAAAAAATGCTATAGATATATTTGAATTTAAATATGGACTCTTAAGTCAAAACAAGTTGCTAGTATGGTCAAAACTTTGTACATCACCTAAGATAGTCAAAGGCACGCCCATCATAATTTTATTTGACATTATGGTATCTGCCATTCGAAGTCCAATCACCACTTCAATGGTCGGACAACATCGTGGAAAGAGGGAAAGAAAAGTCCGCCAAGAGAGCAAAACATAATGAAATGTCAAACCTTCAAAGGACTTGAGAGGCATTCCCAGGGGATTGTAATGAAATGTCAAACCTTCAAAGGACTTGAGAGGCATTCCCAGGGAAACAATCCCCTGGGCTTGCCGACCATTGGTTGGACAGAATTTTGAATCAAACACTTTCTTTCCCACGAATACCATGTATCTCAAAATGCAATAATACAACCGATGCTTGATGGAACCAAATATTCAATTCTTCTTGTTTTCTACACTCTCTACAAATTTGACTCTATAATTTATCTTAATTAAATAAATTTTGAATGGCTAAACCTTCCTTCATCTCATATATACATATATATAGACATACACACATATATTGTAACAACCCAAGATCTCATCTAAAATAGCTAGTTGAAAGATATTATTTTAGTTATTTGATCCTATATAGTGCCTATAATTTATCCAGCAAATAACCGATGTAGGACTAAATGCACCCCCACACAGGTTCTTATACTGTCTTTCCGTTTGAACTTTACCTCGCTAGGCTCAGAATTCAAATCCATTCAAATATAATTACAAGCACCACGATTAGTTTATGGTCAGTCTCAATAAGCATGTGCTGAAGTAGCCCCTAGTCCACATGGGCTATGGGCTAGGTACGTTTTGATAACATTTGTAACAACTCATGATCTCACCCAAAAAAGCTAGCCGAAAGATTTTTTTTTTGGATTTTTTAGTTCTATATAAGTACCCAAAATTTTTCTGGGGAATAACTGATGTGAGACTAAACACATGCTCGCATGAGTTCTCATATATTTTTTCCGTTTAAGCCCTAATATCCTCGTCGTACTAAGGGTCTAAATTCATTCAAATCTAATCACAAATACTATGATCGACCCGTTGTCAACCTCAACGAGCTTAGGCTGTGGTGTCCCCTAGTCCACCTGGCCCATTTCTCAATTCATACACATCATTCTTGTGCAAAGGTCATGCTAATCTTCTTTGTATCATTCCAATTTTATCGATTTATAGGTACATATAGTTAGTTTTGAAGGTTGCTGGGATGATCAAATAGCTTTGGTGGATTTTGCCTATAATAATAGCTACCATTCTAGCATCAAGATGATACCTTATGAAGCACTTTATGGAAGAAAGTGCAGGTCTCCTCTGCACTAGGATGATGTTAGAGAAAAGAAGTTGTTGGGTCCTGAGTTAGTCTAAAATGCCGAAGAGAAAATTTTATTGATCAAGACAAGACTCAAGGAAGCTTAATATAAACAAAAGAGTTGGGCAACTAAGAAAATGAGAGAAATAGAATGCCAAGCAAATGACTTTATTTTTTTGAAGGTTTCATCCTCAAAAGGTGTCATGAGATTTGGGAGACGTGGTAAGCTAGGTCCTCCCTAAATTGGACCCTTTGAGATTCTGAACGGAAGAGAGGTTGCATATAGATTTGCCTTGCCGCCCGAGCTATCCAATGTACATAATGTTTTCCATGTTTCTTTATTGAGAAAGTACTTTCCGAATCCGAGTTCTATGAAGTATGGGCCATTGCAAGTTGAAGAAGATTTGACCTATGAAAAGTTTTCTTTATGAATCATTGATCGCAAAGAGCAAGTTTTGAGGCGACACACTATTTCCTACATGAAGATTCAGTGAAGCACTCATTCGGAGAGAGAGAGAACTTGGAAACTTGAGGATGAAATGCGAGCGAAGGACCCATAACTTTTTGAAGACACATATATGCAAATTTTAAGGATGATTTTATTTTAGGAGGGAAGAATGTGATGCCCTATTTGGAGCAGGGCCAGCTTGGCTTAGGCTGGCTGGGTGCGAAAGAACCCAGCTAGCCGCGAGGGCAAGGCTGCGCAATTTCGCTGGAGCCCCACCCCTCCTCCCCTTTCTCCTCCTCTCCTCGATCGACTTGGCGATGACCGGAATCTAGTAAAGGGTCGCTAAAAATTGACCAAGAAAAAAGAGAGAAAGAGAGAGACCACCTCGCCTCAGTCGTTCTGTCCGTTGCTGTGTTGCCGAACCTCCAGGGGCTCCTCCACCCATAGCTATCAACCCCCAATTGTAGCCGTAGTCAGACCAAAGGCCCCCCTTCCCGTCCCCTATTTCTCAGTGGGGCAGGTTCACACCCCTTGCTCTGCCAAAGAAAAGGGGGAGAGGGTGATGAAGAAGAAAGAAAAAGAGAAGAAAAGAAAAGAAGAAAGAAAGAAAAAAAAAAAAGAAGAGAAGAGAGAAAATAAAAGAGAGAGAGAGAGAGAGAAATGAAAATAAAAAAAGGGAGAGAGAAAAATTAAATAATAAATAAATACAAAAAAAATGAGAGAGGGGTCCTATCCTTGGTTCAACCTTGCTTTCTCTACTCAATTTGTCGATCCTAAACTGATTTACCCAGTCGGAACTTGAAGCTGGCTCAAATCTATTTTGGATTTCTTAGAACTTTTGATTTGTATTTAAATTTTTAAATAGTGGATAGCAATTAATTTGTTCTTTTTAAATGGTTTTGGATAGGTGCAGTGGATTTGCCCAACTAAATCTACTGATCTTTAAGCGAACTGAGGTAAGTGACCCTAGCACAAACCTTGCTAATTTTCGAATTATTTAAGTTATATGCATTATGAAAATATAAATTATAGTGATGTGATTGGCTTTGCATTCTCTTACAAATTTAGGATCTATGATTATGAATAATTCATATTTTAGCATTATGCTTTACTATGGATGATTTATGCAAAAAATTATGTTCTCTAAAATTATGAAAAAAAAAGCACATGCTACTATGAAATTATACATACGGCAAGATTATGCATTTGAAAATTTTATAATGCTATTAAACATGTTTTTAACCAATTATATAGCTATAATTTATGAAAAATATGAAATATTTTATGACTCTTAGATAGCTATGACCGCCTCTAGAAATGGGGGCCAATCGACACCCTGGAGCTAGCACCTAATAAAAACGTTCCTCTGCTAATGGATTAAAGTTGGTAATGAATACGAACTATGATATCTTATCGATTACGAAAATGGCTCGATCACAGGTTATAGTGACTATAGCGTGAAAAAAATTGTGAGCACTGTTTTAATTGATTGTATGGACAAATGACAAATATTTGATAATTATGAATATTTTAAATTATACTTTTAGATTTACGAATTTGCATGATTTGTTCATACATAAATGGATTACTACGATATAGTTTGTTATTATGTTTATGAAATATTTTATTTTATACTATAAATTTACTTTTCAAATGTTGTATTGAATAAAAATTTATACTTGATTCGCTAAGGTGGAGCATGATTACTTACTAAGTCACAAAGCTTATTCGTCTCTTGATGTTTTTTTTAAGATCATTAAGGTTACTTGGAGCAAGAAAGAATAAATGAAATGAAGGACAAGAGAATAAGCTCCAAGCAGAGTTGCAAGCTATCAATAAATTAGTTAATGACTATAAAGTTTGGGTTGTGTAGCTTTAGATTTTCAAATGTTGGATTTAGATGCTCCATGCTCACTTCTTTTTGTTCAAGAGATGAAGAAAAAATTTTGGACTAATTTTATTATTTTATAATTTTTTTATAAATATTTTCTATTGTAGGCTTTATGTTGTTGCGGGCAATACCCCGCGGTAGTATGGTCATGTCATATGAGGACCCATGCGGGCGTGTGTTTAGTCCCACATCGGTTATTCGCTGGGTAGATCTTGGGTACTTATACAGGATCAAAGAACCCAAATAATAACTTCCGGCTAGCCATTTTGGGTGAGGTCCTGAGTTGTGACAAATGGTATCAGAGCGGACCCGGCCCATAACCTATGTGGACTAGGGGACACTGCAGCACGGATCCATTGGGGCTGACCACGGACCAATCGTGGTGTTTGTGATTAGATTTGAATAGATTTGAACCCTTAACCTGACGAAGACATCCGAGCTTGAATAGGGGGAGTATGTGAGGACCCGTGCAGGCGTGTATTTAGTCCCATATCGATTATTCGCTGGGTAGATCTTGAGTACTTATACAGGATTAAAGAACCCAAATATAACTTCCGGCTAGCCATTTTGGGTGAGGTCTTGGGTTGTTATACAACATATTTCGAATTTCAGGCATGACATTTAGTGGTATTATAGCGGACCTAGCCCATAGCCTGTATGGATTAGGAGACACTGCAGCACGGGCTTATTGAGACTGACTATAGATCGATCATGGTGCTTGTGATTATATTTGAATGGATTTAAACCCTGAGCCTGACGAGATAGGGTTCAAACGAAAAGAGTATTGGTTGTTATCTACATATATATATATATATATATATATATATATATATATATATATATATATATATATATATATATATATATATATATATATATATATATATATATATATATATATATATATATATATATATATATATATATATATATATATATATATATATATATATATATATTGGACTTACCTCTTCATCCATTTTAGTTGCAAAATGTACCAAAGATTCTCTGAGACCAATGTTGCTTTAGACTATGATATACAAGCATGAGGCGACGTACATTGCCAAAAGTTTAGATGTTCACGCTGCCTTATCTAATGCATGCACAAGCTTGTGCAACCACAATTACATAAAACTTATTGATCCTTTTATTTTTAATTGATTAACCTCAATGTGCATAGATATTTTAACAAAATCTATCAAGGGAATTATGAGAATTTGAAGTCAGAAAATATTATCCTTTTTTGTATAGTGTCAGGACAAAAGTATAAAAAATAATAGGCAAATAAAAGCGTCGAACATAATATTAAAAAAAAACATTGCTACACACCCAAAAAGAAGTGAGTTATGTTTGAGCTAAACTTAGATATGGAAGTCTTCTTTCGTTTCTCAACGGTGAAGTGAAGTAAGAGCAAGCTCGTGAGCTTATTATAACAAGTTGACCGGATATAGCTAGCCAAACTTTCTGTAACAACCCAGGACCTCACCCAAAATGGCTAGCGGAATGTATTATTTGGGTTCCTTGATCCTGTATAAGTACCCAAGATCTATCCAGCGAATAACAGATGTGGGACTAAATACACGCTCGCACGGGTTCTCACATACTCCTCCCGTTCAAGCCCTGACGTCCTCGTCAGGCTAAGGGTTCAAATCCATTCAAATCTAATCACAAATACCACGATCGGTCCATGGTCAACTTCAATAGATCCGTGCTGCAGTGTCCCCTAGTCCACATAGGTTATGGGCCGGATCCGCTCTGATACCATTTGTAACAACCCAGGATCTCACCCAAAATGGCTAGCCGGAAGGTATTGTTTGGGTTTCTTGGTCCTGTATAAGTACCCAAGATCTACCCAACGAATAATCGATGTGGGACTAAACATACGCCCGCACAGATCCTCACACTTTTATAGGGCTTGAGAGGCATTTCTCTGAAATCATCACAGTTCAGTTTTCAACTATTGCGTCAGAAACTTTTGAACCATTCCAACTCAGCGAACTCATAGATTTTATTTCACTATTTTTTTTGCTAAACTTTTATTTCACTATTCGATGAGAGGATTGGAAGCGCGGATTTTTTTTTCTATTTTTCTAAAACGGCTACGATGATTCCATCAAAAAGCATGGATGGAAGTCAAGGAGCACGCAATAAAGAATTTATTTTACCTTGCATGAGATGGGATCGGGGTACGCACAAGAATGATGTTTTATTCCAGGGGATAGAATTGAATACCTGGCTATTTTCTCTTTAATTTAATCTTCTCAAGTTTCTGGTTTTAGTACTTCAAGCCGGCCACGTGAGATATTTCCCTTACATATACATACATCTATACATGTAGGTATATAAGTCTAATATATGTGTATATAGAGAGAGTTTGATTTAGATCCACTCAAATCTAGTCATATTTATATTTGACGATAAGCATCTCACGTCAATGATCTGAATCGTTGGATGTGATCTGCTAATTATAAACTACTTATATACTAAAAATCATTGGACTCAGAGATTGTTAGCGTTTGCATCAAGTGGTTAAAATATTGTATAGCCTAAATAGCACAAAAAAATGCATGTTTTTCTGACCACTAGATACATAGACTAGGGATCTCTAAATTATATGATTTTTTGTGTATAAACTATTTGACATAGTGTATTACATCTAATGGTTCGGATCATCTATGTGAGACCCCTATATGCAAATCTAGATGATCGAATCTAAGCAAAGATCCACTCGAGCGTAACCAAGTCTAGCTCTCTTTTTCTATATATATGTATATATATATATATACACACATGCATACATACATACATACATATATATATATATATATATATATATATATATATATATATATATACACACACACACACATCTATATATAGACATATTTATATTTATATGCACGTATGTATGTTTGTATGTGTATATATATATATATACGCACATATGTATGTATTTGTACGTGGGTGCATGCATATGTATGTATGTATGTATGTATATGTATGTATATAAACAAATACACAAAAATAAGGTCGGTCTCAATTTTTCTATTATCTCTAAATTACTCACTATAAAGTAATTTGGAAATCCTTAGTGTTTCTACTATCCCTTTTCCCATTCTATTTCGGGCAAGCTAAGGAACTAAAACTTCCTAAGGAGCTTGGTTGATCAAGGTAGAGGGTGGCCTGCCATGCTTGACCGACCGAAGTCTGGATGCATATGTGGGTGTGCCACCAGTATCAAGCTAGCGAGAAATATATAAGTCGAATGAAGGATAGGTAGTAGCATGTGTACAAGTACTTTGATCTTTAAAGACTTTTACTCTCATCACACCAATATTGGAAAGAGCTGAAAATAGATAGAAATATAGCACTAGAATATGGTGAAAAGATATAGTGCCGAGCTACAGTAGGATTATAGCGCTGAACTCCGGTAAGAATATTATGCCGAATTATGGTAAAAAGCTATATTATGTATATTTTTAAAAGAAACAGTTACCATAAAGATAAATTAATTAGGTTGATTATCGAAAAATCTATGTAGGATCTAGAATACAATATTACTTATTTATATTAATTTATTAAATTATTTTTAAATATTATAATTATCCGCTGCGACTTTATTTTTTTATGTCTTATTTCTGCCATAGATTCTTAAATCCAGTGTCAACCGTTATTTCATTATGTACGTACGTAAGCGCGGCCACGTCAGTACTTGTTACTGTCAAACAAGTTGCTATACTGTCGTGACTTTTTCTCAAAGAGTGTCATCGACGCGCGTCACAATCGTACCTAACATTATGGTATCTGTCTTCAGCTGAAGTCCATCATTTCAGTGGAACGAATGGTAAAAAGAGGAAAAGAAAAGTCCCCCCAAGCAAGCACAACGTGGTGAAATGTCACACCATCGAAGGACTTAGAGGTACCCCGCACAATATTGGCTATCTCAAAAGATAAATTTCAGCTGACCAGAAAATTGAATTTATGATCAAAAATTATTTTAGTAGGATGATAGTAGCAGAAGAGCAGCGCACGTCAGGATTTACATTGATTGGAATAAAGCTGCGGGTAACCTGGGAGGACATATCTTATGCGATGCAAGTATTAAGCGCTGAGCGGGTGTACCTTGAAGGAGATTCATATGTGGTGATCGATTGGATCCGAAAGGCGGATTGGTATGGAAATGATCATCCTCTTATCCGGAAGACTCGCAGGAGGAGTACACATATGTTCAAGAAGGCGAACTAGGCAGCAAATTAGATCGCCTCCTTTATTGCCCGGCATTCCGGAGATTTCTTTTAGACGTCCGTATCAGACGTTCCTCCTTCCTTGTATTTTTTGCTTTTCTATGATTTGGCAGGTTATACTCACGTTAGAGCTATATAAAATGAGTAGCCGTTTTTACCAAAAAAAAAAAAAAGAGGACTTGAGAGGCATTCCCAGGGAAACCATCACCTGGGCTTACCGACCATCATTTGGATAGAATTTTTAATCAAACATTTGCTTTCCCATGCATCAATCCCATGTATCTCAAAACGCAATAATACAGCTGGTGCTTTCAGGAGCGGCCCAATGTCTTTGGGAGCTTAAAGCCGTTTTGTCATTGAGGCCTTTCCTGCAGTAGGCCGGCCTAAGGCGAACTCATAGATGGACTTTTTTTTTTCTATTTTATCTTTGAGGTCTTTTCTGCAGTGGGCTTTCTTTGGGCCGGGACCTTAGGCGACCGCCTTAATCGCCTAAGGGTTGGGCCGACACTGGGTGCTTCATGGAACCAAATACTCAAAGCCACATTGGACTGACTTCATCATCCATTCTAGTTGCAAAACGTACAAAAGATTCTCTACGATCAAATGTTACTTTAAACTCAGTTTACACTGCCTTATCTAAAACTTATTGCTCCTTTTAATTTTACCTGATTAATTTCAAGGTGCATGGAGATTCCAAAGAAACCTATCGAAGAAATTATAAAAATTTGAAGTCGGGAAATATTGTCATTTTTGCATAGTGTCAGGACAAAAGTACATAAAACATCAGGCAAAGACAAGTAAAACAATCGCACAATCTTTGAATGGAAGAAGAGGACGAATGTAGCTGGCCAAACTTTCAAAAGGCTTGAGAGGGATTTCTCTGAAAACATCTGAGTCCAATTTTCAACTACAGAGACAAACCTTTCAACTATTCCAACTCGTGTAGCACACATCCGCAGATTTTCTTCTCAGTCCAAGTTTCAACTATAGTGACAAGCTTTTGAACTATTCCAACTCGTGTGCCACACATCCTCAGATTTTCTTATTATTATTATTATTATTTTGCAACAGCTATGATAATTCCAACAAAAGACATCTATTGCCACCCCCTAGATCCGGAGCATGACACAGCCATGCTACCGAAGGGTACAACCCACGATAACATGAAGCTAAACATTTCATTTAACTTCCAAATTCATCTTAAACAAAATAGAATAAATAAAAGTGTAATTCTATTATCCATTAAATACAACCAATATTGGTTCAGAGCGTCTATATACAAACATAAATATCAAATCCATAATTTTCAATATTCAAAAAATTATTAACTATAAATTTATAGTTAATTTATAATACTAAAATTCTTCTATAAAATCGTCAAGCTTGCTAGTGTGAACTCCAAGTCTGAGCCATCATTTGGAAATATATGAGCAACACAGCTCAGTAAGTAAATCTTATTCTACCTTACTAAATTAAGCATAAGTTTTTTACATTATTCAATTCATCATTTGAAAAACAAATATTTTATAAATATAATAACAAACTATGTCATAGCAAACCAATCATATATTCACAAATCATGCAAGTTCGTAAAGCTAAAAGTGAAATTTAAAATATTCATATTTATCAAATGTTTGTCATTTATCCATACTTTCAATCAAACACTGCTCATAGATTTGTGCTATGGTCACTATAACCCATGACAAAGCTATTTTCGTAATCAACAAGATATCATAGTTCGTATTCATTACTAACTTTAATCCATTGACAGAGGGCCATTTTCGTTGGATGCTAGCTCTGGGGTGTCGATTGACCCTCATTTTTAAGAGCGGTCATAGCAATCTGAGAACCTTTAGAAAACTTCTATCTTTTTTCTTAAAATATACATAAATAGTTGAAAAATACTAAATAGTATGATCAGATTCATATTTTATAACAAAGCTATTGTTATTAAAATATTTATGAAACTATTTTTTTATAATAAAGCATGATATTCATAACACATATATTGATATGTAATTTTAAGAAAAATATTGATCTGTAATTTTAAGAAAAATATGACTTCTTTATTAATAATATCTTATGCATGAAAAACTTGATAATTAAAAAAATAATAAGGAAAGTAAGATCTATTTATTTCTTTTGCCTTATACCGACAAACTTCACTAGGCAAAGCATTAACCCTATTAAAAATATTAAAAACAAAATTAATTTCTATTCGATGATTTTAATAGAATTAAAATAATAAAAAAAGAAGACGGTCAAATGACAGAGTACGGCGGCTTCGAATGGGTCAGATTTAAGGAACTCGGTCAATAAATCATAGAGCATGGACTCGATCAAAGTCAAGGTCGTTCGGCAAGGTTCATCATCAGTAGGCTCCATGGATACTTAACATGGCCAGGATGATCGGTCCAATAAGCAGCCTAGACACTAAGACAATTTAGAGCCTCTTTCTAGGGGTCAACTGGAATTTCTAGATCAGGTCGATAGGACCCTATACTCAGATCCATAGGTCTCCTAGAGACATAAAGCGGGAGAAGAGAGAGAAGAAACAAGACAGAGAGAGGAACTAGAGAGAAAGAGGGCCTTCTCTTCTTCTTATCTTCCTCTTTCCTAGCAAAATAGAGGAGGAAGAGAGGCAGGTTGATGGCTGCCATATCGTGGTCTGACGAGGTAGTAGTAGGCGGTGGTGGCAGGCAGTAGAGGGCGGCTAGTGGTGGCGGCCGGTCGGCTGAATTCAACCCAAAAATAGGGTCAAATAGGTTGATTCTTAGCTCGATTGTACTCGGATCTCACCGCACTCGTCGACGGCTGGAGGTCCGGCTCCAACTAGGGTGAAGGTAGATAGGCTGGACAACTCAATCAAGGCCTCGACGTCAAGAAATGGTGGCATTGGTGGCCAAAAGAGAAGAAAAACTTCGGCCAAAAATAGGGGAGGCTTGTCCGTGATCAATCCGGTGATTTGCCGACTGAATTCAATATGAAACGATGACCTAACAATCAGAGAAAGGAAGAGATCGAGGAAGCTTATCTTGTCTCCGGCGAGCTCTCCCGACCCAATCGACGGGAAATCCTCGAGTATTTCCAACAGAATACTTAGATATCTATGCCTCTAGTGGAAGAACTCCTAAGGTTGATGCCAAAGGAGAAGGGAAGAGACCTTTTTATAGATGAAAATCGGCTCAAACATAAAAGGATTTCGGTCGCCTTCAATTTCCTCCTCTCGGCAGAATCAGAGGAAGAAGAGGACTCCTGGAGTCCGATTCCATCTACTCCCATGTGCACAGGCTGTGCGAGCCATTGCTGACATTCATGTTTGGGCCGGTCAATGGACTGGGCCCTCACACCGATGGATGTCAAGGAACATGAAATAAAGAACTTTATTTTACCTCGCATGCGATGGGAGCACAAATTGAGTAGCTGGTTGAAAGATGGCCATATGGTGGAAGCCTAAAAGCTGGTTGAAAGATAGTCACGTCGCAATACTAGAAATTGAGTAAGACCAGCGGAGATATGATGCAAGACCAGCAGAGCTACATCTAAAGAAAGTTGGTCGAACCAGGCCGATTAGTTACTTGACACAAAAGTTGAGCTCCAGAAAGATCACAAATACAGATCTATTGTGAATATAGTCTCAAGGAGGCTGAATACTAACTTAAAAGGCTGATTATGCTTTATGCTAAGACATCGGCCTAGGATGGCACCTCAAAAGCAGGATATGAGAGGCTGCATGAGTTACTAAAAGATTACATCATTAAAAACAATAGTAATGGCAAGTGCCAAGAGGAAGTTGGAGGAAGGATGGTGATCAAAAGAAACAATTATCAACACTAATGAAGCATAGCAGTCCAATGTTAATGAAGATCTGTATAAATATTAAATTATCACTCTAAAAAGGAGGCCTTCACTAAATCAATAATCAGTCTCTTTCATTCTTTGGTTCCTAGTTCGTAGCTTGTAGCTCCACTCATTACTTCCGTCCTCGTGAAGGTGGCACTTAGTAGCGAAAGTTCTAATAGCAGTAGAACCAATTGCCATCCATCCTTTCTCACTTCGAACGCCAATGGTGAGCTCGCATATTTGTCTAATCTATTTTCTATCCATTTTGCCACAAGATCCTAAAGAAACACCTAGTTTATGCATTGGCTATGCATCCAATGGTAAAAATGGATAGTCTAAATAACACGAATAATGTATTTTTTGTTCATTGGATACATATGCTAGGATCTCTAAATTATATGATTTTTTCATAATAAGCAGTTTAAAGATAGTAAATTATATCCAGGAACTCAGCTTATCGGTGATACATTGCTGATCATCTTATTAGGATCAACCTTATTTGAACTATTATGTGAGCGACCATATATTAACTCTACTTGTATATAAACTCAAAAATCTCAATTTATATATTGTTTGTATTGATTACCGTATGCAGAACGCTTCTAAAAGTATTTGGCTTCAAAGGGTTCTCAACGGAAATCAATGAAGGACCTCTCAAAATGAAAATCGGCATCCTTGATCATGATTTACGATAGAAAATGATCAGAATTAAAAAATCAAGATTTTTTAGGTCTTTTACTCATGCATTCAACAAAGACAAGCCTAATAATATCAGTAGCATGATAACATGTTTCAATTCGATCTATAATTTAAAAATATCTAAGTAAGCTGAAATTAATTGGTATGCATTTCAAAATATTTAGCTCAAGATCAACGATTTGGAATTACAAGTTAAATTATTTATGTTATATTTTTGCCCACTATTTATATTATTGTGGTTCATTTTTTTGCTGGCTAGATGCAAAATAAGAGAGATTTAAAATAAATATTTTTAAATTTTTAAATATTCTATACATATTAAATTATGATCAAGGAATGTTAATTTTTATTTTTAAAGGCCCTTCATTAATTTCCCCTACGAAGCATTTAGAATCAAATACTCTTTAGAAACATTCCAAGCTCTCTCTCTCTCTCTCTCTCTCTCTCTCTCTCTCTCTCTCTATATATATATATATATATATATATATATATATATATATTAAGTTGGATTGTATGAGGTTTGTCCGGTTGGACCTTTTTACTTAGCAACCAAGGTTCCGGATTTGATTCTTAGACGGTGCGTCCTCAAAAAATCTGACCTAAGTAATTATAATGCACATGAGTCCCCCTCCTTTCAGAAGAAAAACAATGTTCAATTGGTTTTCAAGTTAAGGTCATGACAATCTTCATGATATTTTTGATTTATCGGCATCGATATATCAAAATATGATGAGCTTGTTTTCAATGATCCTTATTGCTATTTAATGTGAACTTGGGCTGATTCAAGCCCACCAGACATGGGCCTGCTTTGGGCCTAGCTCAATTGGTTATCAAAAGTATCAAGGCTACAGCAGTGGTATCGACCAAGGCAATGTCCATTTGGTGCTTCCAAATGCCAAATATAATGCCCAACAATCAGAAGGGTGCGAAAAGATAAAAAGCATACAACATAATAATAACAATCAGGACTGCTTCCAATGATTTGGGTGGCAAAGCCAAAGCCAACTTCCAACATGCATTCCTACCTAGAAGTTTCTATCTACACAAGCAACTCTAAGCTCGAACAAAATCTTTTAACACAACTTCCATCAGTGTATGCAAGGTCAAGTTTGAAGTTTCGGCCAATATAAAAAGCAATCAACACAGGAGATGATTTTTCTTTGAAGTTTGTTAAATTTTTACTTGTATTTTAGGCTGCAGAGCCACTATACATGCACCTGGCACTCGTTCTGATGCAGCTGCCCTTGGTCAAGCTTGCTAGGGGCAATGGAATCAGTATTAGTAACCCTGGGGAATAAATTGGGAATCATTTTAAAACATGTCATCCATATAGAAAAAGGCTTATTGCATGAGATTCAGCAAAGGTCCAAACAGACATTATATTTTTCCCTAATCATTTACTGATAATAGAGTCTCTGAAGTCACTTTTTCAATGCTTTCTTGTTTCTAGTAATAGGAAGAGCCACCTCGTGTGTTAGAACTCAGAGCCACCACAAGTTAGAAGGCTAACAGGTTAGAAGAACACAGAGACTAGAGAGCTTCATTCAAATCATTTAGAGGCTAAAAATCAGTTCTGAGATGAACAAGAAAAGAGAGGAGAGCGGACAACCTTGAGGCAGCCCAACAGAGAACTCAAAGAACTGAGTAGGCGTGCCATTCATCTGGATGGCAAAGGAGGAGTTTAGAACACACCCCAAGATCCATTTCAGGAGGCTTAGCGCTTTCGAGTCACTCATATCCTTCGGGAAGCAAATAGCGTCACCGATTGGGTTACTTCTTTTGCTGCGTATCACTCGGAAAAACTCCTTTGGAAATGTCCCGAGTCCGTTCCTACCCCTTTCGTCATCTCCTCTTGTTGGATCGTACTAGGTACGCACCGACGCCCGAGTGGTGTGGGTCACCGGTATATCAAAAAAAAAAAAAAAAATCGGAGGGGAACAAGAAAAGGCTCTGTGGGAATATAACTAGCTATGGGTGCTCCATGTAATATACTGGAACATGGATTTCCCTGAAAGCCAACTATGAATGGGGGAATTAAGATCTCGTTGCAATTACTTGCAAGCCAACACCTAGAAATTTTGAGGTCATAGTCTCAAAATATAAATTTTTTTATCGTAATCGATGAAAAATAGCAAAATCCTAGTGCAGGACATAAGTGGTTGAAGGTGGTTAAATTAAGATCCTCATCAGCAAGACCTCTGTGAAAACAAACTCCATGAAGAAAAATCTTTCCATGCAACAAAGCTACAACTTCACCCAACGTATAACTGAATAACTAGCATTGTAACTCCACGAAGTATTTAGTGTCCTTATACCACCCCATCGATCTCCATCACCTCACAACAGTGACAAGAATACAAGAACTGCAATCTGTTGGGTTGCAGGGAAGTGCTTGGCTCTAGTTCTACACGCATTTCTTCCTCAGCTCTGTTTAGCTGTTGGTTTGGACCTGCAACCTACAAAAGCTGAGTCATAAGGCCAGAGTAATAAGGAAGCTGAATGCAGTTTTAAAGATACATAGTTTAACACCAATTATGATTATGTAGCTTGCCAAAAGAAATTTTGATATTGCTTCAAAATATGCAATAAAGGTACTCCTTAATATAGTTAATCCATGAAATTAAAGAAGTGCATATTTTTTCAGTACAGATTCAGATTCAAGAGCAATGAAAAGAAAGGATCCATTAATTGATAAATTAGTTGGAGCGAACATGGACTTCTAAAAAGGACTCAGGTTTGACTAACGCATCTCAAATAAGTCCAAACGAATTTGGGCCTTCAAAGATCAAAAAAGATCATGTCCCCATATGTTCTAAATTTTTCCTATGTATAATTTGCATCGGTAATTTATCGAAATGAAGTTCCTCAGATATCATCCATGTTGGAGATAATTCAAAAATGAATAGAAAAAAAGAGATTCGTATAACTGAAAAGTCATATATAAAACCAAGTACTGATTGATTAGAAAAAAGTTTTGAAAATAATTTAAATATGAAAAAAATAGGCTAGCGATCCCAAATCACATAATTTTTTTGATAATAAACAGCTTAGAGATAGTAAATTATATATAATTGTTCAAATCATCGATGTTGAGCCTCCGATTGTCCGGTCTAGGTTGACCTTATTTGGGTTGTTACATGGGTGCCAGCATATTAGCTTTATCCTAGAAAAAGTAGCTCAATTGTCCTTCTTGGATATTGCTCTGTGAATTGAAGGTGGAGATGATAGAAAGGAAGGTGGAGATATATAGATCCTACCCTCAACAGCCTGCATTATAGATAAAATTACAATGATAGCATATATATACATATATTGAGGAAGGAATATATCATTAAAGATCACCTACTGAGTCTCAAATTACTCAGGAGTTCCTAGGTGACAAGATTTCCTTGGATATAGTGTACTGAGAATAAATCATGTATCAGTCCCTGACTGAACCTAAGTTCCTCTTAAGTACTCTTCATGCAGCATTGGATTTCCTTTTATATTGAGTAGAAATTATTTGCATGCCATGCTTCAACCTTGAATTCGTTTTAAACTGGGCTTTTACAGGCTTCATATGGTCGCAACAACTTGTCCCCCTCCTCGAAGCAGAACCTCACAAAACCTAAAACCCTCTTTGGACAGCAAATCAGCCTAGTGCTCGGCCTCTTCTCACACATGATAGGCATCACTCAGACATAGTCATTCCCAATACATCAAGAATAACATCAGAAAAAGGAAGTCACAGAACCAATTTCCATTGGTATGCTATACCGTACCGTATCGGTTCACTATCGGTATCGGTAGCATACCGACACTCAAAATGCCGGACGTACTGCATACCGTACCAATATTATGCTAGTGTAGCACCGGTACAGAGTCCGGTAGCAGTATGACGAATTTTGTATCATACACAAAATTTTAGCGCCGGGTCCAATTGATAAAATTAATATACACATGAGAGAGGCATCACACAGACAAGTTCATTTCTAATACATCAAGAATAACATCAGAAAAAAGGATGGTGCAGAAACAATGGTTAATCAATATGCTCTCAATATCATTTCCATGCATTCACATTAACAGGAAGTCTAAGTTCCATGGTATCACATACAATTGATAAGTTACTGAAAGTCACCAAACATACACGAGGGTGAGAGCTAAAAGGCAACAAATACTCACAGCAAATCTCTAAGTATTCACACCTGTAATCACACCTGATGCTTTTCTCCAAGCTTTTTTTTTTGGGGGGGGGGGGGGACTGAAGCCAAAATCCAAAAGGAACAAGTAGCCGCACAATTGAGAGACCCGATCGCCACCTTGTCAACTCCAAGCCGAGCTCTCCCACACCTCCACACACTGCTCATCCTTCCTCGCCACCACCATCCTACTCCCTCCAAACCCCAGCAGCGTTATCTTCTTCGCTCCTCCATCCTTGGCCCTCCCCATCATATTCCTTCTCATGATCCTCTCCCCATTTAATCCATCCTCGCGGCTCCTCGTCGACGGCCCCATCAACACCTCCGTCCACATCTCCACCTCCCCTCCCCTGCTGCAGAACACCTGCCTCCCGTGGCTCTCGATTCGGCATCCGCTCCCTTCCTTCCTCCCTGTCGCCGCCTTCCTCGCGTCGCCGAGGCAAACCCATGGCTCCTCCGCGCTAAGTTTCCTCATATCCGCCATGAACACCTCACCGGAGTTTACTCCGACCTTGAACAATGACGAGAGGCTGTCGGAAACCGTGATGTCGGCGAAGCAGTCGGCACTCTCTTTGAGATCCCACACGGCCTCGCCGGACCTTACGTCCCACAACCTGATGTTGCCCAATAAACCCGAGGGGCCGCCGTGGGATCCGGCGGCCATCAGGAGGTTGAATCCGTGGATCCAGCTCAGTTTCGTGGCTGGAATGGCGGAGTCGAGCTCAGCGCCGTAGATCTCCCGGCGGCCGATCTCGGCAACGGGCTCGAAGGTGTTGCGATCGAAGGCGAGGATCGCGCTGGCGTTCCTCCGGCAGGACTCGAAGCTGCCGAAGAGGAGATCGGGGGAGGCGCCGATGGCCTGGACGGTGGCGCCGGCGGCAGAGGAGGAGGAGGAGGTAGTGGCGGTGGCGGGGAGGGGGGACCAGTGGAGGGCGTGGGCGACGGAGCCGGCGCGGGCGAGGTCGAGGAGGTGGAGGCCGGGGAAGTCGGTGGCGCCGGCGGCGGCGAGGGAGGGGGAGAGGGCGAGGAGGGAGTCGACGGCGGGGAAGCGGGTGAGGACGGTGGCGCGGCGGCGGAGGGCGGGGTCGAAGGCGGTGATCTTGCTTCCGTGGGCGACGAGGAGGGAGCCGGAGGGGGCGGCGGAGAGGGCGGAGGGGGGGTCGCGGCCGGGGAGGGGGAGGGCGAGGGAGCGGCGGAGGGCGAAGGGGTCGAAGAGGGAAGGATCAGAGAGCGGGGAGAGGAGGAGGTCGGCGTCGAGGCCGTAGAAGCGGGCCTCGGCGAGGAGGTCGTCGAGGTCAAAGGCGGCGGAGGAGGAAGGGAGGCGGCCGGTGCGGAGGAGAGATAAGAGGAGGGAGAAGAGCTGGGGGTCGCGGTCGATGAAGGGGATCTCGGAAGGAGAGGAGGAAGAGCAGGGGAGGGAGGAGAGGAGGGATTTGGGGCCGGCGAGGGAGAGGGTTTGGGGGGTGGTCTGGAAGAGCTGCCCGCCGACGTTAAGGGTCACGATGCTGGGCTCCGGCCGCTTCGGGTTAAGCCCGGCCGAGGAGGGCAACCTGCCCGAAAACGGAGGCATCCTTCTCTCTCGCCGTGTCTCTCCGAAACGCTAACGTTACGGTGGCCGGAGAAATTAGCGTTGCTTTTTGGCTGCGAGGAAATGGAGGCGATATCGAAGGAGATGGTGAGGTTATGGAGAACCGGGTATAAAAGGGCCAACTGTTTCTGGTCAAGGATGGCGGGCTCGAGGGTTGGTTGACCGAGAGGCCGGAATCATGGAAGACTTCTTCAGAGTTTTTATACGGCTAGGCATCTTTCGCACGAGATCAGACGGCAGGGCGCGTCACTACTCCGGAGGAGGGGAGCCGTGGGGTTCTAGAAACAGAAGCTACGAATCCAACAAAACACTGGGTGCCGTTGTAATTGAGCGAGGACGGCAGGGGCGGAGTAGTGGTGTGAATAGCGTTTGACTCTGACGAAGGATGAACGGGTGGTTCTATATACACCCCCCCTATTGCTCAGGACACCCCCCAAAAATTAAAAAAAAATTAAATACTCTCTACACCCCCCCCATTTGCTAAGGACACCCCTAAAAAATTAAAAATTCCTAAATTACCCCCCACCCTCCCCACCCCCTCACCTAAATTGCTCTCTACACCCCCCAAACCCCCACCCCACCCCGCTCTTCCCCTCCAAAACACCTCGCCAACGCCCAAAACCCCCCGTTCTCCCTTCTCCCTCTCGTCGCCGGCATTCTCCCGATCTCCGACCACCTCGCCGGCTTCTCCCGGAACCACCTCGCCGGCTTCTCCCGAAATTTTTTTTTTTCACGGTTCGTGCTCCGTTCGGCACTGGATCGCCGAACAAAAGGCTTCTGTTCGGCTGAACAGTGCCGGACAGAAGCCTTCTGTTCGGCACTGTGCAGCCGAACAGATCTGTTCGGTTGAGGGTTGCCGAACAGAAGGCTTCTGTTCGGCACTGTTCAGCCGAACAGAAGCCTTTTGTTCGGCGATCCAGTGCCGAACGGAGCACGAACCGTGAAAAAAAAAAATTTCGGGAGAAGCCGGCGAGGTGGTTCCGGGAGAAGCCGGCGAGGTGGTCGGAGATCGGGAGAATGCCGGCGACGAGAGGGAGAAGGGGGAACGGGGGAGGAGGGGTTTAAGGGGGGTTTGAGGAGTGTTTTTTTTTTTCTTTTCAAAACGAAACGGAGGAGGAGGAAGGGGGGTGTATGAGAAAATTTCAAGGGCAATATGGTAATTACACTAAAGGTTAGTTTGGGTTTTTTTTTTTTGGTTTTTGGGGGGGTGTCCTGAGCAATAGGGGGGGTGTATATAGAACTACCCAGGATGAACGGGGTTGAAAGGGGATCATTTGAAAAAGATGACGAAATTTTTGACCGTACTCATCCTCTATTCATCATTTGAAATTTTAAGAAAGATGGATGAAAAACGAAAAAAATCCATCACTTCTAACCTACTAATTTGCGTTCTTTCAAATTAGAAGGATGCATGAAGAATATAAGAGATAGATTTCTATATTACTAAAAATTAACAAAATCTGAACACTACTTTTATTTTTTTTATTTATATTAACTATTTATTAGTTAACTATTTACATAAAAATTAATTAACTATTTAAATTAAATTATAAATCAATTACTTATTTATGTAATTGATATATTAAAAAAATAACGCGTATATAATTAATTTATACAATTATTTATTTAATTAATTTTAATTAAAATTAAATATTCATATAATTTTTTATATAATTATAATTACAATGATTATAAGTTTATATATTGCTCTATTTTTTTAGTCTTTTTACACCAAACAGAGAAGAAAATCATTTCCATCTATTCTTTCTCCAATCCATCTTTCTTATCAGACAGAGGGCTATTAAAGGGAGAGCAGGCCATAGAGGAAAGGAGAAACATTTTGTGGCACCAGAGTAGAGGCTCGGCTACAAATTGGTTTGGTTCGGTCGATGAGTGTTTTCTATCAACTTGTTTCCATCTCCTCATGGATATGTGCTTCTCATAATTGAGTTTATTTGCTCAATAGTTCATATATTCATTATATTCAATTATCTTGTAAGATATTTGGCAAATGTCTACTATATTTATCTCGAAGGGAATGTTGCTGCTGATTGATTGGTATTAAAGCTATATATCAGGATAGAATTTTATGTGGTTCAAAAATTAGGGCAAGAATGCTGGCTTTTGGCCACCTGTTTAAAAAAAATTAGGCATTCAAAAAAAATCATGATTTATTTTATCATTAATAAATTTATGATGAGATTCACGGTTAATCTGTTTTAAGCAAACTTGTGTTTGGTATAAATAAATTTGTGTCATAAATGGATCAACTTTTCTAGATCTTTTTATTTTCTGGGTCGAGTTCAATTTTAGACCTTTAACTTGCTTTGACCAATTTAATAGTTGGATCAAGTTATTACTAGACTTGTTTATTCCATTTAAAATCTATTTAACTAGTTTAAAATGTACTTACCTCATTTTTATCCCATTTAACATGACCTGCTTAAATTGTTTACTCAATTTAAACCTACTTAACCTCTTTAATTTGCTTAGCCTGAATGAGTCTATTTAGTAAATAGGTTATACACGTCAAGTCAGATTATCGGTTAGTAAATAGATCAGTTTTAGATCTAGATTTTTGATTTATTAAATAAATAAATCAAAATCAAGGTAACAAATTTTTAACTCAATTTGTATCGATCTCAGATCCAACTCGATTGCCATCCCTAGTCGAGCCATGATTAAGAGCTTAGGCTTGGCTTTCACCTGAAAAAAGGAGCTTAGTTTGAATGATTTTGTGCGGTAGGGACTTGGCTAGGGATGAGCAAATGCAAGAATAGCTTTTAAAATAAATGTTTCCTAAACAAATGACATTATCATTTCATCATTAAAATATGCGATGATGCCGCAAATAATGGTTGTATAACCACCACTATTTTATTCTAAAAGGAACAATTAAAATTTGGCCATACGTGATATATTTTTTTTTGATAATTTGGATTATTCATACCCAACGAGGCCGAAAATAAACTGATACGAAATATCAAAGAAGAACAATTTGAGTTAGACCATAAAATTCCATTAGAATGTTCCGCAAGAAAGGATATCATACATAATATGTATGGCATGATTCAATTTGCAATCACAATCGTCCATATATTGCATAATTATTGTGAAACATCAGGTCCATATATTACAGGGGGCATTGTTCTATGTACAGCATGGGTCTCAATGCATCATAGCAGTCCTGCGATACACAGGTTATCTAATTGCAATGGTGAAATCTGACGGTTACGTTCAATCCCCAATTTTAGGGGGATCTGGACTTATGTCCTGAAGAGCCAGTGGCCTCATGGGAAATCATACTAATTTGAATCATCAAGGAAAACTTCTTGTTTCATCAGAGGTATTTTCCTCCGGCAAGCGAAATATTGTTGGTATAATGGTCGAAACCAGTCTAGCTAAGATTTCATTACGAATTGATGAACGAATAATTGGTCTTCTTTCACAATGACGTCCGTTGGATCATATATCTCAATGCAATTGATCCCATCACCCATATGCTGCACAAATCTCGAAGCGATTATTGTGGATCCAACTCTGGATACGTGTGAAGAAAGGTAAACTCTTTTTTCGCACAAAAGATACAACCTGAGCCAGTAACATTGGTTCATCACGGACTAAACTTTGAATTTGTGTCCTCATCTTTTCACTGGAATTTATTTATTTATTTTTATATTTCCATCATGTATAATTTGCCCGCTGCACGTGAACAATGTGAAAGCCACCAACCAAAATTTTCAAAAGATAACGTGAAGGTCAAAGGAGGACCTAAGGCCCTGGTCAAATAATTTGACTCTCATAGCTATCTTTATATTATACCGAGAGAGAAAAAAAAAAAAAAAAAAACATGTCTCACGGTAAAGCATCCCTGGAGGACGCCTCTAAATTCCTCCAAATTGAACTGAAAAACTATGTGGAAGAATCCACCAATATGTAAATGCTGCAACACCTCAAAATTTAAACCAATTTCAACCAACATCACCCATGACAGCTACCACACGGTCCCCACTAACAGCACCGTCCCTCTTCTACAATTCGTACTTCACTTTCCACCACCACATGATGATGTGATTCTAATGGATTCAACACGATACATTAATGATTTTATCATATTATGGCAAGACATATTAGAATATGATGCCGCCGAATTCGAGCCAAGATAGGAGCATAGCTCGGACGACCTTGAGATTGGCTAGAGGTAAGTGAGCAGGCCGGTCGATGCGCCGGGGGCTGGTCTTCTCTGCTGGTGGCCTGCAAGAAGCCTGCTTGCCGGAAATTTTCGGCAAGGGACCCTCCAATGTTTAAGTCATAATAGCGAGACAACAACGCAGAAGGAAAAGAATTTCAGCAGAGTATCGTCTCTATGAGTAATATTGCATGTGTACATGAAGCCTCCTAGGCTACCCCTTTATATAGGGGAGCTTATTTTATCATTTTTAGGCCTGGCATGGTGTGCAATGATGGCCAGATAATGACTAGTAGCATGGTCAAGACGTAGGTACCAGTCCATGTGGGCAGCAGGCAGCGCTAGTTGGTAGGGGTGGCAATCGAGTCGGGTCGGATATAAACGGATCGGGTCACATATAGGTCGGGTCAGAAAATCATAAACCTGAACCCGACCTGTTTATTAAACAGGTCAGAAATTGCAACCTGAACCTGACCTGTTTAATAAACAGGTAACCCGATCCGACTCGTTTAACCTGTTTAATAAATAGGTCACCTGTTTGCCCAACCCAACCCGACCCGTTTAACCTGTTTAGTCTAACCCATGCTGACCCGACCTGTTTAACCTGTTTATCTAACCCGACCCGACCTGTTTAACCTATTTGCCTAAAGCTTTCGGTAATTAAGAAAATAAGTTAAAAAAAATGGTTGCTCGGCGATCACTAAAGCTGAAAAAGGGGCTAATTAACACCCACAAAGCTGCAGATATGCTCATTCATATAATAACAGAATATAATTTTAGTAATTGCAATCTAATGGTTTTCTAGTTGCAAAAATAATAAAATATGTGAGTCCAAAATGTGATCACAATTCACAGGACAGGAGTAAGGCAAAAGCCACAGAGCCACCCAATGTCGGAAGCACTGGAGTCTGGAACATACACAAGCTACCCACGAGTCAAATCAATATCAATGTGGGTGCTCCGTGCTCCTCATTTCCATTTCCAAAACAAAGTAGTTAGCGTCTTGGTCATAGAAGCTGCTTTGGAAAACAGGGCACTTCTCACTTCTCAGACTGCTTTATATTCTTTCTTCTAAGACCCTTTCCATATGCAGTAGTAAACAAACAAAAAATATTCAGCTTATAAACTGTCTACATGATTATCCAAAGAGATAGATGCATGGTTGGAAATAGCTAAGTGATTGCAATTGCTTCTCTGCTATCATCCTGTTAAAAAGAAAAACAAAACGACATGTTTCAATGCTGTTTGGAAGGGAAATGGAAAGAAAATAAGTTAAAAAAAATGGTTGCTCGGCGATCACTAAAGCTGAAAAAAGGGCTGATTAACACCGACAAAGCTGCAGATATGCTCATTCATGTAATAACAGAAAACAATTTTACTAATTGCAATCTGATGGTTTTCTAGTTGCAAAAATAATAAAATATGAGAGTCCAAAATGTGATCACAATTCACAGGACAGGAGTAAGGCAAAAGCCACAGAGCCACCCAATGTCAGAAGCACTGGAACATACACAAGCTACCCACGAGTCAAATCAATATCAATGTGGGTGCTCCGTGCTCCTCATTTCCATTTCCAAAACAAAGTTGTTAGTGTCTTGGTCATAGAAGCTGCTTTGGAAAACAAGGCACTTCTCAGACTGCTTTATATTCTTTCTTCTAAGACCCTTTCCATATGCAGTAGCAAACAAACAAAAAATATTCAGCATATAAACTGTCTACATGATTATCCAAAGAGATAGATGCATGGTTGGAAATAGCTAAGTGATTGCAATTGCTTCTCTGCTATCATCCTGTTAAAAAGAAAAACAAAACGACATGTTTCAATGCTGTTTGGAAGGGAAATGGAAAGAAATAGAAGTATCTACTGTACGAATAGTTGTGTATGACATCATGCGACAATAGATATTTTTAGAATAAGGGCTAAGCACTATTAGACATGTTAGCAATTCAATCGAAACAAACCAAGCTTGGTAGCCTCACTATGAATAGGATTCAACATTGGCCGAGCATTGAGTTGATTGAATTTCATTGTAGGAACTTGAGTTTATGACATCTTCTACAATCTCATCTAGCTCGGCCTCCTCAACATCTACATTGAAATATTACAATAATTAATAATAAATTCATTCAAAAAATAATAAAAATATAATTAATAAAATATATACCTTTTTTTTCAAACACCCAATCTCGAGTACAAATCAAGGCCTCGGCAATATCCGGTTTAAGTGCACTACGATACTTATCAAGTACTCGCCCACCGATACTAAAAGCAGATTCAGAGGCGACCGTAGATATTGGAATAGTTAGAATATCACGTGCCATAAGAGAAAGTTGAGGATAATGAGACTGCTTGGTTTTCCAAAAGTCAAGAATATCCAAATTGGACCTCCTATCAACTCTAGGCTCATCCAAATATAATTCCAATTGAGACTTCTATGCAGTAGTCACAAAATCAAAGCTTTCAAATGTATCAAAATCCTACATTATTGAAAAAAATGGAATGAGTTATTTATAAGAAACAATATCATATACAAGTATAATATATTTAATTTAGAAAAAAAAGTTTTATATTACCTTAAAAGCATCTGCTTTTCTACATGCCACAGAAGTTTCAGATGAAGTACCAATCTCCATATCTCCATGAGTTGATGTGCTAGTAGAACAAGTTTTAGAAGAAGCAAGCATATACTGATTAAAGAGAGAAAACATACAATCACGGATGCGCATGCTCTCAGTAGAATCATACCCATTCAACTTCTTATAACAATACTCCACAAACTGAAATTTGTATCGAGGATCCAAAATAACTGCCATGGCCAAGATTAAGCTATGATCTGACCAATACTTTTCAAATTTTCCATACATCTGCCGTGTCATTCTTTGTATGAAAGCATCTGTACTCTGCATCTCTTGCCTTAAAGTAAGCTCAATCAAGAAAACTTGAGAAAAATACATGTTTGATGTAGGATATTTAGCTCCAGAGAATAATAAAGTAGCATCATAGAATACACACAACAACTTGCTAATCTTCTCAACTTTACCCCACTCCTCTTCAGATGGACAATGCTTGTAATTAGAGTCACTTAATTTCAAATGAAGAAAGGCACGACGGTAAAAGAGAGCACTCTCTAGCATCAGAAAAGTTGAATTCCATCTTGTAGGAACATCCTGCTTTAAGCCTTTTTTACTTTCCAAAGAAACTTGTTTAACACATTTCAAAAATTTTTGTTTCCGAACTTGTGAACCTCTCACATATTTAATACTTTCACGAACTTTGAAGATGGGTTCATCTATCTCTTTTAATCCCTCTTATACAATTAAGTTAAGAATATGAGCACAACATCGGACATGAAAAAACTCACCATCTGAGTACAGTGCATTATTCAAATTAAGTTGGTTCTTTAGCATGTCAACAAAAACATCATTTACCGATGCATTATCCAAAGTCATGCAATATAATTTCTTTTCAATCCCCCAATCAATCAACAAAGCATGAATTATTTCACATAAAGATATGCCATTATGTGGAGGAGGCATGAATTATTTCAATCCCCCTAAAGGCGTCGATTCATTTGCCCTATCATCAACACTCTCTGACTCCATCTATATCATATAATTTAAAATTATATCAGAATACCAATTTAGAAATAAAATGAGTAGCTAAAAGAAAAAAAAATATAATTCACTCTTCTATTAGAATCATAAAATGTTACTCTATCTAACATGAAAATGTTTCTTTAGCAGTAGAATGAATCTTCAAAACAACTATAGCTTATGTACAGAGTCTGAAGTCATGATTCCACATGAATCAGAGTAGACGGTTGACATTTATCAAAGGTAGAGAAAGAAAACAGAAAACAGTTTTGATATTGCATCTTATAAACAAATAAGAAAGATTTTCTTAAAACATTAACAGCTAATTGCAAATTACTAACTCCGACCTGAACCACGTGACTGACAAGCCAGCATTTGGATTTCGCTATAGCACACAAATACACAATGAAACATACGAGCATCTAGGTACTGGGAGAAGAAACAATCTTGGTCCTCAAACACAAACAACTTCAAGTCAAAGCATCTCAAACAATGAAAATGAGGCAGCGCTATTAATCATAAACGAGCCAGGAAAAAAATTGATTGACTGAAAAGAAAAAAAAATTATTGTATCCATATAGAAGTACAAAATTTAATTAAGCAAAGAGGAAAAACAAATATGTGAACAAGATTAATCTGTATGACGTTAAATCCTATGGAAAGAGGCAACAACTGCACAACCTGTTTGCAAAATCCCAAGGCAGAAGCAAAACAGGAGTTACAGCACGGTTAAAATAAGAGAAATAAAGGAAGATTTTTGCTTGGCGGACCAAAGTAAGTCCATCCATCCCCAGATCCCCTTCCCCAAGGTAAAAAAAAAATCCAAAAAAAAGCCCTAAGGAAGAGGAGAAAAGAACAAAAGGAAAGAGCAAAGGAAGAGCGAGACGAGAAGGAGGTAGCGGAGCGCTCACATGGCGGTTGCCGAAGAGAATCTTGACGGAGTACTTGTGCGGGGCGGAAGTGGCGGTGCTCTCGTCGCCCCTCTCTTCCGACTACTCTGCGGAGATACTACTGCGAGGAGGAGGAGCCGAGGAGGCCTGCGCTGCACGGGGAGGCGGAAGTAGCCGGCACGGGGGAGGAGAGGGCGGAGGTCCGGAGGAGGGGGGAAGAGGGACATGCAAAGAACTCGGGCGGCGGCGGCGCTAGAGCTAACCCTAAGTCCTAACCCTAAAGGGAATGTGGAGTGATGGTCTGATGGAGTCGCGATTCGTGAATAACTGAATCGGCGATTCGTGAAATTAGGCAGACGCGGGGAGCTGGACCGACGCGGGGAGCTGGGCCGAGCGGTGAGTTGGGCCGAGCGGTAGCCCGTAGGCCTTGTGGAATGTGGGCCTGTGGTCTTTATTTCCTTATTTATCAGCCCAAAAATTAAACAGGTTATACGGGTTAAACGGGTCAGACATCTAAAACCCGTATCCGACCCAATTACTAAACAGGTTAAATGGGTCGACCCGAACCCGTTTACGACCCGAACCCGTTTAGGCCAAACCCAAACCTGTTTATGGTGGGTCGAACACGGGTCGGGTTGGCGGGTCGGGTCATTTTTTGCCACCCCTACTAGTTGGGCGCAGGCCATTGTACTGCCACGACTGTGGACTGCTAGAGCTGTCAATTGTGGGGACTATCAATTCTTGTCGATATGTGCTGATTGTTTTTTCGGCTGATGGCTCTTTGGTTGATCGGCTCCTCAATTGGGGTCAAGGTAGCTCATTTTGGTCAGTCGGCTGCCCAGCTGGAGCCGAGGTTGTTTTTCTATAGTCGAAAACATAGGTTGGCATCGATAATAGTCATCCATGGCTGAAAGGTAGGCGGCCAAGATTGAGTGTGCCGTGCCAAATATGGAGATGCACCTGAAGAAGAGCCTTGGATTCTCAGGGAATCCGGACAGCTAGAATTTTAGGGAGTTCCAGCGATATGGTGGAATATATTTTTTTGCATTATATCTATCACTTTGCATGGAAGCCCCAAGCAAATACCCAACAAGTCGACCTACTTAATAGTCAGCCATCTTGTTGCTCAGCAGTTCAATGGCAATAACCTTTGACATGAGGGTTGGTATTGCTGACAGTTCTCCTCCCCCCTCCCCTCACACCCTTATATTTTTGGAGGAATTATTCTCTCCATGGCCGTGCACGCCACCGATCATAATCGCTCATTTTTATGAGCCTCATTCATTAAATATGCATCTAGGTGCATCGTGGTTGTGATTGGCGTGGCGTGGTGCATAAAGTGTTAGGAATATTTTCTCATATTTTTGGCCCTTAATTGGATGTGGCTGGAATTTGAAGTCTTTGAGATAAGATTGGCTGTTTAAATTATTGGAAAATTGCTAGGTAGGTTCGATAAATGGAGGGATATGGCATTCTTTATTGGTTCCTATGCGTTACAAGCGCATATAAGTGTTTCTTGAACAATTAGATAGCTTTTTTGTACCGAAAAGAATAAAAAAAAAACAATTAGATAACTTTTTCGCTGTTTCCATTAGATAACAACTTAGATCCGTGAGATCTCTGATCTCACTCCCTTAAAATTTTGATCTCCAATATCATGAACTCTAAGAATCTCGCATCTTTCTTCTACCGGCCAGTATTTTTCCAAATAGATTTTAGCTATTTAGAAATCAAGCAGTACTAGAAATCCAAACTGAAAAAGGGAGTGAAAAAAAGGGAGTAAGAAGGGAAACGAGAAAGTAGACGTGTCTTCCCATCAGCCCAGTTCTCTTTTTTTTAAAAAAAAAAAAAAAATCTCTCTCCATGCGGTTTTAGTATAAAAAACAAGTTCCCCCTCCGACTTAAAACTTTGTTGTTTCAACCTTTCTTTTCATACTCGTGTCTTGACCGTTTAAGAGACTAAGAAAGGATGAGAATGTTAGCAACACGATCTTATAGAAGTCACAAGATTGATTTGGTTGCATCATATTAGTTGTATTACACTTTAGAACAAACAAACATAGAAAACTTCCTTGTTTTTGTGAAACTCTCTCTTCTAAATTTCTTTTGTAATTTCTTTTTCATACTTGTGCTCTCAAGTGTTTAAGAGACCAAGGATGAGAAAGCATCACGAGCTTATGGTGGTCAAAAGATTAATTCTTTGGTGCAGCATGTTAGCTGCATTACACTCAAATGACAAACTAATATAGCAATTCTATTCATAACCTTATAAATGTTGCCTCCACCCTGGCTCCGAGATACAGCATGGCAGCCAAGCCAACCGAAGGATTTACCGTATTAGCTCCTTCAGAAAGCCACGTACATCCATGAGAAAGAGCAGGAAGTCAGGATAATTGACACAAAAACTGTGTGAAAAGATAACCATAACAAACAGTGAAAAGTGTGGTGTCTCCTCAGAGTAATTAACATTCCCAGGCTTCCTGAAAAAAATCCATCTTGCGCAAATACTTCATGCTTTTCGTCATCATCATCACCAACTCAAAGGCTGGCCGATGCACCACCATTATGGATGCTCCTTTGATGAACACCCACAAGAACATCTTTGAATCGGCCTACCGGTCCTAGCATCCTGCTCATTCTCTGTCAAAATGTGATCCAATTTTTAGTGACCAAAACAACAAAACAGAAGCATGAAGACAGCAAATTGCAACAGTTTAACGCGAGTTACAAGCAGCAGATAGTATTAGAGAAGCAAAATTTTTCATACTATAGGGAACCTCTAAACTGCTTGGGTATAAAGATAAATCCATCACCATCATCTTTGTTGTATAGGCCACGGATAAAAGGATACCTTACCTGATGACATTTGTGCACCCCACCCACAGAAATTTGGAACCATTTTTTAACAACTCAGGCGATTACTTTTCATTTACATGGCTCCCTAACTTAAATGCTCCTTGTTCCTTCGAGGTTTTAGATGAACAGAACAATCAGATTCACTTGTGCAGTACCATGCAAGGAGCTACTTGTTAAGTGCCAATAAATCTGATTCTGAATGCAGCTTGACGGAGAAAGCAGTGCCATGATGATGCACAACCCTAAAACCGTTCAGATATCTCTACTCTCACTGGGGTTCTGCCCGTAAGGGCACACCACCCAAGAACATGGCCCATGATATCTTGCATTGATTACAAAGATGCATCAGAGGTATCAGTCGAACTGTTTCCTTTGACATTATTATTTGTAGGAGAGAGATTCAAAAGGCAAGGAAGAAATAAATGGTACTAATTCTGCAAGTGATAGGTGCACGCTACTACAGATGAAATATAATCCAGAAAGGATTGGCGTATGATCCAATTATTTGCATGTAATACAAGAGTCTTAATTAAAAATCATAGGGACATCTCTTCAGAGCTGAGGATGGATGGTGAATCTCTCATTCAGAATCAGCACCACAGCCCATAATGTCATGCATAACATGTTAAAGAAACTGAATCATCAATATTTAGATAAGATCACGAGAGGCTGCCTCAATCCAAACGAGGCATCAACAACGTGCCAAGGGACACTCAATAATTTGAAATAAAGAAAAAAGTGCTCTGAAGCACAATATCTTGCAGTATTGATAACAATTAAAACATCACTTTCATCATTGATACCAAAGGGCATGCATGGTGCATGCCTCATTAATCTGAGAGCGGATTATGTGAATGTCAAGCGTGGCCATGTGAGATAAGATGGTTGGGATTATAATTGTGCCATTTCACGGAAGGATGGACTACTTGACCGTAACAGACAGCTGAGATCTCATCAAAAGAGAAAATAGTTCGTAGAGATGGTTAAACTATCTATGATAAGGGGTGCTGGATGATCAAGCAATTTTTTTCCTTTGGGATTCAGTGTATGCAGTTTCACTTAAAACACAAATATCAAACAACTAACTGATCATAACAGACAGCGAAGATCTCATCAAAAGAGAAAAATGGTTCATAGAGATAGTTGAGCTGTCTTATGATAAGGGGTCGTTAACGATTATAAGAAATATTTTCCCCTCTGGGCTTCAAAGTGTATGCAGTTTCACTTAAAAGACGAATATCAAACAAAACTATACAAGCTGAGAAGCATGAAACATCAATAGATTTGTTGCAAGGCTAGAAATCCTAGTCTTAATTGTAAGGAAAGTACTCATGTGATGTTTCAGTTAACATTTCAAATGTCAAAACACAAACAATCAGATAAATTGTTGACAATAACAGTACCTCGGTTAAAAGCCCAGCAGTCAAGGGTTCACAGATGAGGGGCTATTAAAAGACTCCCACACCAAACAGGCAAACACAAACTAGTAGGAAAATGCAATGACTAAAAAATACAAAGTTAGAAAAAAAAAATTGATTACATAATTGGAAAGTGTAAAAAAAACAAACAGTGGCTTTTTTGCAATAACTAAAAACAAGTTACAGAAAACATGATTGCATAATTGGAATGTTAAAGAAAATCAAATAGTGGCTTTCCTGTCAATGCCAAAGCCAGGGTTAACACGACAATGAAGAAAGTTAAAAAAAAAATGATTGCATAATTGGAGAGCAAAAAATGAAAAACATTGAAACGGTGACTTTCTTGCAATGACTAAGAGAAGTTGACCAAAAATATATTCATTGCATAATTGGAAAGTTAAGGAAAATGAAACGGTGGCTTTCCCGTCAACGCCAACGCCAGGGCGAACACCACAATAACGATGAAGTAGAAGAAGACGGAGATCCAAAACAAGAGAGTTACACACCCACAAATACAGCTATGGCTAACACTGTATAGTAACATTTAACAATACAGCATATACAGACAATATGGACCAACTTGAAAGAAGATATCAAATTATCTAATGTACTTTAGACCATAAGTTTATCTTTAATAAAGATGCACAAATGGCTCAGCAGTTAAAAGAGAGAGTATTGGCAGCACTAATATTAAGCAAGAAGAGGAAAAGCAATGGTAAGATCAAAGCATGTGAGAAAAAAGGAATACTTACTTTAGATTAAAAAAATGTTCCTGTAGGGCATGTTTTCACTAGTTTCAAAATAAATACGTCATAGAGGGCTAATGTGCATGCCATTGGGACCACATGTGTAATACTATACCCACAAGCAGGTTTAGCATGCTACCATTTTTGTGCTGATATTACGGCTCTTCATTGGCAGCATTCTTTAACTTAGAAAACCAATTCCGATCATGCGCTGCCACATCAGCCTCTAAACCGGAGCATGCAAGAAAGTGTGCATGAAGAAAGTATTTTACAGGAGCTTAGAATCAATCATTAATATACTAAGCAAGTATTATTATAATATTTACTTCAACAATAACAACATATAGCTGTTGGGTGAGTATCCTCATAAGTTCACTGCCCTGACACTCAACCTCCAGCTATTTAAGGGTTACTAAAAGGTACTCAAGACTACTTAGAGTCGGGAAAGAGTTAGAGAATATAACCATGTTGAAAGTCTTTAAAAATCAATTTCAATCATACATTGCCACATCAGCAGGCAGATGAGAGTGCATTTAGCCTGTGCAAGATCACAATATTTTGCAGGAGCTTAGCATTAATGATTCAAATATTAAGCTAGGTACATGGTAAAATGTCAGTACATCAGCAACTTCAGCTTTTGGATGAACTTTTCATGAGTTCATTGCCCTGGTACATGCTACTTCAGCCACCCAATGCAAGTGGCTACCTAGGACTGTTATACTTAGAAAAAGAGTTTGAGGCTGTAATAATGTTTGAGACGTAACTATTATCAATTTATCATCATATTCAACTACCAAAAATGAAGTAACCCTTTTGAAAAAGGCTAAGAAAAAAGACAATGTTTTGTTTTTCTGCAATTTATTATTCTCCATTGACACTGTTGACAATAAAAGTGCTTCCCAATTTGTTTAACAAAAATTATATGATTTGCAAATAAGCTGTTTGATAAAATAAAAAATCTTGCTTGCTATAATTACATCAAATGATAAACTTTGCAACAAAGACTATAACCGAAGGATATCTGACAAAGGAATTCAAAGATAACCAAACTGCAGAGTGCAAATTACTCCCATTTTCCATGCATTCCAACTGCACATGAAAATTTCTGGGCTAGAAACAGAAATAGAATTTTCATGAAACTGTTATATTTAACTGAATCACCATATAAATAGATGAGAAAAGTCTATGACTTTGCAAAAAACTTAGATGTGTGCCAAATACAGATTTATTTCATAATTTCACCACTTAGTAAACTAAGTTAAAATCCTTGATTTAGTTAAGGCTATGATTTAACAAGCAACCTACCAAACTTGCCAAGCTTCATATAGCAATTTTGGCTCTACAAACACCCACTATGCCTGCAATGTGACTTCTAATTAATTGATGCAAGTTGGCTTGGAGATAGACCAATGCATGAATAAGCGCAAGCAGTAATGTAAACCCAAGAAAGAGGTTGATGGTTACAGGATAAAGCTGGAGTAATGCAAAAAGTTAACAAAATACAGATTGTACCCAACTGATAACAGGTCAAAACTTCAAAGACTGGTTTACTAAGAAATACACATAAAATCAAAAGATGAGCAGAATACCATTATTAAGTTTGTCAAACAAGCTTCTTTGACATGTTGGAATCATTCAGATCGGAGTCCAGAAAGAAATCACCAAAATACTAGGAGTTTTGCAGAGATGGATTAATCTCTCAGCTGTTGCATGATTCAACATAGTTGACTGACCAAACCAGCCTTGGATTTTTTTGGGGCTTTCTAACGTCAATCAACCTCATCACAAGAGTCCAATTTGAGATTACTAATGAGTTTTCCAACATTTCAAGGCTCCTTGAAGTAAACTAAGAACATATGGATTTTAATCAAGTTGTATATATTTATTACATTTTTTAGTTTGATACCATAAATTAATATACATAGCATCAACTGGTTAACAGAAACTGAATAGAACATTAGACATTAAGGTGGATTCTGCCAAATAACCTTTATAGTTCAGAATCCCCTCACCTTCTGCTTATATCCTTCTTTCTCCCTCCCAAAGACTCTTCTCACTCTCCTTTCAACATTAGTATATAGAAAACCACCATACCCCCTTACAAACCTTTCAAAAAGTATCATCTGGGTTATGGGTTCTGCTGATCTTAAACTAGTTATGACAATCTATGCTAGACCAGTAATTCAAATTTGAAATTCAAGTCCTAGGAATGACCATCATCATTCAGTAGAAATAATCAGAGAGAATTACATTGAAGATGAGAAAAGAGAAGCACAAAAAATGGGGAGATAAGGGCGAAAACAAATACTTGAGGAAGTTATATCATCATCAACTGCAGATACGAAGTCAACAAAGCATTTATAAACTCTTTTTTCAATTCAAGTACCTGTGATATGTGATATATACATAAATCTTCAACTAAAATTTATTCCCAACCAACCACATTAGCATAAATTAAGAGCCTAACTCATATAATACATAAGGTAGATTAATAACATCTCACCTAGAATTAAATAAGGTTTGTTAATAAGTTGCTAATGATGAGAAAAAAGAAACCAATAAATAGAATAGCAATCCAAGTTAAAGTTTAAAAAGATGGACTGCTTACAATTTCATTTATAGTACTATTCCTATCATATTCTTAGCAAGGTTGTTAGCTTACCTCATCATTGATGCTAAACCGCAATTTAAGTTGATGAAGCTGCCATTTTTCTCGCCGCCACCGCTGCCCAAGAATTACGAACCCCATTAAAGCAGCAGCCACACAGACAGACCAAAATGTGTTTGCCTCCTTTGCATGACGATACAAAGATGCTGCATGCCTTTTCCACCATGCTTCGCAAGGAAGGCCAGATTCATCAGACTTATCCTCTTCGTTCTTCTTTGCATACTTTGGAGGAGATTCCAAATTTTGGGGAGAATGTTCATAGAACTCACTGCCCTCAGTATGAGGCACTGACTCACTTCTGCCTGTTTCAGCATGAGAAGAACTAAATTCAGGACCCAGATACATATCCTGCTCTTCCCCAATCAAATTTATCTCTTGCAATCCCTTCCCCTCTTCATCCTCCATACCATACTGAATTCCATGTGGGGGATCATCAGATTTACTTTGCACATTTTCTTCACTCATTTTATGGAGTTCATTATCATCCTCGGCAATGTTCTCTTTCTGACCCTCTGCTTCACTTTGAATTTCACTGAATTCTATTTCTATTGGTAGATTCTCATGCTCACTTGGTGGAAATACAAAGTGATCAGACATAAATAATTTGCCAGAAGATTCACTTTCATTTTTGTTGAACTCCTTGCCTTTATTCTCATCAGCTGGGTCAAATTCGTTTGGACCAGGTGCAGCAGCATAGGTGGATGCAGTTAGAGACACAACTTCCCAGTCAGCTCCACGGGACGGTGTGCCGTCTCCCTCCTCATCGTCTGCCATTTCCCAAAACCTAACTAGACTATCATCATAAGTTCAACAAGATTCAGTTTAACACAATAATGATCTTGCCATATATATTAATACATTGAATTGATGGAGGGAGTTGGGTAAAGATGGCAACAACACAAGAAAGTGTCTTTCTGAATTTGCCCAGATGCTAGACCAATTCAGTCATTTTCAAAATAAAAATCTTTAAGGACTGTATTTATATTAATCAAGATCCACCGTTAGGTATTTTATCAAAGTGGTTAAAAAAATATAATCAGCAATTTGTTTTTTAAAAAAATAGAACCTACCAAAGATAATCATGAATATTTTCAGAATCCAACAGGAAAAAAAAACAAGAAAGAGAAAAGTCCTGAAGGCACATTCAATAAAGCAATCAAAAGATAGTATTAACTATTAAGAATCACATGTTTCTCAATGGCTGAATTTCCCAACAGCCCAAAACATTCAAGCAGTCCCCCTTTCATATGATGTCTTGCTGTCTATGGTTAGCATCAAATTGTGTTTTACTATCTAGAGTTGACAAGGGGCCCAACAAACAGTTGCATCCACATCCAAATAAATTGCATTCAGATAAACTAAATTATAACACGACTAATTCTAATGAATGCTGTTTATAAATCGTATTGAGAATAACCAAATCAAACAGCAAATGCAAGACATTTTACCTCATTCTATATGTAGGTAGATGCGCATCATCATATAATTATCAAAGCTTAACCAAATCCTTTCATTCCATACAATTTACAACCAAATGGAATTTTAAAAAAACTTTAAACGAAATGATGACAGTTGTTTTCCTCAATGCACATCCACCTATTCATAATTATAAAAGGGGTAATCCAAAAAACCCTAATTTCCTAGAAATTCAAATTCCAATAAGGTGATCCAACTCTTATCAAATAAAACCAATTGTTCGATCGACGAAAACCCACATGGATCTTGAAACAAATCAGAACCTAAGCATCCAACCGAATAACATCGAGTAACCAGAATCAAATAAAAAGAAAACCAAACTAATCTTGATAGATCCTCACACAGTCCAGGAGTAATTCGAATTACAGAAAGAAGAAGAAGAATCCCAAATTACGATTAAAAGTCATAACTTTAAGGGTTGCGTGCAAGAAAAATGGGAAAAAGAACTTGTCGATAAATCAAATCATCAAACCAACAAAGAGTTTTAAAAAGACGCGATTACTACCTTCAATGAGAGGTCCTCGTACGGAAACCTATAAGAAAGAGAGAGATCGGAGAATTTTCGAGTTCACGGGGCGAAGAAAACTTTGGGAGCAAAGGCTAATCGCGAGAAGTTTAATGCTGGAGAGATCCAGAACGGAACCAACCGGTAATGTCCGTTGGGAAACCGGCTGTAGGCGGTCGGCGGTGCCTCGAGTTAGGACGACGGCGTAAGAATATCTGTTGGCTTCTTGCCGTTGTACGACGATGGAAAGGGCAAAAAAAATACATATGATATGGCATTGTTCTGAGGGCACTCTGCGTCTCGGATGCCGGCATTTGGCCCATCGGATGTGCATAATTCAACCAAGCTGGAGATTTGAAGGATAGCTATAATTCTATCGGTTGAAGTGAAGAAAAAAAAATATAATAACCTAGAGAGATGCATAAACAAACTAGTATTTTATAAATAATTATGATTTTATTTAGCAAAATAAATGAGATCATGAGAGCTAATGAAAACGGAAGGAGTATTTGACGAACGATAGTGATGTTGTTATAGAGACATCTATGTAAACAACGAACAACCACGTCTCTTATTTAGTTGTCTTGCACAAAAAGTCCACTTCAAAGTCCTTAGCTAGTTACTAGAATAATTAAATTGAATAGTCAAACTAATCTTAATTTATCAAGTCAATGGAGGTATTCAACTAACAAAAGTGTTTTAAGAAATCCTAGTAGGTTGGGATATGGCAAGATTTATGTTGGTTTCATTTCACTGCTAAAACTTTACAAGGCTAATGACATCTTTCGCGACAAACTGAAATGTCATATTTCTATACTATATGAAGTACACTAGTTGACTTCAGTCAAACAAGAGTCGACCTCAAACAAAATAGAGTCGACTCTTGAATAGTCATAGAGAAAAGATAGAGAGCTAAAAAAATCATTACTTTGGCGAGTCAACCCATAGAAATCATGAGTCAACTCTAGCTAAACAAGAGTCAACCCTAGAAATAGATAAGTCAATCTTTGAACAGCCACAGTAAGAAGACAGAAAGTAGTGAAACTTAGTCTATTGAAGAGTGGGATTCTAAAAGTAACGAGGCGACACCAATCATCTGACGAGTCCACTTCTAAACTAAGAGAGCCAACTCTCCAAAAGCCACAGTAAAAAGACAGGGCACAACAAAAGCTGCAACAAGCTTGAGACAACTCTTGAAAATCACGAGTCGATTCTTAAGCGAGTTAACCCTAAAAATAGTGAGTTGACCCCTCTGCGCCTCGTAATAGTAATGACTAGTTTTTTCTATAAGTCACAGCGGCTATTTTTATCTCACAATAGCTCTTTTACCTATCTAATGATTGGGAGAGTGTTCCAACTATCTCCAAAGAGTATAAATGAATAAAAACACCCAAAAAAAAAACAAAGCTTAAGCATTACAAGAAAAAATCCATAAGAGCAAGAAAGAGAAAGAAAAAGAAGAGAGATTCAAAAAGAATATTATTCAAGAGCATTTATAGTGAGATGAATGATCATATCCTCTAAAGTTGAGAGTTGGTGAAGCGCTTTCAAGATTAATCAAAGCCAACAATAGAGTCAAGCCTCCATTTATTATTTTGTATTTATTGTCTTGAAGTTATATTCATTGTGTCTGCACTTAATTCTTTTTATATTTTGCTGTAACAAGTTTCAGGGATTGAAACTTGGAAAAAGGTTCATTCAAACCTTAAATTGAATTGAGTTGGGCCTGGGATAGGCTTGGAGAAGGTTTAGATTGATTTTTTCGAAAAATAAACTGGGTTGATTGTGAGCCCAAGTAAAACAATCGGTGTAGATTTTGGTTGATTTTCTGAAAAAATAACTGGGTTGATTATGAATCCAACAAAATAATTAGGCTATAATCTCAGAAAAGATTATAGTGAAATTCTTAAGAAAGAAGTCTTACGGAGTGGACGTAGGTACAATGTTGGTATCGAACTGCTATAATTTTTTGTATTTGCATTGATTATTTTACTTGCATTTATCTTGAGTATATTTACTCATTAGTTTGTTGCTAAAGTCTATAATCTTCTGTCAAATTTTATTCTGCTGTATTATTAGCTAAAATTTTTTGAAAAATCCAATACACATTCTTCCTCTTGGGCTGCATAGTTGGGCAACATATTTGCATCTACTAACTGTGCAGCATATGAACTTGCCTTGCAAGATTAATTAGTGAACCGAAAGATGGAATAGATTGGCTAAGCCCTAATATATGTTCTTTGATATTAATTTTAAAAATAATGTGAGGACATATAGGAGTGTGTATCAAGTTTCACATAGGCTGTGTGGAAAAATCTCAAATACTTAAAAGGATCAAGATCCAATTAATAACTTCTTGCTAGTCTTTTTAGATAAGGTATTAGATTCTTATATACACTCAAAATCAACAACTATATTAGATTATTTTCCATAATACTTCTTTCTCTCCTTTTTAGTTAAACATGGAATCCTTCTATTGGTCTAAATTATCTTGCCTAGGATCGCATACAAGGTCCCAGAGATCCGGCGAAACTATGAACTATAAAAACTAAGACCCAAGGCAGTATACCATAATGCAAGATTAAAATGACAATTAATACATAAAATTATATAAAGTGTTTTAGAAAAGAAATAGAACGTTGAATTTATATTAGCATCTCTTATTCATAAAACGAACATTAGTTATAAATTTATACCAGTGATACTAGAACCTATTTATTGTAAATGAAAAAAAAAAGATGGCTGCATAGCTTCTACACTTTTTTTTAAGGAGGTTTGAACTTATACCAATGATAATAGTATTGAAAAGTTTTTAAAGAAAAAGGGTGCATGCACAACTTCCACACTTCTCTTTAGAGAAAAAAAAAAGAAGGTATTTGAAAATACCTCATACTTTATTTTGTCTTCCAATATCCCCTTTTTTTTACATTTTACAGATCGCATGCGCACATAATTCTCTAATTTAGACTCCTGCATATATGGCAAGTCCTATCAATATATACCTGATAGAGAAAATATTAGATACCTCAACCTCAAATCAGATCCCCTTTTACCACGGATGTAAGCCAAAGAAAATTATCTCGGCTACAACCGAGCAGTCAACAATCCAATATGAACTCATCGGCCCTAGTTGAATAGTCGATTGACCATAGAGTCATCGGCCGAGCATGATAATTGCCACAAGTCGACAAGGGCTAACAGTCTCAACAATCGACAGCCCTGCAGTTTGCAGTCGCGACGACATCACATTCTATGCCCCATTAGCGCACTTTGCCACCCACATGAACTAGCACCTACACTGCGGTTGTACCACTAGCCACTATCTAGCCATCATTACACGCCACGTCGGCGTATGTAATGACAACCGGCTTAAGAGGAGTAACCTGGAGAACCTCAGGTATGCAATATATATACATACAACCTCCAGAGCGATCCTTTGCTGAAACTCTCTTTCTTTCTTACTGTTGTTCTGTTGTTTTGACTTAGGCATCGAAGGATCCCCACCGGAAACTCTTCGGTAAGCGGACTTCTTGTAAACCACCCAGCAGAGGAGACCAGCACCCAACACCTCAATCAGCCTACTCAGTTTACCTCCAGCCGACCTCAGGATCGTTCAAGCTGCACTTCCATCCCGGCCCGAATTCCATGGCAACAATACCAACCTGTCTACATCACCCAATTCCATTTATCTAAACCAAGTATTCCACATTCATATCACAACGCTCAGGTTTTTGAGGTCCGTCGAACAAAAGATCCCGTCAAATTAATGGAGAATGCTGAGCCATGGGTGCCTAATCATTTGCTCAGCCAACTACATCAGATATATAGCTGGATATTCAACAGCTACAGAGAAAAAGATGCAAGTTTTCTTATTATATATATAAAATTAATACAAGTTTTATTTACATTATGTGTATATATGCAACTTGAATAAAGCCGCAGTGCAATGGCCTTAGCCTCTACCTGCCACCAAAACTTCTTTCATCACGAGGCTTCTAGCCTTGTTGATGGTCATGAAGCAGAGGTACAAGTGTTCCTCAAGCTCATCCAGCTGCTGATTGAAGCTTGCGTCGTTCTTCCGTATCTGGCGCACAACCTCCTGGGTCAGCCGCCGCCGGCCGCCATCGTGCCGCTCGCAGCACAGCCTCAGCAGCGCAAGCAAGTGCTCGACCTCGTCGTGCAACCGAGCCACCAGCCGGCTTATGGTGTCCAGTTCTCGATTCAAGATGTACGTCCCCTTCGCTGCTGCATCGAACTGGGCCAGCACGCGAGCTAACGACCCAGCGGAAGCCAACCAGGGGGGAGCTGACAGAAACGTCGGCAAAGCTACGACGGCGACCAAAGCATGCAAGGCCATACAAACACCAAGCGCCGATGTTGAAGCGGTGAGGACGATGAGGAAGATGGCTAACCCTCGTTTCAGGTGGTTGATGCATCGTAGCTTCGCTCTCGCCTTCTTGCGGCTTGACTCGAGCCTCTTTAGGAGGTTCGCAGAGCCATCTTGCACTGCTCGGAATTGGCATTGAGATGAGCCCAACGAGTCAAAAGGACCGAGGGTCTTGGAGAGGTCGCCGAGGTAGGGATCAATGGCTTGAAGGCTGAGTCTCGATTGGCCACTGGAGATGAGGGAATTTAGTGTGGCCTTGAGCGGGCGGTATCGGAGACGAAGTTGCTCGATTTCCTTCAGGAGGAGGCCGCAGAGGAGGGAGGCATTGGCGGTCTCGGCGTAGTAGTCAGAGAGGAGGACATGGGTCTCAGGGTGGCCGTGCCTTCGAACATGGGAAAGGATTCTGGTGACCGTGGGTTGGTCGGGATCCAGGAGGTGCTCTGCGAAGAGGCGGTCGGAGGGGAGGCGAGCGGCTGCACTGCTTTCCCTCGGCTTCAATGCTGCACCATGGGCTAAGGTAAGATCCAATACGCGTGCCCAGAATTCGATGTAGGACTCGGTGCGAAAGGTGTTCGCATACTCCTCGCAGAGGTTGAAGCTTGCGGACGAGATCGGTGCCCCAGCTTCACATTTGCCTGATAAGAGATTGAACATATATATTTTAGTATGAAGTGTTTGAGTTATGAATAAACAATCTTTGCTTCTTAACAAAGTGCTGAAGTTTTGTCAAATACGAAACATTCTTTTATATAAGAAGAATGGATCAATATATATTCCGGAGTGATCCATGCTATTTAGTTGCATTCATGGTTTAAAAATACGTTCAACCCTATATGGCATCAATATTATTTGTCATTTTAATTTTTTGTTGATTCAGAAAAAGAACTACGGAGTAGGCATACCTCTTCGAGCTTGGTGTTTGCAGCTGCGAAAAATGCTGAACTTCATATGCATTTCTTCTTTCTATATACAACGTGATAAGAGCTATGAAGAAACAATGGATAGCATGAGAAAAAGGTGGTGTACTAAAAGGTGAAAAGAAGAGAGGAGATAACGAGAGAGATGCTCTTATACAAAGAGAAGCCTTCTTTCAAGCGTAAGTGCAAGCTTCAAGGTTCAGTTAAGAGCTCTCTCCTGAGTAGCCTTTCGGTTTAAGGCTAATTAAGGCCCTGGGAAAGCTTAGATTTCCCTGTCATGATGACGCTTGAATGCTTATAAAGCCCGAGACTTGGAGGAATGGCCAAGGTTTGGTGGAAGCTTGGAAGGAAGGCCAAAGAGTGGCACGTACTCAAGGGGAACCTGTGGTTGATCTCCGAAAGTTTTGTGGCTGAGGGAGAGTATGGGGTTGTGGGACCTCCACGTACGTGAGATTCATTTGTTGTATGTTAAAGCAGGGCCGTGGGATCAATTATGAGTGGCCAGAAGGTGGTGGTACAATATATATTGGGTGTCCGCTAGCTGTGCGTGCCCGGATACGGTTCATAATTTTCTCCGTTTGATCTTGTGGATAGATTTGGTGCAAACGTGTCACATGTAGGGGGTGACGTGTGGCTGCGATGATCTTTGTGGAACCCACTGGTACCATCCAGGGAAAGCATCATCAGATGACCAAGGAACGGTATCTTGTAGAAACAAACATTTCATATTTTTAAGAATAAGAATTTTTTTACTGATTTTGTGTAAAGAAATTCTATTTCTCTGATTGAAGTGTCTTCAGAAGAAATTGTACCCTGCACCACCACACAATGCCAATCATGCGCCTTGATTCCTACGAGTCTCACTTATCATGCGCTCGTTTCGATCACGATTTATTTCTTTGGTACACTATTGTTGATGTGGTGCACGGTATAATCTCTTTAAAGAAAAAGGGACAGAGATAAAAATACATGGCATGCATAAAATAAAATTTAAAAAAATAGATGAGTATGGATAAGCCATTACTTTATGATTGTAATCCTATTTAATCTTATATAGCACTAATTTTTAAGAAAAGTAAGTGGCTATACCGACATGCTATTGGCTTACCTAATATTTATATATTTTTTTGCATCTGACTAATATCCAAATCCATGTTATATTCATATTATATCCTATATGGATATTAACTTATATCCATACTATATCTAAATTTTCACTAACTAATTTGTATTCATATCCATTTAAATCAATTATAGATCTGAATTTTTATATCTGAGTAATATTTATATTTGCATCCATATTTACCTCATAAAAATAGATGTGCATATGGATATATTGATATCGAATCTATATCCATTAATTTTCAGCCCTATCTAGTAGCCCTTGTGAGAAGAAATATTAGTTAATAAGGCATAGGTAGCAACGTACTTGAGTTGGAGCATTTTCCATCAATTTTTTTTTAAAATTCCATACTCTAGCATATAGTTTTTACTTAAAAATATTATGTTATATAAAAAAATAGTGACTATGACAAATATCAGCTATTCTTTTTTGCATTATAACAGCCATGCATTATGATAAAAAAAAAAATATTCTAGAAAATAGTCACCCTTCAAATTCACAATGTCAACATATATTACTCTAGTATTCTACATGTGGAAGGTTTTAATTTTGTTGTGGGAAACAGAGATAAAGATAGAAGCGGGCTACGCCCTTGGACCTCCATTTCTTTTATTTCCTTCTCCCAGGGCAAAGATTTATAGGAAATCTTATTTATTTTATTCATTCCTCTTCTTTTTAATTCTAATAGTTATAATGCACCTGACTACTGGTAAAAAATTTAGCTATAGACTAAACTTAAAATATTTGTTTTAAAATATTTTAGATACTGATTAAACTTTACAAGATTTTATTATGTGAAACTTATTATTCTTTTTCATAAAATTATTTAAGATTTGTTAGATATATTATGCTAGTCTGTTTATTTGATATATCATGAAGAACTATAAATTCAGACTTTTAGAATCACGGAATCCAACTCAAGAAGAGTTTTCCTGGTCTCTCAGCCTTCTCAGAGGCTGACACTATTAGGATTTTCTTGTAAAAGTTTGGAGAGAAATCTAATTAGAACCATTATCAAAATTATGAATTGAAAATTTTAGCTAGCTTTTATATAGTGTAAGGATTATAATTTCATTGAGAATATTTTTATTATATGTACTTTCAATTAGAAAAAGTCCAGCTACAAAAGACATCTAAGCTGTAGAAAAAAAGTAAAGGCATGAAATTTTTTTGACATTATAATACTAAGACGTCCTTTAGAAAATTTTAGCTATAAAGAATATGAAAATAAAGTCCTATTACAAAAACTTCTGTCGTAGTAAAGATAGTAGGAAGCCTTTGAAACTCCTACGATGTTTGTTATGATTTTGTTTAACTTTCATATCCATATGGAGGGGTGCATCAAACCCCATCTTTGTTGAGTCTTTGGCAATCCATTCTTCCAAGTTAGTGATCCAAGGTGATGGTGGCGGGCATGTGTATAAATGTAAACAAAAAAAAAAGCCAACCATAAATGAGAGAAATTCATAAAAGTTTTGTTTTCAAATCCTTGATAATATGTTGTTAGAAAATAGCCAAGGTCAATGATATTTCTCAAAAGAGAAATAGCCAAGATCATCCTATATATGAAAGTAGGGGAGCCAATCTCCAGTTGGATTTGTTTACCTAGCTTGGCTCGACCACCCATGTTAGGTCAGGTTCGGATCAAGATCCCTCATCCCATCAGGTCATAGGGGTATATATATAATAAAATTTTTTGAAATTATATATTTTATACTTATATAGTGAGTGGTAGGATCCATTAGATATTGAACCAATCCTTGTGACTAAAAGAAAAAACAATCAAGAATGATTGGGAATATTTGTGTTGTTAATGTACTCATTGTTAATATTGTTAATTGTGAAAAAAAGTTGATTATTCAAAAAACCAAACAATATTTTTTAGTATCCATGTAACAGAAAACCTAGAATTAGGACCATCGTGCGAATTGGCTATAGTTAGGTTCAAATCAGGTACTTATGATCTATTAGTGAGTTCTATTAGGTGCAGGTCGGCAGTCCAAGGCAATTCGAGCTCATATATTAAGATTCTAGCTTGAAAACAACCCAACCTATCAATTGCCGCTCGTAACTAAAAGCATCAAGAAGCATTAGTAACATCAAAGAAGTAGCGTGCAATAACTCTAGTCATCAAACTTGGGTTCCAATGGTACTTGTCATGAAGTAGGGATTCAAAAGGCCTGGGCTCTCACTTCGACCCCCATATATATAAATCACCGATTTTTCAAGCAGTAGCTCTGCCTATTCGACACCTAAGCTTCAATTAGGTGAGAGTGGGATGGGCATTGGGTAGAGGGAAGAAATAACTCTGGATCCAATGTGTAAAAGGGTATGAATTCTACTGGGTGTTATAGCTCTTCAGCCACCATGTCTATTAGTGAAGCCTTTCACACCCTCGTAGCAGGCTGTTGGCCACCATAAAAAGAATTGGAGGCTTTCAAATAACTAAGCGATGGTTGCCGGAGCTCATAGCTGATATATGTTAATAAAAAAAAATTAGAAAACAAAACATTCTGCAAGGCTCTTGGCAGCTGAGTCTCACCATTACAGAGTATCTCACTCATATAGTCTATAAAAAAGAAGGTCATTCAATCAGCGACACTATTTCTCTTTCTTTAGATGTCTTTGATCTCAAACAAAATGCAGCCACCTGCTAAGCTTGAGATGTTGAGGTTTACAAATTGAGTCGTTATTTAGCGTAGTAAAATATCTTATGAATAAATTTGCCATTTGGTTTACATATGACGTGGAACTTTAAAATGTTCCACCAATTTTATTTTCTTTTCTTTTTTAATAAAATGGACCGAGAATTTTTGACCCGCCTTGAACCCGACCAAACGCCGATCATGCCGGCCGAAACCCTAAACCTCTGAACCCTAGTTTGTCAGCTATAATTTTGCCGCTTCCACAAAAGCTCCAAAAGTTTCTCCTCCCTCTGCACTGCTCCGTCTTCGATCCGAGCTGCGGAGATGAGACCCCCAAGAGGCAATGCCCTTCTCCCACGGCTTTTCCTTTCATTTTGCCTTCAAACCCTAGGCTCTAAATCTTTTTCACTCTCCGCCCTCCGAGTCCCAAGTCCAAATCTTGCATTCGCAACCCTGTTATGTCGACCAAGATCCGAGCTTTATATAGACGTGATTCGATTTTATCTTCGACTCAAAGCTTTTTTCTGTTGCTTGCCTTTTGTTAGATTTTTCTAGGAAACCATTTTTTTTTCTTTTTTATTCTAAAAGATTACTGGGTTTTAGTTTTTAATTAAGTGGTAAAAATGAAACCTTTCATTCAGTTTTCTGTGTGTTACCTTAATTGTTGAGGTATTCTCAGGTGGTGGTCGCGGCGGCGGCTTCAAGGGCCGGAGCGATGGTGGTGGGGGCAGAGGACGAGGGAGAGGTGGTGGAGGCCCTGGTGGGCGAGGCGGAGGCCCTGGGAGAGGCCGACTTGGCGGCCGGGGCGGGGGAAGGGGCAGGGGCCGAGGTGGTGGAATGAAGGGTGGGAGCAAGGTCGTCATCCAACCCCACAGGCATGACGGGGTGTTTGTGGCCAAGGGGAAGGAGGATGCCCTCTGCACGAAGAACATGGCGGCGGGTGAGTCTGTGTATGGCGAGAAGCGGATTTCAGTTCAGGTGATCGATCTCTCTGTTCTCCGTTTGTTTTTGGTGCTTGGGAGTAAAAGTTCTTGGTTAAAGCTCGTATTTTTGGTTTGATTGCGTAGATTTTATCGGATTTTACCTGGTTGGGGATTTGTGTTGGCATGTATTGATTTCTAAACTTGGTTTCTAATTTCTAGAATGAGGATGGAACCAAGGTGGAGTACCGGGTATGGAATCCATTTCGCTCGAAGCTGGCAGCGGCTATTCTTGGTGGTGTTGATAACATTTGGATTGTAAGCATTCCATTTCTTATTGTTGAGTTGGCTTTTGAGTTTTTGTTGATTTGCACGTGCATGTCTGAGTTGTTGTTTTTATTGCAATGGAGATGGACTAATTTGGTTGCATGATAGATAAGAAGTTGCATAGCCTCGGATGGACCAATTTTAATTATTTTGTAGGACTGGATAAACATGTTTTCAATAAATGAAGATAATTCCAAAATATTCTAGAGTAGTCTAGGATTGTTAATCATGCTAGATACCTAGCTGATTCCTTTTAACATCTCCATTACGTAGCTAAAGTAATTTATCATACCAAATGACATAACATAACTAATTTATATGAGCCAGAAAACATAGTACAGAGATCCACACTATTATGCTATGCAGATAACTAGTTGGGACAATATGTATTGTAGATAGGTATGGTATGGATGGACACCCTAGGCCTTGTTTCTTGTTTCTTCAAAACCATCTTAAGCACCCATTCATTCAGTTTCATTTCATTTCTTTGTATTGTGTATTTTTCTCTAGGGGCCGTGAATGATAAAGTGAGAAAGAGGAGCTTTGGCTCCATTTTATGGTTTAGCATTTTATTAAATAATATATAAGAATAATATTTAATGATGGGATAAGAAGGAGCCCATGTTGTATGAAAATTTAATCATGTACCCATACCAAGCATAGAAGGAGATATGAATAAGGTTATCATATCCATGAAGACATGTATATTAATGTTTACAGTTATATAAATATGGAGGTTCGGTTTTGTTCAGGGCTTCATTCCATATTATTTTTGGTTAGGACCAGTTTATTTTATGGTTTTGTCTGGAACCCTGATATGCAAATTCGCATGCATGCATTTCCATTGTACACTTGGACCAAGAAACATTACTAGTTCATAGAAAATGAATATCATTAGTTACCAAATATGGTAATGAGTCCATTAGATTTTATGGTTTTCAGGAGACATGCTGCAAGGTCCCTTTTTCTTCTTGCTGTTGTATGTTGTATTATCTAGACACATGCATCCAGCTATTAAAAGTAGTGTTGGATATGTGTTAGACACCTGGATGCTTATCAAATTTTTATTTGCAGCTTTTAAAAAATGGGTAGAGTTTAGACTACTAATAAGAATGAGTTTTTTTGCTTCTTAGAGATTGGTCAAGAATGTAGGTGTTTAAATGATTTTGCAAAATGTTGTTTTGCTGAAATGATAAAATCATCGAGAAATTTGGATGAGAATCATGCATGTGAGGACTTCAACGAATAATATCTTTTAACTTTTCTTGTATGTAATTTTTAATTATATTTTAGTTAAAATTATTTTTCTTGCATGTTCCCTTATCTTCTTTTTCCTCTTGTCAAGTTAGACACTTGCACACATTCCAGATCTGATTCTTGAGTCTGTTCCATCACATACCGGTTTTATGTGGTTAATAACTGGAATTATATGCATGTATATGCATGGATGGATGTGTGCATGAAGGTATGTCTATATGCATTCTTGTTTTTGCATACATGTTTGACTGCAATGGTATAGTTGCTTTAACACGTGGAATTTTGCTTCAACTTCTGCCTAGACTGTTATGCTATTATCTTTGAGTGCTGAAAGCCACAACAACCTGTTGCTCTGTTCTTGCAATGAGGTTATTTTTACTTCAAAAGTGCTTTCTTCTCTTGTTTTGCCCCCTATTTTGTTTTCTAATTAAGCAGTTTGCTATATGTTTTCTAAAACTCTCTTACGCTATCCTGATTTTATTTTCATTTAAATTAAGGCTCCAGGGACTCGAGTTCTCTACCTTGGAGCGGCATCGGGGACTACAGTATCTCATGTTTCTGATATTGTTGGGCCTGTAAGTTACTTTTGCCGCATGTGCTGCTCATTTTATAGTTCTCTTTTATAGGAAAGCAATCATTTGGAATTGCTAGATTTTGTGTTGCTTCTCATTCTAGCTTGCTTGGCAGACTGGAGTGGTCTATGCTGTTGAATTTTCACATAGAAGTGGAAGAGACCTTGTAAACATGGCGAAGAAGCGAACAAATGTTATCCCAATCATTGAAGATGCTCGGCATCCTGCTAGATACCGAATGCTGGTTGGAATGGTTGATGTTATATTCGCAGATGTTGCTCAGCCAGATCAAGTATGTATTCTTGTATGCTATGTTGTTTGTCTAGCAGGCTTTCTCTAAGGTGTGTCTGTATATATGTAACTATATCTGTCTAATGGTAATGCCACATATATATGCTGTAAAACCATTCTATCAGCCTGTGTATTTCGTTGTCTTCCATTTCAGTTTTTGAACTCTTCTATGCCTTACTTTGAATATTGTACTATTACATAAGCACATACATTATATGCATTCATCAGTACTATAATCAATAGATTTTAGAATATTATATGCTTGATTATACCTTACAAGCTACTTGTATTCATATCAAGATAGGTATCAGTATACATGTAGTCTGGGTACTGATACACATAATCTGTATGCATACTTAAACTTAAGCATACATGCGCATATTTGTGGGTGTCAAACTCAAAAGCCAATGTGACTTTATGATGTTTGGGCTTTATGTTGAAACCTTTCTTTTTTTAATAATTTCATGCATTAACATAAGTACAATGTTTGATATTGAGAACATTAACCATGTTTTCATCCTACGTTTCCTCTACAGTGTTCAGTTATGGTTCTTCCTTTTTCCACCAATAACAAGGTCTGTCTATTTTCATTTCTCAAGGTTTCCATTTAACACTTACTGCAGTTCATTTTGGTGCAAAGGCAAGGTTGCAGGCTTTGGTGCAATGGTGTGGTTGCTCCATTGTGACATGGTGCCACAGATTTGAAACACGGAAACAACCTCTCCGCACATGGGGGTGAGGCTGCGTACCTTTGTGCCTCCCCAGACACCACAGTGGCAAGAGCCTCGGGCACTGGGATGTCTTTTTTACTTCAGTTCATACTAGCCTTTATGCATTGCCCTGAGCACATATCATAGTCTTGACTACTAAAATCATATAACTACATCCAGTAGCTCAGGAAGCAGCTTTGTGCTCTTCTAGGACTTGCTCTAGGTGCTATTGGGTTCTATACTAAAAGTGGAAAAGCAATTACTTTCAAATTAGTAATTGTGAGTTATCAAGTATTATGACCATGACTCTAAGAAAAGCAACGAAATACTTTTCTAGTTTGATTTGTTTACAGTAGATAACATCATTGTATATGTATTATTTTTAATTCTTTTGCTGCAGGCATTTGATTGTGCGTTTGAATGAAATTCAGTTGAGTGGCTGCGAATTTTTTATGTTTTAGTGTTGTTCATGATAGTCCATGTCTATGTAACTTTCTATATTCTTTTTCTTGACACTCATGATTTCCCATGTATGCTAAACTTTTTATATTCTTTTTCTTAACATCAAGCATAGAATGAATAACTCAGATTCCCCTTCAAGACGTCAAAATGGATGATGCAAGTTCAAGTTTTGGATGCGCATATGATTTCACTCTCCCCCCAATATCATATTATGCATATCTCCTTTTTTATTAAATTTTACCTAAATGTTTTGACATTTTGTCATGTTTGTCTGATGATTACTCAAATTCACATGACAATACTATGATTTTTTTTGTTGATCCTTTATTTATATGTTTTTTGATGTCATTTTTTCCTATTCTTTTTTTTAATGTGATGTCAAGCATATGATGAAGTACTCGGATTCCCCTTCAAGACATCATACTGGATGATGCAAGCCCGAGTTTCTGATGCACATATGCCACCATTTCAAGTTTTTTCATCAGATGATTCATTATCATGCTCTCCATATTAGTGCATGGGTTCTTATCTGTATATTTTTTCTGGCATTTGGCAAAAGGTTATTACTTGATCTTCTTTACTGGAGCCACGGCATTAAGTAAAAGGTTATTACTTGATCATCGTTAACTTTACAAGAAGCCTGACCAACAAGCCTTTGTTAACAAAATGTGTTGCGGATTTTTTACTTCCAACTGATTTGGGGATGCATTGATGTTTGGGCGTGTCTGCTCTTGGATGCTTTGTTCTTTTGGCTCTGGCCTCCATATTCAAAGTGTACAAATTTCTTGAACATTCGTGCTTGTGTTCAAACTTTAGTTTCGTTTACAGGCAAGGATGTGGCACTGAATGCATCTTATTTCTTGAAGAACGGTGGTCATTTTGTGATATCAATTAAGGTACTGTGCTCATCATTTAGTTTAGGCGGAACATTTAGATTGATGCATCCAATAAAGATGGTTCTGATGGAAGCCAGATGCTTTTGATTTATAGGCATTGTTTCCTGATTCTTTGTTGCTACTGTTTTATATATATACATATATGCAAATAAAAATTTCATGGTTACTTCACTGGCTATTCTTCAAACTAACCCTGGATCATTGAGTTATATTCATAGTTTATCTGAACAACAAAAATTTTATGAATTAGTTGCTAATACATTTACAAATTTTTGATAAACACTTCTTTCAAAGTTACATGTTAAATATATCTTATGCTTTTATTATTGCTAGTGCAGCTGTGACATTTTATTCTTGTTGCCAGTTCTGTGCTTGGTTTTGAATAAATAATATATGACATCGATAACTTGCATTATATATTTCTATTGTTCTTGAAAATTGTTAATTTTCTCTCAAAAGTTTTGGCCAATTCTCTGCATTTTGTTTTGATTTTTTCAATTATTTTGTGACTGAAACTATTCTTTAATTTCCAACTAGTGATATGCTTAGTAATAATCGAGTAAGCAACTTGAGTTACAATGGATGTCTCACAATCTCTGTATGTTTTCTTTAGGCCAACTGCATTGACTCGACAGTGCCAGCTGAGGCAGTCTTTGCGCAAGAAGTGAAGAAACTACAAGCAGAGCAGTTCAAGCCAGCAGAGCAGGTTACTCTCGAGCCTTTTGAGCGAGATCATGCCTGTGTTGTTGGTGGATACCGCATGCCAAAGAAGCAGAAAGCGGCCTCCTAGAGGTTTTTTTGGTTGGGAATCACTGCTTCACGATTAGCTGCATGCAGTAAATTATGGATATTGGATTGGTTGATACTGATACTTCTTCCTAGTGTTGTCTGTGTCACTGTTTCATTTTCAAACACCAAAATGGAATCAGGATATACTGATTTAGTTTCAGAAATAGTGCTCAACCCCTTGGCAGTGTTGTTGCATTTAACATCTTCATGCATCCCATTACTTAAAAATGTGCTGCATTGAAATTTAAATTCTTATGCTGTCTTGGGGTGTCTATTTCCAAATTTCAAATGGCACTAACATAGCGCTGTTCGAAGTGCTTGAGAACTGGAACAAGTCCATCTTTCAATTAAGCTTAATGTCTCTTAATGACAAGATGATTAATTCTAGCACGTTCAGTTATGTTTTCTCTGTATTTAGCTAGGATTTTTATGAATGAGTAATTTGTTTGTTGATTTCTCATCGAGGACAATCCTCCTTGCCAGGGAAATTTCATCTGGAGAAGACAATATAGCAGTTTGCTTATATTGTTAACTATAAGAGTTAAACAAAATACCAAAAGAATCAGAGTTAAGCAGTTGCAAAAATCTTCATGTACTGTAGTTGCTTGAGTAAAATCTTAGGTTGCAGTAATCTTCATGAGCTGCTCGTTTGGAATATCTAGCCAATTTTTTTACTATTTTCAGTAAAAAGCCAGCACATCAGCATGTAGGTGGTAGATTGGTGATATTATAGGTAACGATAGGAGAACCAAAGCATCCAAAAAGATCAGTAAAACATATGTACATCAAGCTTTCTTCTATGGAGGACTCAGCTTCAGGATTGAATATTTTTTTGTAAGTGCTAGCCTCCTTTTGTAGATCATCGAACTTAGTCATTAAATTTTTGTATCTTGATGGTAAAATTTCATGATCCCATTTGAGAGTGCCAAGCTCCACTTCGAGATTTGTTTGATTATTATAAATCATTTAATATAAATATTTGTAATATTTTTTGTCTCCAAAATTAAAATTCTCAACCTCAAATCCAAAAATTTTTCTTCAATTTTTTAATACCTAACAGCACAGTATCTTCTTCGGATTCATCTTGTTCCAATCGCAACATCCCCACGCCCTTATAATTTCAGAAATATTGTCATACTCTCCTAAAACAATGTCCACAAAAGATCTAAACAATACATAATCCCTCACTTTGATGCCACAAACCAGTGCGCTGGCCTACCAATCCAGCATTAGTCTCGGTGAAATTTTAATTAAATCCCTATCTGCAATCAAATATAAAAAATAAATCAAATATATGGTACAAAAAATGCGATGAACAAATATTCAACAGCTGCTTTTACCCAAATAATGTAAATAATTGGTTCATAAAATTCAAAATCAAAATATACAAACGATTATTCATATGTACCAGATCAAAGAGAAAGCAGCCATTAAGTCAAAAGTATCAGTATAAAGATCATGCGAAAAAACAAAAAAGCACAAAATCTGGATCATCAAGATATTATAATGTAGCTTTATAAAAAAAATAGTGGATAATGTTACCAACAAAGGAAAAAAATTTGATAATCGTATTTTTCAATATGTGTACACATGCAAAATAAATTGAGGTATTTTTTTTATGCTAGGGTGCGAACCAGCCAAAGCAGTGGACCTTGAAATCATAGAAGAACAAAATTAATAATAAAGCAAAACTACCCTTATAAAATAAAAAATAAATCTCCTTTAATGTAGAAGAATAAATTTATATGTCTGTCCATCCTCTCCACTTATTATTCCATCTTCTTATTTGGAAATGAGGGCTATAATATCTGTGTTGATATTCCAATATCATATCAAGCGGTATGTTTAGAGGTATCAATGTAGTGCCTAACTAATACCAAGACAAACTGATATATTGGTTGGTACTAGATTAAGAGTATTGGAAGGACAACTTTTGAATTACTGAGAATAAATTAACTAGCATCCAGTAGCAGGTCAAATATAGTCAAATCTAGAAAATAATTTTGCCTAAGATATATGTTCTAGGGTCTAGCAAATTGTAGCTCAACAAGATTGGTAGCATGGGGGCCATAAGTGGCTTCTAACATGTTAGGGTTCACTTAGGCGTACCGAATAGATTAATATAGGTTTAGATTAGCTGGAAAAGATCAAGTACCTCAAAATAAAGTATCTTCTTTATTCAACCATCTTTATTTAAAAAAATCACACTCAAAGCCATTCAAGTATGTCCCCAATCTAAACTATACCCCTCACACTTTGTTCTCTGTCCATAGACAACCTTGCTAATAATTGATTTCAATTAGTGTAGATATGATTGTATAAGTTTGAGCTTCCACAGCAATTTTACAATTCTCTATTTTTAATTTTAACTATTTCATGTTCATGTCCACTTAGATTGGTGTTAACTTACTGAAATGGCAATTTGGGGGCATCACATATGCCATTCCACTAGCAAATTTGTGGTGAACTAACTAAGCTTTGCAAAGGGCTTGAGATCACAACTTCTTAGGAATATAGCCATTTGCCAAAGTGCAACTCATGATCTAGCCCATTGCTTTTCTCTTTTCTTTTTTAATTCTCATGGCTGATAATGGTGGTGAAGGTGGAGATCTATGAATCATATTATTATTATAATAGCATATCAAGCAATAAAAAGATTTGCCCTTGGGGAGCGAGAGAATGGTAGATCTTGTGATTTAAATGCAATATATGTAGTTTTGAAATTTATTCAGCAGATAAATATCTAATGGTCAGGATTAGTTGCTTTATACTTAAGAAAAAGATCCTAATTTCTTCATTCGCATTTTTTATTGCTTTTATTTTTCTTGCCTCTCATTCTATGTGCGTTTCTCCTTGCATATCACCTGTTTCTGCGTTTGTGTCTTTTCTCATATTTATTGCCCCCTTTCTTCCGATAAACTTTTGTCGTTTATGAAAGCAAACCTACTTTCCCAATTTTTTCTACTGGGTTCTTTTTCTTCTCTTATTTCTCTCTTTACATCTCTCCTTGTTCGCATCACCTATTTCTCTTTGTTTCTCTTCTCGGATAAATCGCCACTTTCATAAACTTTGTGCTCCAAGAAAGAGATCCTTTTTCGTCAACTTATTCTCCTTAGTTCTTTTTCCTTTCTTGCTTCTCTCTCTAGATGTATCCTCTTGCATATGCTACCCCCATCTAAATCTACTTCTCTCCTTTTGTGTCTCTTTGTAGTCTCTCTATTTGAACTTTTGATCTTTAGATCTTATTTCATTCAAGTTAGAGAATGACAATTGATAATACTCGATGTTAGACAGTTGTGAGGCATCTCTTTCTGTCTGATTTTGTGATTCTCTTTCATTCATCTTTGGTGAGATATGGATGGCAATTCAAAATCCTTGTTCCCTTGGTTTCTTCGGCACAACAACAACGACGCTCGAATTCAACATGAGTTTTGCGTTACATCACTAGCAAATCAGGTAAGAAATTAGGGTTTCATAATATTTTTTATCTTAATCATAGAATTTTATTATAATTTTTATGGTATATTTTGAATCATGTGGGTTAGAGTAAGTCGTTAGTCTAACTTGATGGTAGGATAATAATTTCTACCTATCAATAAGCTGGATTCAATTTTTTCCATGTTGGTATTACTATTATAGCAAAGAAACTTCACCTAAAATTGGTTGATGTAGGGGAAAGGGGAAAAGGGTAGGGTGATAAGCTTTGACATCACTGAAAATAGTTATATGCATGATCTTCATCTTGGTTGAATTCTCAACCAGGACACCAGTTATTAGTCATTAAACCATAACCATTATGATTTATATGAAGTAACGGCTCTTATTGTAATGGAATATAAATCTACATATACTAAAATGTAGCCGATGACTAATAATGTATCACCAACAAATTTTTACTTGAATCTATTTTTTCTAATATTACCCTACTGCTAAGTGTTGGGTCCAATATATAAAAATTATAAAATTTCACCATTCTGTATTTATAATTTAATATTTCATCAGCTGTGAGACAACAAAGATATTTAAATATTACACCATTTTATAGGTTTTCTACCTTCCATTTTTGTTAGACAAATTGACAAAACGGCTCATACTACTCTTCCCACTAGATAATCTAGACATAAAATCATTTCAATATTCTTGCTTGTATTGCCTTTATAATCGACATCTTGTTTACAATAATAATATTAAAAATAAATAAATTTTAAATGATTTTCAACTTTTGCCATGTGTTTAATATTATTTGTGTAATTTATATAATTTTTTATTAATAAATTTAATAAATAAATAAATATTGAGAATGAGTTTTTTCTAGCTGGTGCTTAAATGTGTAGTGCATCTACAAAAGAATGCATATACTTTCACCAGTACATATAAGGATAGCAATTTATGATCCGATCTGTTAACTCGACTCACGAACGATTTGCTTTCAGCAGGTTTGGATTTGACATAAATGGGTTTGGGTTGTAAATGGGCCAACTCGTCTAAATCTGTTATTAAATGAGTTGGATTTAAATTTAAATCTTTAACTAATTTAACATATTTTGACTTATTTAATAATTAGATCGGATTATGACCTAATCTGTTTAACCTGTTTAAATCCTATTTAACCTATTTAACCTATGTAACCCGATATGCTTAACCTGTTTAACCTGTTTAAACCCATTTAACTAGCTCAAAATCTATCTAACTCGTTCAAGCTGTTTAAACTATTTAATAAATGGATTATGTGGGTCAAGTCGAGTTACCTGTTTAATAAACAAGTTAGATTCAGATTTAAAATTTTGACATGTTTAATAAATAGGTCAGGTTTGGGTGGATTATTTTTTTCACATCCAACTCGACCCATATCTGACCTGACTCGACTCAATTACCCACCTGTATATGTAACATTTCTAATACAATTCTTATCTTATATTTATTGAATAATCTATCTTTTGAACATGGTAAAAATTTAATGGCAATTACCTGTGAAGTAAGAAAAAAGAAGTTGATGGGTGTAGTTTCATCTTTCATAAATATTTACACAAATAAAGATCTAGTAAAATACATATCTTTGTCATTTTATTGAAAAATATTACATCTTGCGATGGCCTATGATATTTTATTAAATCCAACAGGATTTTAATCCACTAGTTTTTTGTTTTTTTTAATTGCTAATAATTCTCTTTTTTATATTAACTATTTTTATTTTATCCAACAATCTAAGTTTTATATATATATATATATATATATATATATATATATATATATATATATATATATATATGATACAAGTATAAGATATTAGTTGGATTAATTTTCTATGAGTTAGCGTATTTCATACTCACCCTCTCTTTTATGACTCAAGTATATGTTCATAGTTACTCTCCTAGATTACATAAATATCATTAATTAATTGTAAGTAAATATTTATAGACCACCCTCCCATCCTCTTGCAAGTAGCGTCAGAAGTTCCCTTTATTATTCCACCAAGTGTTATAAATATATGTTAATTCAACTAATACAACAGGAACGTATAAGATGTTGTGTTACATCTCTCATGATTATAAAATTATCACTAAAATTTTATACGATAGTATAAAATGATAATTATAAATTATTTTATTACTTCATCATTTGGTCATTGCTAGGATTACTATTTGATGTATCATCTAATAAGCTTTATTGGACACTACTACTCATATTACAAATCTTTCTAGTGTTTTTCTTTCTTAAAATTGTTCAGGTCCTCCAACCTACCAAGCAAGAACTTGATGACATGTTTATAAAATAAGCCAATGCACATATAGCATTGATCTTTCTATTTTAATATGATAGATTAATAAACTTGGTCATGTTATCTAAAGGATGCTCATGGAACAACTTATTTATTAGATACTTTTATCTCCGTAGTTCATTGTCTTCACATTTTTGTAGTTTCATGATAACAGCATGATGACGGCGATGATGGTAATGACGATGATAATGATCATGATGATGATGTTTATATTGATGATGATGATTATGATAAGAATAAGAACGACAACGACAATAACAACAATAGCAATAATAATCATAATAATCATACTCATCACTTTCTTCTAAGTTCCCTCACTCTCCACCCTCTCTCAAAATTCCTTATTTACCCATATGTTGTTTTGAGCTAAACAATTTAAAATTAAGAAGCCTACAATGAATATAAATTTAATGATATTGCAATTTATTGACCACTCCCAAATCAACATATCGTCTCTCTTTTATTTTGTCAAACACTTAATTTATGCATTCACAACATGAAAAATAAAATTAGATGGATATATCATACTTATTACTTTTTTCGAACTTAAAAAATCATTTTATATGGATCCAATTCGGATGACCTTCAATTTTCATTCATTTCGTGTTAAATCCAATGATGGATTTTATTCTCCCATCATTTCAAACAACTACTAGCTCTTAAGTCTATCTCAATATCTAACACCTAGAATAAACTCTTTGCTAACAATGTAAGTGGGCTGTGCTTTGTTCAAGATGAGCACGATCGATATCTAAATCATTAGTTGATGGGTCTTGTTTGGGTTAGAACTTAATGTTAGGCTCAGGTTAAGCTCTTATGACATCCTAAGGTTAGAGTTCAATCAAATTAAGCTCGGAGTCCTGGGAAATCGGAGTCGGATTTGGGTCCATCAGACCACCTCTCTTCTGGATTTTAACCGCGGTTATCGGATCCATGCCCCCCGGGGTTGCACGGGGATCGGCATTTCCGATTTCCGCGTGAACGGGAAAAAGAAAACTGATTACGAGAGGAAAAAAACAAAAGAAAGGCGAGAAAATAGGGGACTTCCCTAGGGCTCGAGTTCGGCGGAGGAAGGACGACTCCCCGGTGCTCCGGCGAGATCGAGGTATCCCGGCGAGTAATTCCCCGCACGATCTCCAATCCACCTTCCGATTCGGGGCGAATCGGCGGAGGAATTATTGGAAAACCACTGCAACTAGAACCGCTCTTGGTGGGGCCGGAATTGTGGAAGGGAGAACTGGGGCTGTTTTGGCCTGAGGATTAGGGTTCGGGAACGCTGGTATTTATCCAAGTCTTCTTCGTCTTGGCCGTTGCGGAAAAGTCGGTTCTTTAGGGTTTTGAAGGGGAGGGGGGTGTTGGGGCTCCGCAAATTCCGAATCTTTTCCTTCTTGGCAACGGGCGCATGCAATTAGGTGGTGGGGCCAGCGGACCCGGCCGGAACCCGGCGGTGGCGCCGCCGGGACGGCCGTCGTCGTCGTCGTCTTCTGCTTCACCGTCGTCCTCCTCTTCCGCTGCGTCGGCCTCCACCCATCTAGGGTTGGAATCCATCCAGCAGCAGCAGCAGCAGCTCGCGCTGAGGCAGGTGAGTAGGATTTTAGCGCCTTTTTAGCCTCTATAGCCGTTGCATGGGGATCTGACAAAGTGATGGCGATAAATACGTTTCCTTCCAAATTGGAAGGGAAGTGGCAACGTGTTCGTAGGACTCTGCGGTGGAATTGACGGCCTTGATTCCATCCTTGGAAAAACTTATTGACCTTTTCTACTTATGGGGCTCTGATTTCTTGTTATTGAATTATTTTTTGGGGCTTAAAGTAGTGACCGAATTGCTCGCTACACATTGGCTGCTCCCCTTGTCCTGTTTCCAATTGGTATACTGCTTGTGGGTTTCTATGTGACCGTTACTTTGGTGCAGTTTTTGGTTCCCTTTCCAGTAGTTGGGTATTTTTTCCCCTAATTTTATTCCGTTTATTTTTTTTTTGGATTACTTCTGATGGGATCTTTGTGGATTCGAGCTGTTTAATGATAGGAAAATGGGATTTTTTCCTTTTCATATAAGATTTCTGGTGTCAATTGGGAACTTCTGTCCAAGCTTTTTGAATCTGAATTTGCTTGTTGTATGGATGAGAAGTTTGAATTGAACCGACCAGATTGCGACTATAGTATTTGTTGTCTAATCAGTGGAAGCTTTTATAGCTAATGTTTCAATTTTGTCATCTTTTTCTTATTTATTTTGGGCAGCAATTGGTTAATTTCCCTTTGGTTGACTCTTTGCCCGGCTGCTCTCTTGTCTTAGATGCCATTGATGATGGTCTCACATATGTGTGTTTTGTATTTTGTTTTGCATTGGAGTAAGTTTAGAAATCAAAAGTTCAGCCTGTCCCCCTCTGGAAGGATTCGAAAGTTTTGATCTTCTGATCCATGCTCTGTTTAATGCCATGTCATGTGCTTCTTATAAATCTCTAGTTTTATGTGTACGACCTTCTTTTTTTTTTTTTCAAAATTTATTTTTTGAGTGGAATTCAATTTTATATATACAAATAAAGATTTAATATTGAATTTTATTGGAAATTTAGTATTAGCCTAAATTTTCAGCACTTTTTTTTTTGAGTTTTTTCATATAGTTTTAAATTTCTTACATTTTCCTGCAACTAGCTTTTTGAATGCTAAAACATCATCTTGTGAGTAAAATCTCACACTTATTTGGCCTAAGAGTTGCATGCAATAATAGTATGGTTTTGGATATTCAATGCTGTACTTTTTGCTTGTATATTCTGTTTCTATTTGTAGTATGATGACTAGCAACAAATGAGGGATAATGTATTGCAAAGCTGAACTCGTTGCAGTCATTTAGTAACCTCTGTTTTAAATTATGTACCTCATTCTCCCATTCTTTGCAGTCATTACAGCAGCAGCAGCAGCAGCAGCCTCTGAGAAGGTCTGAAGGAGATCCTTATAGATCTGGTGGGTTACGTGGAGTCATTGGCGGGGATAACTTTCGATCATCTTCGGGTGCTACATCTGTGTCCCAGACACTGAGGAATTTCAATGATGTATATCATCCTCATGCTGGTACCCAACTGCGTTACGGGAACCAGAATAAAGGGCAAAGTATAGAGCAACAACTTCAGAACCCAATTCATCAAGCTTACCTCCAGTTAGCTTTTCAGACTGCTCAACAACAAAAATCTCATGGGAATCTGCTAGTCCAGCAACAAGGTAAGATCAACATGGTTGGTCCCTCTGGGAGAGATCAAGAGATGCACATGAACAATTTGAGAATACAGGATCTTACATTTTGTCAAGCAGCCAATCAAGCACAACCATCAATGCTTACAAAATCATCTGAACATATTGGACCTGGTGAGAAGCAGATGGAACAACCACATGCTAGCTCTGAGAAAAGAAATGAACTAAGGCCTCCCGAGACAGTAATTGGGCAGATAACACCAACAAACATGTTAAGACCCATGCAATCATTACAGGCACAAGCAAACACAGAGAATATTGCAAACAACCAGCTGGTGATGGCTCAGTTGCAAGCTATTCAAGCATGGGCCATGGAGCGTAACATTGACCTGTCTCATCCTTCCAATGCCAATCTGATTGCTCAAGTTTGGCAGTCTGCTAAATTGGCAGCAATGCAGAAGCCAAATGAAATCAGCACTACTGCACAACAGTCATGCTTGCCTTCCTCAAAGCAACAAGCCTTGTCCTCACCAGGTGGCAGTGAAAATTCAGCTCATGGGAATTCCTTGAGTGATCACTCAGTGAAAAATCAACAAACATTCTCCTCGGGGTCAATATCAGGTGCTGGGGGTTCTTCGACTTTAGTGAATTCTTCCAATATTCAGATGCAGAAGCAACTTGCCATTCAGAACAAGGAGAACCAAAATGAGAGGGCTGCCAAATCTCCAGTGGCAAATGGGAATGGAGGGCTAATCGTGCATCCACCACAATTTTCTGGAAACATGAGCCAGACAATTGAACATTCAAATTCTAAGAGCAAATTTTCTGGCACTCAAACACTACCAATGCAGTATTACAGTCAATTGAAGCAAATGAACCAACCAATGTCTCAACCTGCAGTTCCTTCAACTGAGAACATTGGCACCCAATTTCCATCTCATGGAGGATTAGCTCAGGTTACCCCCCAAAATATTGGGTTTACGAAGCAGCAACTTCATGTTCTTAAAGCACAAATATTAGCCTTTAGGCGTATAAAGGTATTCCCCTCCCTTCTTCTTCTGCAGTTTTAGTGATCTGTTCCCTGTTTATTTATTAGGTGAGCTCTTTACTTGATGCAAAAGTGAAGCAGGCACATTCAAATGCAGCGTTAAATTTGTTAATCATGCTCCATCATTATGTTTTGCAGCGTGGTGATCGTAAACTTCCACAAGAAGTTCTTGATGCCATTACACCACCACCTCTTACTTCGCATCTGCAACAGGTTTTCCTTTCACCAGGAATTGCTAACCATGAAAGAACAATTGCAAAGAATGTCAACGAGCGTGTAAGTCATGCAGAGACTGTTGAGAAGGATTCTGTGCTTTCTTCTACAAGTAGAGGACATGATTTGTCTAAGGAGCCTGTTAGTGTGGAGGAGAAAGCAACGATGGTTAGACACTTGGAACGAATATCAGATTCAGCAAAAGAAGTCGCACAAATGGCATCTGTAGAGCAGAGCGGTACCATTTCTGTTAAATCTGAGCAGGATATTGGACAGGAATGTCAAAAGATTTCTACCAAGAGTGATTATAATGCTGAAAAGGATAAGGCTGTTCCAGTGCACCATGCCACAAGTGATGCTGGACAAGTAAAAAAACCAGCCTCCATGAGCAATGCAGCAATTTCAAAAGATGTTGTTGCCACCAGAAAATATCATGGTCCACTCTTTGATTTTCCTTTCTTTACGAGGAAACATGAATCGTTTGGATCAACAGCTGCAAATAGCTCAAGTAATTTAATATTAGCTTATGATGTGAGGGATTTACTTTTTGAGGAAGGGACTGAAGTCTTTAACAAGAAAAGGACAGAGAATTTGAGAAAGATTAGTGGCTTACTTGCTGTTAACTTAGAGAGGAAAAGGATTAGGCCTGATCTAGTTTTGCGGCTGCAAATTGAAGAAAAAAAGCTTCGACTTTTAGATCTTCAGGCTCGTCTGAGGGATGAAATTGATCGGCAACAACAGGAGATAATGGCAATGCCTGACAGGCCATATCGTAAGTTTGTTAAACAGTGTGAACGCCAACGCATGGAGCTCATGAGGCAAGTCCAGCAGTTGCAAAAGACAACTAGAGAGAAGCAGCTAAAATCCATCTTCCAGTGGCGCAAGAAGCTCCTTGAGGCTCACTGGGCTGTTCGAGATGCGCGGACTACTCGCAATAGAGGGGTGGCTAAGTATCATGAGAGGATGTTAAGGGAGTTTTCTAAGAAAAAAGATGATGATCGAAACAAAAGAATGGAAGCATTGAAGAACAATGATGTGGATAGATACCGCGAGATGTTGCTGGAGCAACAGACCAGTATTCCTGGTGATGCAGCACAACGTTATGCTGTTCTCTCATCCTTTTTGTCTCAGACGGAAGAGTATCTTTACAGGCTTGGGGGAAAAATAACTGCTGCAAAGAATTATCAGGAGGTGGTAGAGGCAGCAAATGCTGCTGCAGTTGCTGCACGTTTGCAGGTATGCATCTATTTGTGTATACTGTTGTTGTTTATTGTTTTTTGTTGTTGTTGTTCTTGTTAACTTTTATCCCCTCTTTGTTTTTACTTGCTATCTACAGTCAATTGAGCAATATATGTAGGCCATAAAGTCTAAATGGTACCCTATAAGCCACTTGGCTATTATGATAAGTGGGTTTGGCTTCTAAGACTAGATCTGAAAAGATTATTAGGTTGAGTTTACATGAAGGCAAGGGCCAAGCTCCAGCCCTGTGTTGGTCTATCAATAGGGCCATCTAAAAAACACTCCATTTCATAACTAAACATACCTATAAGTTGTCTCTCCCAAGATTTTTTTTTTTTTAATCAATTCACATATCTAGGAAAGATATGATGCGTGGGGATCTTGCCCCAACGTGGGATTGGAGCCATCCATCAAACACTTCTTTCTTCCAAGCCAGAAATGGGCATTATATGTGTCATATAATTCACAACCATTCATTTTATACTCCTTAAATCAGTGATCTTTGTACCAAACAATCCAGATGAATTTGAATCCTAAAATGCATTGGATGATGAGAGTACAGCTGTTGATGAACAGACCTTCCACTTGAATCAATCATGTACTTTGCACATGTTTGCATCAAAATCATTGACTGCCATCCATTTAATGCTCCATATTAATCGTTCATATGCATCACATGTGCCAACTTTAGTTCACATATGCATATAAAAAGTAATTCTAAGTGGGCAGCATTTAACAAATGTGACTTTCCAAGTGGTGCATGCTTTTCATCACAGTTCGGGTTGGGTCTGCCTAGTTTTAGTGGGTGATCTGATTGCAACAGCAAAAGGTGCTCCCATGGTTTGTAATGCGTTTTCAAGTCCATGCTACTTTACATGTAATATGATTAGCATACCCTAGCATATCATTATGGATGCATGTTGCTCATATGTGCAGTAATAGATACTTTGTTAACATGTGTATTGCATGTTGGCACAGCACATATCATGTTTGTTACAGACATAATATGTTAATTCAAATTGAAACTTCAGGTTCATATTAATCAAAATTTGACATTTATACAAAAGATCATGATTATGAAGATGGGCCTTGGCACAATGGTATGGTTGCTCCATTATGACATGGTGCATGAGTTTGAAATATGGAAACAACCTCTCTGCATGCCGGGTAAGGCTGCCCACATTTGACCCTCCCCAGACCCCACGGTGGTGGGAGGCTCGTGCATTGGGGACGCCCTTTTTTAACAAAAGATTATGATTTTGAGCTCCTGTTAGCTTGCAAACTAGGTGATGCCTTGGTCACACTCTTCTCCTTTGAGGAGGTTCCAAGTTCTAGTTCTGGCTGATGCATTTGCAAGTATTCAGACTTAGGTAATTTGCATCGAGTTGGCCTTCCTTCTCTCTCTCTCTCTCTCTCCACTCATGCAAAAGAAAAACTTGTACACCTTGGTAAATAGCGAGAAGAATAAAGAGTTGGAGCATTGCAACTTTAAAAAAAAAAATTTACAAGCATCTCTTTTATGTCGGAATCAATTTTTGAGTTTAAAAAAATGGAGAGGCTGGGGAATTATAATAAGAGGCAATGTTGTTTTGGAAGAGTCAAGCCTTATAAATCCAATTAATCATATCCTAAACTGCCAGTCCTGGTATGGGGTTGGATGTTTCATGGATGTAACCTGTTTACTGCTGTAACTATAATCTTTTTATGTACAGGGTCTTTCTGAAGAAGAAGTCAAGGCTGCTGCATCATGTGCCGGTGAGGAAGTCATGATTAGAAATAGATTCACTGAAATGAATGCCCCAAAAGATAGTTCATCTGTTAACAAGTAAGCTTATTTCTGAACTATTTTTATGATGCCTTTATCTCAAATCTGTCCGTAACATGTTTTAAATGGTTTTGTTAAATTTTCCGATCATACTGGTTTAAATGTGATTTTAAGTACTCCAAAACAATCTTTTAGCATTATGCAGTAAGTGGAGCATTGGTTTATTATCTTTCAAAATATCAATTTTGTTTGATGAGTTCTTTCTAAGAACTGCTGAATGAGGCTGATCTCTCTCATATCTACCAGGTACTATAATCTGGCACATGCTGTTAATGAAAGAGTTGTAAGACAACCCTCAATGTTACGGGCTGGTACTCTGAGAGACTATCAGCTTGTATGTTGCAACTCAAATGTACTTCATTTCTTTTACATCTGTTAAACCAGGCCAAGGGACGTCATGTGATCTTTATTTGTTTGTTTCCAGGTTGGACTTCAATGGATGCTTTCATTGTATAACAACAAACTGAATGGGATTCTGGCAGATGAGATGGGTCTAGGCAAGACTGTACAGGTTGGTCACTATCATAATTTCTTAACTGACCAGATTAATTTATAATTTTGAGCTGCATTAATATAGGTTATTCTCTTTAATAGCAATCATAAACATTTCTCAGTTAATTTAAGAATGAAATTTAATAATAGACAAATTGTCTTGCTGGTGTGTCATCCAAGAGTGGTCTTGTGTTAGTATTGCATTTTTATATTTTATATGCCTGATGCCGAACTCTTTACAAAATCAGATAAGTTCTGTAACATGGTTATTCCCTTCCTTGTGCAAACAGGTGATGGCATTGATTGCTTATTTGATGGAGTTTAAAGGGAACTATGGGCCACATCTCATAATTGTTCCAAATGCTGTTTTAGTGAATTGGAAGGTCAAATTAATTTCTTTTCATATTTGTTGGTTTGGAATATTTTCTTTTTCTAAAAGCTTCCACACTGACATCTTTGTATTTATTTAGAGTGAATTGCATAATTGGCTGCCGACTGTATCATGTATTTTTTATGTTGGTGGAAAAGATGAACGATCCAGGCTGTTCTCTCACGTAAGATCCTCACTCTTCTGACTTTCCTTGAAAGTTTTCTGCATGTTATATTTGTTTCCTATTCAAATGAATTGTTTGAGAGGTGTAATACATTTAACAGAAGTAATCTAAGAGTTTGAATTGACGGAGATGCTTATCAACCAACATGAACATAAACTTACCTTCATAATTGTAAATATATATTTGTTTGACTTGGATATGGAGAAACTTTGATATTAGATATCTGATTTTCGAACGAAGGTACAGACTCATACTAGTCATTGACCAGTATGGTATGTGCCGCAATATGTACTGGCTGGCTTGGCTTTCAGTAGGTAAACACCTTTAAGCTCGTGCCTTGTAGTACAAGGTCGATCTGTGCTGGTCCTGGCTAGTTCACTCATAAATAACAGTTACCAATTTTTTGGCCACTATGCATATTCTGACCAGGGCTGGTCAATAGGCATAGAATTACACTATTTCTCCCAGCTCTCCAGCTAAAAGATCCACTCCCTTCCCTCTCCCCTGGTTCCAGTCTCCCCTCACTTCTAGCTATAATGAAGCGGCAAAAAATTAATAACATTGACCTAATCTTAGTTTGTCTTATTTATTTCCTCGCACTAACCCTTATCTGATCTCCAATATTCTATGACCGCTGCACTATCTATAATGCTAACACATGCCATATAGAACCTAATTTAGCACCACGGATTTTAGCTTTTTATGTATCATAATTTTCTTTCTTGTGGGGTTATTTTGGTTGTTCAATTTAATTATATTATATGTAGAAGAAGTGTATATGATTTTGGTAGCTTTGGATTATTCTGGTTTAATTTTATGGTAACTTATGACTGTTTGGTTAATATTAATTTTATATTGGAATTTAAAATGAAAAGATGACTCTAATTTTTGGTGGCAAAACTGATTAAATGAGTTCTATTTTTTGGCATAGTATATAACTCTGTGGAGGAGAGTCGTTGCTAAGATCAAGGATCTAAGTGCCTATTTTTATTAGTATGGTACAAGGGGTTGTAATTCTACTGTCCATGTTAGCTTGTAGCACTGTATTACCAGTCAGCACCCAGTTCTTGCTGAATTATATCATTGTTTATTGGTCTATTTTTGATGCATGCAGCAATAACAATTCTAACTAGTTTCTAGCATTATGGATTTGCAGATTGTTGGCCTGTTTTAAACTTGCACCCAGCTGTTCCAAATGCCCTTGTTCTCGTGCAAAACAACCTAGAGCTTTTCTTGATTTACCTTTGTGACATTTTTTTCAAGGATTTAGAAATGTGAATTATAGAATTGAGATGACAATGGCACAGTTATTAGTCTGCAGTGGATTAACGTTTAGTGATCAAGGTAATCCATGATATGGTGTAGTTATGAAGTATACCAGAAAATAAGCTTTTCAAGGTTTCGATAGAATATGTACAGTACCAATTGTGTATTAATCAGTGTTTAGAAACATGGCAACTCAGCTGACTCAAATTTTCAATGGTCCGAGTGGATTGGTGACTCAGATGAGCAAACTCACAAGTCAATACAAAAATAGTTAATATAAAATAGTATTAAATTAATGCAAATACATATTTATATACTAGATTAAATGTATATTCATATACTAAGTAAGTACATTTTTGATATAAATATGTATACAAATATATAAATATAATATGAAAAAAATAAAAATATGTGATATAATATCAAACTATTATGAAATGATCTATAAAAATATAAATATAAAGTATTAGATAATAATTTTATAATTTATGTGCACTTAAATATAGATGGATTTTTTTTTCAATGACAATTCTAAATATTTGATTGAGTTGGATCCTGGATCCACTTAAAAACTTGGCCGAGTTGTTGAGTTAAATCATTGAGTTTTTGATTAAATAATTTCCTCGAATATAATCAATCCAACAAGGAATTTTTTATGGATCTGATCTGGATTGTGTGATCTTGAGTTGGATTGTGGAGTTTTTAAATGCGGGTATTCATGTGTAAATGTAGTTTGTTTTCCTTTTCTAGTTTGCAAATTTCAGACTTGTTTGTGTTGTTAATCATGACAAGAGGTGTATCATGTTAGTGTATACAACAGATTATTTGGAGCACTAAAGAACAATCAAGACAGATATCTACGATCATCTATTCTCTTTGATTTATTTATATTAGATAAAACCATGATTATTTGTTTAATTCGTGTCTATACACCAGTATGAACTTAATACATAAAAAATAAAGACGTGTATGTCAGTTTGCTCATTGCTTATCTTTTCACAAAATTGCATGCTTTTCATGTGGGTGCGTGCCACATGTTTCCTCATTATGGTACGGGTTGCTGTGCAAGCTGGTCACTAACACAGGCCTATCAGATCATGCTTACCTCATGCATGATAGGTTGTATTCTAAATTTTAATATCAAATTCCTGATTTGAGAATCCAATCACAGATCGACTACCATAGTTACAAGGACATGAGAATGCAATAGAGAAGGAAAAGTAGAGATTTGAGATATTAAATCATGAAAATTTTAGGTGATACAGGTAGAGCAATTAGCATGTAGGTTTCACGAGAAAAGAGTAATTTTTATTAAGCCCTATTTACTAGCAGGCTAACTGTGCACAAGTCAAAAACACATGTTTGTGCTACCTAAAAGGGTACCTGTATTCTTGATCATATTGTGCATGGGTGCATCTTCATGCTTGTATTTTTTTGAAGTCTTAGTTGCTAATGGGCCAATTCTACATAAGTCAAATATACATATATGTGTTATCTAAATCGCTGCCTGTATCTGTTGATCATATTGTGCATGGCTGCATCAGCATACTCTTGTGTGCGCGCGCTATTTACTAGTGAGCCAAATGTAAACAAGTCAAGTACATAAAAAATGTCCTATCTAAATCGGTGCTTGTATTTCTTGTTCGTATTGTGCATGGGTGCATGCTTTTTTGTCTGTGTTTCTGTGCGAGTTAGTAATTTTTACTAATGGACAAATTGTACCAGTGGCTCAACTGTACACAAGTCAAATACACATTTATGTGCTAACTAAATCACTGTCTGCATTTTTGGATCATATTGTGCATGGGTGCATCTGCATGCTTGTGCTTGTGTGTGTGTTTGCCTGTGCATGTGCATGAATATTAGTTTTCTTGGCAGGGATGTACCTTGGGCAGTGTTGGTTAAGTTGTGGTTACTGGATGGTTATCCATACAAGCAGCCAAACACTGTCAAAAAATAAAGTTAATTCTAGCAAGTCAATGCACCAAAAAGGTGCTTAGCTTGGTGAAATTATTTCATCCTCCTAGGTGTGAAAACTTTTACTCATAGAACTCTCTCTTCTCCCTTCTATACATTTTCCCACAACTTAACCCACTAATTCTCAAACTTCAACCAAACGGCCTAGGGATAAGTGATTAAGAGTTACCTTGAGTTAAATGTGTCTACACCCTAGTCAGCCATCTAGCATCCAAACACTACCTTAGGGCTGAAAACGGACCAGATATGAATTGGATATCAATGTATTTATATTTGTATCCATTTTAATTTAGTGAATACTAATACAAGTATAGATATTAATTGGATGCTAAATTTTGTATCCGTATTTGTTTTAAATGGGTTTGGATATGAAGGAGATATTGACAATATGGATACTAATGCAAATATAAATCAGACAGTTAAATTTTATGAATAGAACCATGGCTCACTGTACTGATCCAAATCGGGTGGTATGGGATGCATCGTACCGATACCCTGTACGGATGGTGTACTGACACTCAGGAGGTCCAAAAGACCTCATACCATACCGTATCGACGCAGTGTTGGTGTGGTACTGGTACAATGTTTGATATTAAAACGGCAAACCTTAAGTAGAACATTTGTCCACTTTATATCTTTTTCAATTTGAAATATGTATATAAGCCTCCCAACTTACTTTTTTATATTCTAAGACAAATTAATGATTGTACAAAAAACAATAAAGATATAATTGCATCTATGTAATCATCTGAATCTTTTAGTTGATCTTAATAATTCTACTACACTGCATAATTTGGATTAGAGGAAAACTGTCTATAAAGGATGTGACCATCAAATTAAAGATGTCACTACATGGAGATAAAATTAGACTAAGGTCATATTGATGCTGACACTTATTTTACTTTGGAGTTTATCAGAGATAAATGAAGCAAAATAGAATTGCAAGTTGAAATTGATATTTGGATATGGATTGGATTTTGGTGTATCTGTATCTGTATCTGCTTTCCTATGACAGACAGTGTTGTTAAAAGTGTTCACCTAGGCTTAATTTGGCCAGGCTGCCTAGGCCAAGCTTGTTGGAACCCTACCTCTTTAAAAGGTTTCTTTTCCCTTTTTTCTGTTATTGCATTTGGGATCAATGGCTGCCGACATGGAGAGAAAATTAAATTAAAGATGTCACCACATGGAGAGAAAATTAGACAAAGGTCATATTGATGCTAACACTTATTTTATCAGAGATAAATGAAACAAAATAGAATTTTAAGTTGAAATTGATATTTGGATATGGATCAAATTTTGGTGTATCTGTGTCTGTATCTGCTTTTCTATGACAGATACAGTGTTGTTAAAAGTGAGAATTAAAGATGTCGCTTCATGGAGAGAAAATTAGACTAAGGTCATATTGATGCTGACACTTTTACTTTGGAGTTTATCAGAGAAATGAAACAAAAATAGAATGCCAACTATCAAATTAAAGATGTCACTACATGGAGAGAAAATTAGACTAAGGTCATATTGATTCTGACACTTGTTTTTCTTTGGAGTTTATCAGAGATAAATGAAATAAAATAGAATTGTAAGTTGAAATTGATATTTGGATATGGATCGGATTTTGGTGTATCTGTATCTGCTTTTCTATGACAGATACAATGGTGTTAAAAGTGTTCACCTAGGCTTAATTTGGCCAGGCTGCCTAGGCCAAGCTTGCTCGAACCCTACCTCTTTAAAGGGTTTCTTTTCCCTTTTTGTTGTTTTTGCATGTGGGTTGATCAATGGCTGCCAACATGTCAACCGACAGTGACAAGCGAGAGCGATGGCTACAATGACCAGCATTGCTCTTCATCTGGCCATTCTTCCACTTTTCCCCCTAACTTTTCCTGTTTGTTGTTCTACTTGCTACATTCTACTTTGGTTGCTTCTCTTCCTTTCACTTCTTGCTAGGTGCTGGCTACCTGGCTTATTTTGCAGCTTGTTGTATGCTGCAGTGGTAGCAATTCTGTTACTGCTCTCTTTGTGGATTTTGATCTTTGGACATTATAAGCATGAAAAATAGGTTCATGAATCATTATCCTACATATCATGAAAAAAGATTGTATATAGAATATATGGACGTGTTTATTTGTGCATATGATTAAAGTATGAATAATAAAAGCTTAAAGAGCTTTCCACCCTAAATGGCTGCCTAAGCGCCTCAGTGCCCACCTAGGCCATACAAGCGGTCCACCACTTAGCCTTGTTAGGCAATTTGACAACTGTGGATGAATACAAAGGCATATACAAATGATGCCATAATTTGCATCTATATCTAGATAGATTTGGATATGAAAATGGATTTAAACGGATAATATTTTACCCATTTTCACCCCAATGCGCCCTACACCCTATCTACTTCCGTTTCACCATTTTGTCTATAGATAATTAAATGTTAGTGAATAATATTATTTTGATGCATTTAAGATTGAATTTATTGACTAAATCAGGTAAGTAAATGTGTGATATATGATTAGGCTGCTTCTATGGCCCATAACCTTGACATACTCTGGAGGTTATATACTACACATTCCAATTTACACATTTACACATACAGTTAAGAGCCTACTCACTAGCTCTGGAAAATGCTAGCATTTCTCTGGTTTATCCTCATGGTATCTTCAAGTACATAACTCGTGTGTCAATTACCTACTTTAGTTGCGATTTTCAGTTGCAAACTTTTTTTAAAACATTAAATCTTAGAACATGTTCTAGTTCAATTTATGCTAAATGAGGTTGACATCTAAAAGTTTAAATCTGTTGCCCAGGAGGTTTGTGCCATGAAATTTAATGTGCTTGTTACAACATATGAATTTGTCATGTATGATCGCTCAAGGCTGTCAAAAATTGATTGGAAGTATATAATCATTGATGAAGCCCAAAGAATGAAAGACAGGGAGTCAGTTCTGGCTCGTGATCTCGACAGATACCGTTGCCAAAGACGGCTGCTTCTTACTGGGACACCTCTGCAGGTCTGCTTATTTTCTAGAGCATGGAATTTTTCATTTTAATTTCTGTTTACCACAAGGCACACATGAACATGGATACCTAGATAAGAATCACAACAATTTGAATTGCATACTTCATATTGTCGTATTACATGCACACAAATTTCTCTGCTGATTTCTTGAATTATTCGAATTTTATCAGTAGAAGTAGTAAACTTGGGCAGGTTAGTAGTGCAAACAATTTAGGTCAGTTTTGGTTGAACCTGTAAAGCTTGGATCTAATATTATTAGTTATAACTAATATAACTTATAATATAGAATTGGATATGACTAAATAGAATTCTATTTTTCTAATAGATATTTCTGATAGAAGTATATGATTATTTAGTAGAATTTTCATTCTATCATGCTAATGACATTAATAATTATTTATCAAGATTATAATCTTCTTCCAGTCACCAGTTGACCTTGATTGCTTAGCTATGCATTTTTAGTCTTCTTATCCTACCAAGGTATCCTCTTAGTTAAATAGGCCATGTTAGTAGTTAAAACATGTAGGTCCCACTGTACTGGCAATATCTAAAGAAGTAAATTGAGTTAAAATGACTAAAATTAAATGCCGAGATAAGTAGGTCCAACAATAGAGCAGACTTTGTAATAGCTTGATGTAGAACTTGATAAATGGGACTTATAGAAAGGAAGCAAATGAGAGCTTCTTCATGGGTTACTTTTATTATTTCTGGTGAAACATCCTCTGTTTTCGCTTGGTACATTATGCTCGTGAGTTTCTGGTTAACTGATTTAATTGGTTAAAAGTTGTAGGTGAGGTGTGCGATGCGAAGTTCAATAATAGTAAAGGAATATATGGCTACGCTAGCTTAGGGGCAATAGCCAGTTTTCTCTCTTTAATATTAACCTTATTTCATGGTAGTTTGTGATTCTGGTGTTATGTAATATGTTTCTTGCCATTTGAACCTTAGAATAATATCTAGCTTGCATTGTCATATACTGTGTTTGCAATTAGATGGTTCATGTTGTTTGCTACAGAATGATTTGAAGGAACTTTGGTCCCTCCTAAATTTGCTTCTACCAGAAGTATTTGATAATCGAAAAGCATTTCATGATTGGTTCTCGAAACCCTTCCAAAAGGATGGTCCTTCACATAGCTCAGAGGAGGATGACTGGCTTGAGACTGAAAAAAAGGTTATTATAATCCACCGCCTTCATCAGATATTGGAGCCCTTTATGCTAAGGCGCCGTGTTGAAGATGTGGAAGGGGCACTTCCTCGGAAGGTGAGTATTTCACCAAGATTTTCTTTAATCTGTTTTCCTGAATCGTTACAAGAAATATTGAGTTAATTCATGATTACAGGACTCCATTGTTTTGAGGTGTAGAATGTCAGCTATTCAGGGTGCCATATATGATTGGATTAAATCCACTGGTACCATTAGGGTTGATCCTGAGGATGAGTTACGCAGGTCTAAGAAGAATCCATTGTACCAGGTTAAGGCCTATAAGAATCTTAACAATAAATGTATGGAGTTGCGGAAGGCATGCAATCATCCTTTACTAAATTACCCTTATTTTAATGACTACACCAAGGAATTCATTGTCAGATCTTGTGGCAAACTTTGGATCCTTGATAGGATTCTTATAAAACTCCAGAGAGCAGGTCATCGTGTGCTTCTCTTCAGCACTATGACAAAACTTCTTGATATATTAGAGGAATACTTGCAATGGCGACGGCTTGTCTACAGACGGATTGATGGTACAACCAGTCTAGAAGACCGTGAAGCAGCTATAGTGGATTTCAACAGCCCCGAATCCGAGTGTTTCATTTTCTTGCTTAGTATTCGTGCCGCTGGAAGAGGTCTAAATCTTCAGAGTGCAGACACAGTGGTGATATATGATCCAGATCCAAATCCTCAAAATGAGGAGCAAGCAGTGGCCAGGGCTTATCGCATTGGACAGCAGAGAGAGGTGAAAGTCATATATATGGAGGCAGTTGTTGACAAAATCTCAAGCTATCAGAAAGAAGATGATTTGAGAAATGGAGGTACAGGAGATCTGGAGGATGATCTTGCTGGTAAAGATCGGTATATTGGGTCAATAGAGAGCCTCATACGTAACAATATCCAACAATATAAGATTGATATGGCAGATGAAGTTATAAATGCTGGACGGTTTGATCAAATAACAACACACGAAGAAAGGCGGATGACTTTAGAAACACTATTGCATGATGATGAGAGATATCAAGAAACTGTTCACGATGTTCCATCCATGCAAGAGGTAAATCGCATGATTGCTCGTAGTGAAGAAGAGATTGAGCTATTTGATCTAATGGATGAAGATTTTGTGTGGACTGGTGATATGGTGAAGCACAATCAGGTTCCCAAGTGGCTTCGTACTAGTTCTAGAGAAGTAACAGCTATTATTGCTAATTTAACTAAGAAACCATCAAAGAACATTTTAGCTGAAAATATTAACTTGGAATCAGGTGAAATATATTCTGGCACATTCCCTGGTAAAACTGAGAGACGAAGAGGTCGGCCAAGGGGTCCAACAACTAACAAAAACCATTCTGTTTACATGGAATTGGATGATGAAGATGGTGAGGATTCTGATGCTAGCTCAGAAGAGAGGAATATATACTCATTCCATGAAGAAGAGGGAGAAATAGGAGAATTTGAAGAGGAAGAATCTAATGGTGCTGTTGATGCGCAGCATACTAATAGACATGAATCTGAGGAACAGGGTTTAGCTTATGATGATATCCCTCGAACAATGGAAGACCGAAGAAATGTTCTTATGTTTGAAGAAGCTGGTTCATCAGGATCATCTTCTGGAAGCCGAAGATTGCCTCAACCTGCTACTCCTTCTGTATCTTCACAGAAATTTGGCTCTCTATCTGCTTTAGATGCCAGGCCGCGTCGTCCTTCAGAAAGGATGGTGGGTAGCTAATTTTCCTTCAAACGGTTATGTTATTATGTACTTTTAGCTGGTTATGTTATTTTATACTTCAAGCTGGTTATTTTATTTTATACTTTCATGTAATTTTCAACTGTCTAAAATTGCTTTAAATGGTAATGTCCAGCAAGATGAGCTTGAGGAAGGAGAAATTGCTGTATCAGGTGATTCTCAGATGGATCTCCAACAATCAGGAAGTTGGATTAATGAGCGTGAGGATGGTGAGGATGAACAAGTTCTCCAACCAAGGGTAAAGCGTAAGCGCAGTCTTCGTGTTCGTCCTAGACACACTGTGGAAATCCTAGAAGAAAAATCCAGCAATGAGAGAATCTTCTCTCAGTGTAGGTCCCAGCTTCCCTTGCAGGTGGACCATGACTTTGATATGCAATTTAAGGCCGATTTGGAACTGGAGACATTTAATGAGCCTGTTTCAGATAGGCATGATGTTAATACTACTCTTAAGCAAAGGCGCAATTTACCATCAAGAAAGACATCAAATATCAGTACGCCAAAATTCAGCACATCAAGATACATGTCCGGATCTGCAGAGGATGCCAATGAACATTCTAGGGAAAGTTGGAATAGCAAGGCCACAAATACTGGTGACCCTAGCTTCACTGGCACAAAAATGTCAGATAGCACGCAGAGGAAGGTAGCTGTCCTTGTCTTGTTTGTCTCTTTATGTCAGTAGTGTGCATGCATATGTATGTATATGCGCGCGTGTGATGACTAGATTTTTCTGACCTGCTCGTACTTTAAAAGAAACTAAGTCTTTATATTTCTAACTTTATAACTACTCAGAAAGGATTATATTATATGAGTTATTAAAATTATTTGTGCTTTGATAATTTGTACCATGGCTTAACTAATAAGCCTTAGCTAAGCTATTTGCATTTGGCTATTTCCACTTCTTTCAATTTGCAAGAACTAGCATTTTCTATGATGTAAGTAATGCAGCTGATGTTTTTAAGTTACACGTATGAAAGAAATGAAATATGAAGTATGGCTGCTGAGTTCCATATACATTTTGCAAAACAATAAAATCATTTTTGTTCGGAGCTGTATTCGCCAATTTATGTCATTGCGATACTGAGATGGGTCTGTGAGGCAATGCATAAATCCTGTCATTTATTTTCTCTGACGCAATGTAGAACTTACAAATGATGTAGAAAATAGTTTGGATGACATTCAAGTTTGAATTGTTAAGTTATTAAGTTCTAGGGTGCACTCCCTGCAACAGTTTTCCTTTGTTCTTTTTTCCCTAATAATTTAATAGCTGTATCCTACTTATATCCTAAGGTCATCATACATGTTAGTTGTTCATGCATAAAATGATGCAACAACCTCACATTTGCCCCTGTGTCTCCCAAGGTGCATTGCAGGGAATAAGCAGTTTGAATACAAACTGCTTAGTATATGCTTAGACATTTGTGTATAAGTCTTGAGCTTATAGGATTATACGTGGTGCTAACCATATGGTGTGAAAATGAGACTCCTTAGTATATGCTTAGACATTGGGTATAATTCTATGTATTTAGTGGATTGAGTATTACCTTTTGTTCAAGTTTGTGTGTCCCCCTCCCTCCCCACCCCCAAAAAGAGGGGCGAAAGAAAAACACAGTAACAATTGATTGGTAGAATACAATACCGAATTTAGATGCATATTTTTGTTGCATTCATCTGGAATACTATTTTATTTTCTTGTATTTTTTTTGTCGATAGTTCATCTCCCTCTAAATTTTATTTTGAGCTATAAATATGAATTATAACTATTGGGTCCTAGTTATGTTCTTGATTATCCATTACCATGACCAAGGTTGATGAGAATAAATGTGATTGTTCAAATCTCAAAGTGACTTATATTTGATCAAATTAGATCTAAGAAATAATTAGGAGGGAAGGTTGGTTTTTTTTTTTTTTTGGGGGGGGGGGGGGGGGGGGGGGCGCTTTTACCCAATTGAGTCCAGAATTGAGTATGCTGGCAACTCCTCATGCCTAGAAAGCTAAAGCATGGAACAAACATGCATGAAAAAGGAAGGGAATAAACAAGAAGATACACTGAATTCTGTTAATCTTATATAACATCTTTCAAATGAGATTGGTTCTGAAGACCAATCTTAGTTTTGAATCTCATGAATCTAATCAAACCAGTTTTAACCATTAAAACAAACATATGGATAACCTGAATCTCGTCATATAATTTTCAATGGACCTAATGTTTGCCATGTCTGACGCATGAGTGGAGATGAATGAACTTCCTGGCAGAGCCTCACACACCAATCAGTAGTTTGCTTCTAGTAGCAGACAGATGATGCCACCATTACAATGAGTCCTTTTGGTTCATTTAGCGCATCCTAAAGACGTTTCATGGAGATGCCTGAAAATCATGCATAATGTAGCTGAAACAGATATCCTAGTTTCAAGTTATGACCCTTGAAAGCAGTGGCAGTAATTGAACACATAAATAGGAAAGGAAATAAGAGAATTTAACCTACAAATGTTGTCAGTTCAAAAGAGGTACGAACAAATTAAGATTAATTATGTTAATGGAGAATTGGAGATTATTGCTCGATTGGAACGTTCTCTTTGAGGTTCAGCTGTAAAACTTCTTTGGAGGTTATCAAGTCAAGACTTCCAAGTTGAACATCTTGTTTGTCATACTTGGGTTTCTGATAGCTTTGCTCTTTGAAAATCTTTGGTCGAGGGTATCAATTTCTAACATACTATGTAGTTAATATTTTATACTTGTGATGGTAATAAATTTGTCCAATCTGATTATGATCATGATGATAACTTGCCCCCACCTCCTTTTTATCTTTATATTTACTTGAACAAATAGACTGATTTATTGATGAAGTTCTATTTACGCTTTATGGAAAAAAAGCAGCTCTTTCATTTAGAAAATAAATTCTTACATTGTTAATTTATATTTGTCAAATAATGAACAGTCAATTCCTGATAAATAGATAGCCATGAACATGAATTATGCTGCATCTTTGTTGTATGTTGTTCCGTTCTGTGGTATATTTCCTTCAACTCTCCTTGCAAAATCACTATTTTAATTTAAGATATGCATTAAAGATCTGAAGCCATGCAATGCACATTGTTATTGCATCATCATTCCCATGCCTAATAAAAATGGTAAATTAGTAAATGGGCAACTATCATCATATTTTATTGTTTTTTTTCTAGTGCAAAAATGTTATTAGCAAGCTTCAGAGGAAAATCGATAAAGATGGCTATCAAGTTGTTCCCCTGATTTCTGATTTATGGAAGAAGAATCAGAATGCTAATTTCATGAGCACTTCTACTGTTACAAGTAATGTTCTAGATTTACGAAGAATTGATCAGCGTGTGGACAGTTTAGAGTACAATGGGGTGTTGGACCTCATAGCAGATGTGCAGTTGATGTTGCAGAATGTTGTTCAATTTTGCAATTACTCATATGAGGTATGCTTATTTCATTCTCATCTTAATACTTCTTCTAAGAAACTAAATTTCTGAAATCATGCAAATTATTGGCATGTATTTGTCTAATTATGAAATGTTTGTGGATGATTGAATATAAGTCTTGTTAATTGAAAGCCACCTGTGTGAATTGAAAGCTTTCATTATGTCTATAATTATTTGAAATTACATATTTATAGTACTTTTATTAAATCTCTGAGAAGAGCTTTTGTAGGTGGTTTTCCAAAGTCATCATCTTGTTTTAGTTGGTTGGTACAATTACCAGAGTGAGTAGCCCTCATATTGAGGTATCTAGTCAGTGGCTAGTGTAAAGGATATTAGAAAATTACTTATTTTCATAAATATATAAGATAACCAAATGTGTTGGAAACAGATTAAAAGAAATTAAAAAAAATATATAAGGTAACTAAGAAAAAGTAATTTGACATATAGTTGTTATTAGAGGTCTTTAACAAGCAAACTGTTTGTAGGTAGCTTGTTTTCTCGAGGTCTATCTTGAAAATAGCTCACTCAATTAGTATATGAGCTGAGGTTGATATTTGCCCTGCTTGCTGGATGTTAAGGTTCGACTTGATTAAGCTTCAAATGCATATCATAATCAATAAATATACCATACATTATTTTTTCTTGTTATTATTTGTAATGTTTTATTGAATTCTATCAATGGATTTTGTGCATAAATAGGAATTCCATATTTGTATATTTACCTGTCAAAAAATGGATAGTGCATGTATGTCCTATCTAACACTTTAAAATTTGCACATTACCTTCCTGCCATCTTGTTTCTGTTTGTCATTTGGGCCTGGCTTAATTGACTAATTTTCCTAAATAAGACATTCTTTATAAGGGGAGTACCTCTTTTTTTTGGCTAGATGTGTATATGTAGTTTATGCTTTTTGATGGTAAATCAAGTAATTAAGCACTTTTTGGAGACTTTATGTGCAAGAATCCTTGGAAAGATAAAATGATAACCATAATTCTAATTTGAAGGATGTCATCTAACAATGGCAGCACATGCGCAATATTTGAATTTTGGAGGGGCACATATGCAAGTTTCAGGTTTTCGGAGGGATATACATGCACAATTAGGCGCTTTTTGAAGTGCATATATGCAAAAATCCCAATATTTTATGTATAAAAAAAGAATTCCATGGATTACGATTTACTTTCAAGGTTCCTTGTTGGTGAAATGGTAGACACGCAAGACTCAAGATCGCATGCTAAAGAGCATGGAGGTCGCGATGTTTACTTTCTAGGAACATTCGAAAAAGTTTGTTTGATGTCTAACAGTGTAGAATGGAGATTAGTCCAGCCTATGTATGTGAAAGCCATGGCGGATCTTAAGATCTTGCCGGTCCTTTGAACAGGCTGATTGCAAAGCAGCTTTAGATCACACTTAATTCTGAGTTTGAAATTTGCTTGATCACTAAACAAGCCATGCTTGAGGATGCCAGTGGTAAAATGCAACTCAAAGTCAGGCCTTTCCAGGCCCACTTCCAACCCTAACAAGGAAAGATCTGGGGGAGAGGAAAATTGAGCTTGTGGATTTATAAAAGAATGAAAAGAGAGGTTCTAGCCTGCCTTTTGTATAGGAGAAAAGAGATGGAGGTATAAGGTTCCATATTTATATTTCAAAAACTTGTAGATTGTAGAGTGCAATCCTATTGACTTTGGGACTTTCTTGTATTTGAAGTATAACTAGGATTATCTGACAGTCCCTATTAATGTACATTTCTAATGGAGAATAAATTTTGGGCTAATTGATAATTTGATATGCATTACTTAAGGGCTTCCATTCCAGCTGAGACTTTCCAAAGGCCATCCAAACATCGCTTGTTTAATCTTTTGGAGAACATAGAGGAGATATGTCTCAAAGAACATGAGTCCTAAGACACTCTTCTATTCATCATTGGTGCATGAGCACTGACAGCCCAACTGATAACAAATTGTTGTTTTTGGTTCTGCCTATGCTTTACTGTCTTGGAGTTGAATTTGAAGCTCCTTATAAGAAATGCCAAATGTCGTGTAGACCCGACATCTGAATAGAGAAAACAGGGTTCATGTGAGGTTTTCTCAATTAACTTCTTCATTTGGTTCAGCTTCATTTCCTTTAAAAGATGGTAATTTCTTTTCTTCCATGCAAACTTTTGTGTTCCTTCCTATTCGTCTTTTTCCTTCTTGATGAAAAGGATCTGCCAATCGAGCGGTAAGTCATTCTTCTGGTATGAAAGGGCAGAAATGTCCGTTCTCAAAGTGGTCTAAGATCTTGCAGATAGTTATCTCCACCAGTTGACAACCCAAGAGGATGTGCCAATATTTGTTGTCTGTCCATACATCTGTAGACTTCTCTAAAGGTAGGTAGAAAAATAACCTGATCTAGTAGTTTCAAGCATTCCCAACAGTCCTCTATGAATGTTTGTATCAAACAGAGAAGTAGCATCCACCATTTAGTTTACTGACTGGGGAGATGCGATTATTCTTGATATGGTTGGGGCTCCGCAACTCTTTTATGCAGGCTGTGTTTTTTCTGATTGTCAGGGCACTAAACTAGGTTCAATACACGTCCTCGTATTATCAGCAATAGACCATGCTGGGGGTTAAGGAAACATGTTGATATGCTGTTTTGGTATTGTTTTTAGGGATTTTAAAGTGATTAGCTGGTGCCTTGGTAAAGCAGTAAAAATATTTAACCGTGGCTTTTTATCTCCGGGTATATATACATCATCATCTTTGAAACCCCGCTCACATATAGTTTTTCATTACTCGATAATTTTTCCTCTCTGTCCCAATCATGGGCCTCAGAAAATCTGACCTAAAGATCTTAAGATGAAAGAGTTTAGGGACACTATTCTACTGATGTCAAGACTGATTGGAGGGTGAAAATGATTAGAAGCTAATGTTGGGAGGTACTAACACTGAAGTGAAGCATTAGTCTCTCTGTGTAGATACATGATCCTTTAGGTAAGGTCTTGTTAATCTTTCAATTCTCTATGCAGGTAAAATATGAAGCTCGAAAACTTCATGACATGTTCTTTGATATCATGAAGATTGCGTTCCCGGATACAGACTTTCGAGAAGCTAGAAATGCATTCACTTTTCCCTCTCCTGGAGGAACTGGGAGTGCCCTGTCTCCGAAACTGGCTGCCTCAAGCCAAAGCAAGCCACATCATCATAAGACTGTCACAGATGTAAAACCAGAGCCAGGTCCTGTCAAGCTTGCACCTCGTGGCCCTGTGCCTCCGGATGAAGACGGGGGGAGGGCTCGTGGCCGCCCCTCCAAGTCCCAGAAGGAATCCAAGCCTGCCGGTGGGAGCGGCGGGGAGCATTCAGCGCCTGAACTCTCGCCTCTGCTGACACACCCAGGGAATCTGGTCATTTGCAAGAAGAAGAGGAAGGATAGGGACAAGCCTGCTGTGAAGAGAATGGCCCCCATGTCTCTGCCTGGCCCAGGGCCGGCAGGCCCTTTATCTGCGGCTAACCCACGTCAGGTGGGTCCCAAGTCCCCGCCCAGCACCAATCGTAGTCCCAGAATCCCAGTCCACAAGGATGCATACCCAACTCAACAAGCATTGCATCCCAATCAGTGGGCTTATCAGCCAGCACAGCAGGCTGTTGGTGGGATAGGCGGGCCTCGAAGCATGGACGAAGTCCAGTGGGCCAAGCCTGTGAAGAAAATGAGGACAGATACTGGTAAAAGAAGGCCGAGCCATCTGTGAGTTATGATGTGTTTGTATGTCCTACTTTGTATGCTCTGGCAATCGAGAGGTGATGCATCCCCACCACCCTTTCTCTGTATGCTGCTTTTTACATCCCCCAAAACCTCTCTCATTTGATGGTAGTGGCTGTGATGATAGTGTTTTACAAATTCAAGGAAAGACAGGAGGGAAAGAAACAGTTTCTGAGCAATGAATTTTCTCATGTTTCTGTTTTTAAAATGTCTGTGAGGTATCTTGAATTCCTTGGCATCTTCCAGCAAATTAATGGTACTTTTGTTTCTGTTTTGACTCCCTGTTATCAGAGGCAGGGCTGGTGGAAGGAGCATGCGTTTTCTTCATCATGAATCTTCTCCCATCATTTACTGGTGTAGAAACTGGCAGGACCTCGGCTGCTTTTCACTGACAGCTCCAGTTCTAATGTCTCCTGAGAAAGAGGGGGGGGGGGGGGGGAAGGGATAGAGCTGACATGTCATCTGGTCTGACACATGGTCTCCACCTGGATGATCATTCCAAGAGCTGGCATGTCCCATCTTTCTCCTTACAAGGAAAATCTATCAGCTTTTTAGTTTTCGGTGCAAAAGACTGAGGTCTTTATTTTTGTTGGATTATGTTTTTTTTTTCATTTAATCAAGCTAGCCAGATGGGAATGACTAGATCCCAATTGGACAATGTAAATGGTGCTTTTCACAAGCTGATTGTTCTTGGCAATTCACCATAGTAGTGCTATTTAGGCTTTGGAGAAAAACACTGGCATTGCTTGTCCTATAGACGAGAGAGAAAATAAATAAATAAATGGTTGCCATTAGATGGATCCAACAGTAGTTAAAAAAACATACTGAAACTGTAAAATGAATTAAAACTCGATATTTTCAAATAATTAAATGAGGATATATAAAGCTAGATCCTAAATTTGAATATTGTGGTGTTAGTTATCTATGTTAATAGGAGAATGCAGATTGGTCAGATGCATAATGGCAATTAAGTTTCTGCTTCAGTCTACTTGCAGTACGAGGGGACTTCAAGATTTACACGTGTTTCATGGTATATTTACTACAACCAAGGGCATGTGATGGTAAGCACATATATCAAAATCTATTGTGCAGTGGAGGTGGTTGCAGTGGATTTGCCTTTTAGATGCAGCTATCTTTTGTTTATCAGTGTTTGGCGAGGAATCACTTGCCAGGCCCAAGCTGACATGAGTCCTAGGCTTGCAGTCCTGTGAGTGAAGGTGGCCATTAGCTCTGTGTTTTGTGGTAAGATTCGAAGTATCGATGTTTATGTACAGTGCTCTGCAGTGCCAATTCATGTGGTCTACTGTATAAAAATATAAAATTAGAAGAATGAAAATATGTACAAAATTAGATAAGTATTTTGGATATGTTCTAGTTATCCATGATGGCCTGGTACAATCGATCATTTTAAGTGATGCTTTGTGATCAAATCGCCCTTCCATTCCTTTCGAGCAATTGCTCGAACAGTTTAGGATGCTCATTCTTTGGCCTACAAGTAAACTACATCTTGCATGCTTAAACGATTTGAGCATTCATCAAAATGCAGCCAGTGGAACCATCAATCTCATTGGATAACTTGTGCTTGCATATGCAATGGGCGTGAATAATTAGTATAGTAATGGAAGGTGCCAAAAGTTGCAGAAGAATATATTTGAAAAAAGAAGGAAAAATATTCCAACCAGAGATTCAGATATTAGTTTTAAATTTTTTTAGTTATTATTAGAAAGAGATTTTTAAGCAATAGGCTGCACTACAACGCGTAGCCTTCGTTTATTTGCAAGCGGCCTTCTTTTAGAAGCACTCTATCCACAGTAAGTCCTGTTGAAGGTGGGATTTCAACCCAGAGCTCTTATACCAAGAGTCCAAAAGGACAAACTGGTGAATAATGAGACTACAGTAATGGATCAATCAAAACTTAAGGATGTACTCTGAAATTCAAAGATCATATGACCCTCTCCTAGTTCTCTCTTGCTCCGTTTCCTTTCCTTAATGGAGAGATGAGTCATATGACACCAATACAACAGCCAAGCATCCGTGCAAGGCCTCGGTGTGAATGCAAAGACCATAAATACGAGATATTCTTGTGGAAAGAAGACCCAGTGTTATATATTTGAGAATTCATGCAGCGGCGTGTATTTAGTTTCACATCCGTTATGCACCGATTAGATTTTGAATATTTATATAGGGGTAAAAATCTAAATAATACCTTTCAACTAGTCTTTTTGGATGAGATCATGCATTGTTACAATATATTGTACATATCATTTGGACAATGCAAAGAAATATTCCTCCGTCTATGAATTTATATTTCTTTTATTGTTCCTTAGCTTTTCTCGAAATGAGAGATTGCTCCATGCTTCTTTAGCATGCCAAAAACACTCAGACAACTTCTCGTTAAACTATAACAAAGCGAAAAACTAACGGACCTTTTTCAGCGAGGTAGCTAATTATTTGATTAATTGATTTGGTGCCGCCGCCTATAAGAATTCTTGTCTCCAAGCAGGCAAGCAAGGTATTAGGTAATTCATCGATAACAAATTATCAATTGTTGCCATAGAAGATGTGTAAAAAAATAAAAGGTTTTTAATAAGAGGTGCAATAGGTGCTCCTGCTTAAGCTTGCTCGGATCATTGGAATTTAAAGATGAAGGCTGCGAGGCTCCTATTCATACAACTTAATCCCTTGGCTACTTCGGCCAAGCACACTGAAGACAGCCATGCGCCAAAATAACACTTTGTTATGGATAAGGCTCATGATCACAGGTGTATACATTAATTGCATCCATCCTGGTTTCCTTCAACTTGCCATAGTCTTAGTCCACAAGTACTGCACCACCACACTGGAGATGTGTGAAGCCCAATGACAATTTTTGAATACAATCCAAGGAAAAGAGTGAGGTTAAAATATTACCACCCTCACATGCAAGTGTAGCAATGGGGACAAACTACTCGATAAAATCAAATTTTTGTCCTCTATTTGGTACAAAAGATGGATTGAAGGAAGGAAGGATGGAGGAAGAAGGATGGATGGGTCTTCCATCCATTATTTGGTGAACATTGGAAGGATGGATAAGAATGATTCCCTCCCCTATTTGGTATAGGAGGAATGAAAGGAAGAATGGATGATATTTGTATGGCATTTTTACTAAACTACTTTTTGATAAAAGAAAATGGAATATGGGTCTCTTGTCTTCTGTTAAAAAAATAACGAGAGAGAATTTTGTCAACTTATAAATCCACTCCTAGCTCATATGCTCTATCTATCCTTTCTTAGTGGGCCAGAATGGATGGACAAGATGGTGTATCTATCCTTCCAACTTCATCCATCCTCTCCCTTGTGACCCCAACCAAGCATAGGGTTAGGTTCTTGGGGGATTAAATTCGGATGCACTCATTAGGTCAGATGATGATCTTTCTCAATCGAACATCAATAAACTAATAGCTCAAAATATGGTCCAATCCTGTAAACATAAACACACGTCATCTGAATTCAAACTGAAGGTGTTTTTGTATCTTTTCTATCAGTTTCCATATTAAATTTTGTCATGTACTCGTTATTAGGCTAAAGCATGGATTTAGCTCCCCAAGTAATTACATCAAGCTCAAGTCGAAGTACATAGAATCTGACCCAAATATTTTGACATTTAGCTATATCTTATCACAAGGGCATGTGCTTTTTAGGTGAGTAGTCCACCTTGGGTCTTTAAGCTCCATCTTTACATAAAGATGGTCCCTTATTCTTCTTATATTTTCTACTCTGCAGCACGCATGCTCCTAAAAAAAAAAACACTTAGGCCTTTAGACTCTAACCTAATGCTCTAAACTCAATTAGTTAACTAAGTTTTGTCAGTAGAAATTGTTGTTGCTTAAGAATACCATGGAAAATTTCTGGAGCTTTGGCCCTCATCATGAGCAGTGGCCCTCCATAGTTGACTGCTTTCCACTTTGCAGGCTACCCAGCGTGAGGAGTTCTCCAATATAATAAGCTAAACACATATTTTTTGCCTAGTCACCTAGAAACATCAGCCATTGTGTGGCTAAACCTTATTTGCTAACTTGGGTCCCTTTAATGAGGCTCTAAGGTTAAGGCAAGGGGTCACAAACTTTAAGGTGTTGGCTGGATGGGGATTTTAGGGGAGCATAGGTGGGGACAAGATTAACACAATGAGAGGCATATGCCGGATGGCTCTATATGTATATATAAAGTCTGATTTCTAAAGGGCTCATTGCATTCTTTTCTCGCCACCTCGGGAATGCTCCCGGAGTTTATTTATTTAAATATGCTTTGATTATTATTTTATCGAAAATTAGCTTATAATAATTTTTAATGATTCGATTAATAAACAAATTGTAAAAGAAAAAAAAAAATATATTTTTGAAAGTGGTCACATGGAATCTTGTCTTAAGTGGCCCCAAGTTGAAGCCTAGAGAAGCATGTACCCTAGGTCCCTTGGCAAGAAACTATTTTTGGCCAAGAGAAGGACATTAGCAAGGGAAATAATACTTGTGGTTCCTCATGCACCTCCTACTGTGGCATGTGTGAAGCCATTAAGCCCAATAAAGAAACAGTGGCAAATCCTTTGTGTGGAGGACTAGCTCTCAAGGTGTGGGTTGTCTCCTCACCAAGAGAGAATCTCCCCTCCATCCTTGTGGACAGTGAAAGCCACCACTTTTTCCCCTTTTTCTCCCAAGGCATTCAAGACACCTAAGCAAACAAAGGGACTTGGCTTAATTTCTACCACAGCCCTAGATCTGTGGCAAGACCACCCTCATGTTTCAAAGGCAACCACATGCAATTTGTACTGGATTGAGATGTCTGTCTTATGAGAGCATACCCTTAGAGTAGATCTTGTGCAAGGGTCTATTCATTTTAAAGTCAACCTTTGTGGTCCAAAGGATGCACATCACTTTCCACAACCTTCTTGTGGTGACTTACTCAACTGATTGAGATAGGACTGCTGCCAACTGTCCACTTTCATTAGCAGATCCTGAATCAAAGTTGTGCATGGATAATAGAGAATACACCAATGACCTTGTATGGTGTAAAAGAGACAAGCTTCTAGTCTTTTTTCCTACATGTATTGGTTCAGGTTGAACTAAACTTATCAATGGAATCTATTTTTGTTTTCAGTCCGTATGTGTCTGACCATTGTATTCAACTAGCTGGATTGAATCATTCATCTCTTACACTCTATCATGAGTCAAGATGGCAATGAAGCATTGAGAGAATTTATTACTAATCCAACTATTGTTTTCAGTTATCCCTTCCCAAGAAATTATACCTTGGCCCTATGTTTATCTAATAGGGTACTTTTGCTAGAATCAATATTCTTTGTGTCATAAAATTTATGGAAGCAAACATTTTTATTTCATATTAAAGTATGTCCATCCAACTCTTTTCCCAAAAAAATGTCCAACAATTTCTAGACATTAAAAATAATTGACATATTCATATTATTCTCCATATTTTCTTATAGGTGCTCCAACTACACAATCTATACTGAATATTCCACTTACTTCTATAATTAGCATCAGATGCCTTCAAGTGTTGAAAAAGAATATTTTAGATTTTGATAGGTAATGTCAAGAACTCTGATTGTAATTACTGTACTTCTAATGTGAGGAATGGAAAGTGCCAAGGCATGCAGATATGGGTATTGCTGACAAAAAGGAACAAAAAGATATAGACAACACAGCAGCATCCCACGAGGTACTTTCTGCCAAAAATGTTTTCATATTTGCAAATAATAACTAAATCATACTCAGAAAAGTAATGGACATGCCATTGCATACATTTGAAACTACTAAAATTGTAAGGATCCGTGTCAGCGTGTATTTAGTCTCATAGTGGCTATTCGCTAGGTAGATCTTGGTTACTTATATAAGATTAAGAAATCCAAATAATACCTTCCAGCTAGTTTTTTTGGATGAGGTCATAGATTGATACTAATAGTATCAGAGTGGACTCAACCCATAACCTACGTGGACTAGAGGACACTACAACACGGCTTTATTGGACTGACCACAAGCCGACTGTGGTACTTGTAATTAGATTTAAATTGATTCGAACCCTTAGCCTAATGAAGATGCTAAGGCTTAAATAGAATGAGTATGTTAGGACCCGTGCGAGCGTGTGTTTAGTCCCACATTTATTATCGCCGGATAGATTTTGGATACTTATATGGGATTAAGAAACCCAAATAATATATTCCGGCTAGCTATATTGGGTGAGGTCCTGTATTGTGACAATGGTATGCAAACGGATCCGACTCATAACCTATGTGGATTAGAGGACACTGCAACACAGATCCATTGAAGCTGACCACGAGCCGATCGTGGTGCTTATGATTAGATTTGAATAGATTTGAACTCTTAGCCCGACGAGGACGTTAGAGCTTAAAAGGGAGAGTATATGAGGTATGTGGATTAGGGGATACTGCAGTACGGATCTATTGGGGCTTATTACGGGCCGATCGTGATACTTGTGATTAGATTTGAATGAAACTTTTAGTTTGGCGAGAACGTCAGAGCTTAAATGGAGAGAATATATAAGGATTCGTGCAGGTATGTGCTTAGTCTCACGTTGGTTATTCGGTGGATAGAACTTAAGTACTTATATAGTATTAAAAAATTTAAATAATATTTTTTAGCTAGCTATTTTGGATGCGATGTGGGATGTTACAGAAACTAAATCACAATCGGACAAGAATGATTCAGTTATCACCTATTAACTTCCAGACTGAAAGACACCAAAAGGACAACCAACCCCATGAGGTGCCCTGGAGCTGGTCACTCCTTTGCCCCATGGTTATTCTATCTTCACCCTCCAATCTTTCCAGCACACCCCTTCTAGCTGGTCCCCTCCCTGCAGGAGTATTTCTTTATAAAGAAAAGGAACCACATAGAATATCATGGCAAAATGGGGTTGGAAGCAGGAAACCAAATAAAGAAGACATGAAATGAGAAACCAGTCAAGAGGATCTTATCTCATACCTACTGCTAGATTTCTCCTTTTCCCCCATGGAGATGTATTAAACTCTTAACACAAAGTCTGCCTGGCCTGAAAGTAAGTGAGGGAAGGAAGACTCCTTTGGATTGGGCTTTGTAAAGAGAAGGAATTAAAGGAAAATAATGTAAGTTCCCTCCACCTTCATCAATCAACCTGTCTTCTTTCTCAATCTATGGAAATATAGGTTGTTTTCAGGTCCCTCTCAAGCCCCTTATCATACAGTTTTAATGCTTCTTTGCCTTTCCCCTGTTTTTAACAAAGAGAACAAACTCACAAAAGAGAGAATCCGAACAGGTCCGGTGTTTCTGATAGCCCAATGATAGTTTCCTGCTCCTTTTGAATTCTGAAATTCTTAACCTGTGGTGAGAGATGTTCAGATCTGGTCTGTGTAAAAGTTCTGGTCGTTCTTTCTTTCAAACTCATTATTTGATTTCTTTTGATATGTCAAAAATATGATTTTTGGAATCTTAAAAATTGTTTTTTTTTTCTTCCAAATGAAATGTTTAAATTTTAGATCTTGAGACTCTTTTATGCAGATCTAGACATTAGGAGGGATTTCTGTATCTTTGCATTGAATACTCAACGGTAGAAAATTTCCTAGATGTGGATGCGTGAAGAAGCTCCTTTCGTTTTAAGTTATAACAAGTCTTGTTTCTACTGTAGCAATTGAATTGATGGACGTGCATCAGATTTTGTGTACAAATAGAGCGATTTTTCTTAGAGATGTATCAATATGGGCAATTTCCATTTTCCATCATTATGTGTGGGTTGAACCTTTTTATCTTTTCTTTTCTTCCAAAACGTTTTATTTTTCCCCCTCCTTTTTCTTGTTTTAGATGTGCTGGGAGTCATATGTACCATATCCTTTAGAGTTGCTAGATGTTAAAAATTTCATATCTTAATTTGAGTTAACTTTTACAGTTTACTGTCTTGATCAAGGTGTGTCTCAATGATATTTCAGACGTTTCTTGTTCCACTTAGTAAGTGACGTTCCAGGAAACTGGTATTTTCTTCCTCACGAAGTTATAAATTGAGTGTTTGAGTGTTATTTTTCTAAATTTAAGTTTATTTGGATACTGAATCTTTTTCCCCCGTTTTAGATTCAGGAAACCTTTGATGATGTTTCGCCGAGTGAGACTAGATCGAGGATTCTTGTTTCTATACCTAAAGCAAATTTATTTCTTTTATTTTGAAGATGTTGTATTCCAATCTGAACATGTGCATCCTCATGCCTCATCCCCTCCCCCGAAACCATGCAGGAAACCAGATGTTTATTTCTCACAGATTTTTAACTTTGACAGTGCATTATTTTGTATTTGATAGCCATTTGGTCATCCATGATCTTGGGCTCCAACTAATTTTCCACTTACTCTGAACTAGAAGGTGAGAGAATCAGTATTCTCCAGAGATTTCGGACAGACAGTATGGTAGTGAAATATTAATTAGATGCTATATTTTGGAAGTTTTGGGCCTTCTTTATCTTTATCTAAAGTTTTAGTTCTAGTGATTTAGAGTTTTTAGAAGTGAAGTACTTATTCTTCCAACTTAAGATGCCAATTTGTTGAACTGCTCCATTACCATTTTCAGAGGTGCTTGCGTCCTACAATGTTTTAAAGTTCAAACATATAGAGAGTGGGATTCCGTATGAAGATGGATATATGGAGCTTCAACAAGAAAGCTCCAATCTTGGGGTGTTGTCTGCCACAAACTCAAGGAATCTTTCATCTTCTTCCTCAGCATTTGTCTCTGCAAGTCAGTCACCTTTCTTCTCCCCACGATCGCCGGTGCATGGCTCCGAACCAGTCCGACCCGACACCGCAAATGCCTCTAATGGTGTCGTTATAAATGATCATCTTGGTTCTAGCACTGTGACCAGACAACCAGAATCCTTATCTAATATCAACTTTGTAGCATCTGATGTTTCTCCGGCTCCAAGTTTCTGCACTTCCAGTAATTTTGGAACCCCAGGAAATGTTTATAACAACCCTGGTCTGGTTTCATCCTTCAATGGTATTTGCAATGGCAGTTCATCTAATTACAGTCAAGCAACCAGCAACGGTCACTTTGCTCGTAGAGAGAAGCAGAAGAGATTAGGAAGAATCCAGCCAAAATGTTCATTTACTCAGCCTTCAACTTCAGTTTGTTCAGCTAGTAGGCTTAGGAGTTGTGATGTGTACTTAGGATTTCACGGACAGAAACCTTCCTTGCTGAGGTTTGCCAATTGGCTTCGCGCAGAGTTGGAAATCCAGGGGATCAGTTGCTTTGCATCTGACAGAGCCCGGTGCAGGAGTTCGCGGAGCTATGATATGGTTGAAAGAATAATGAATGCTTCTACCTATGGAGTGGTGATCCTCACAAAGAAGTCATTTGGAAATCCTTACAGCATAGAGGAGCTTAGAAATTTCTTGGGCAGGAAAAATCTGGTTCCAATCTACTTTGACTTGAGCGCCGCCAATTGTCTTGCGAGAGACATAATAGAGAAGAGGGGGGAACTGTGGGAGAAAAATGGCGGTGAGTTGTGGATGCTGTATGGTGGCTTGGAAAGGGAATGGAGGGAAGCTGTCGATGGACTTTCCCGGGTGTTGGATTGGCAATTGGAGGCATATGATGGTAACTGGAGAGAATGCATACTGCAGGCTGTGGCTCTTTTGGCCATGAGATTGGGGAGGAGAAGTGTGGTGGATAGAATAAATCGGTGGAGAGAAAGGGTGGAGAAGGAGGAGCTCCCTTTTCCTCGGAATGAAATTTTTGTTGGCCGGAAGAAGGAACTCTCTGAGTTGGAGCTCATCTTGTTTGGCGATGTCAGAGGGGATGGAGAAAGAGAATACTTCGAACTCAAGACCAGGCACAGGAAAAGAACTTTGTTGATTGGAAGGGCTGAGAACAATTGTGAGGATAAAAATGCGAAGGATCAGCAATCAGAAAGCAGCATGAAAGGAAAAGAGCCAGTTCTGTGGAAGGAGTCTGAGAAGGAAATTGAGATGCAGAGGCTGGGCAGTCCGCATAGGCAATGCCGCCCTCTGAGGGGCAAAATTGGAGGGAAGCATGGCAGGAGGAAAAGATCAACAAAGATACTGTACGGGAAGGGCATTGCTTGTGTGTCAGGGGATTCAGGAATTGGTAAAACGGAATTGGTTTTGGAATATGCATACAGATTCTCCCAGAGATACAAGATGGTTTTGTGGGTGGGAGGGGAAACCAGATACATTCGGCAGAACTATCTAGCTCTGCGCACTTTCCTGGAAGTTGATCTCAGCATTGAGAGCCATTGTCCTGAAAAAGGAAGGATAAGGTGCTTTGAAGAGCATGAAGAAGAAGCGATTGGGAGAGTAAGGAAAGAGCTGATGCAAGATATACCATTCCTGGTTGTCATAGATAACTTGGAGAATGAGAAAGACTGGTGGGATCGAAAAGTTGTAATGGATCTCCTGCCACGATTTGGTGGAGAAACTCATTTCATAATAACCACACGTCTTCCTCGAGTGATGAACTTGGAGCCCATGAAGCTTTCGTACTTATCTGGCGTCGAGGCGATGTCTTTGATGAAGGGAGGTATGAAGGATTATCCAGTAATCGAAATTGATGCTCTCAGAGCCATCGAGGAGAGAATTGGCAGGCTCACATTAGGCCTTGGCATCGTAGGAGCTATCCTTTCTGAGCTGCCAATAACTCCGAGTCGGCTGCTCGACACTATAAATAGAATGCCTTCAGCGGATTTGGCATGGGGTGATAGAGAAGTTCTTATATTGAGACGGCACACAGTCCTTGTCCAGCTCTTAGATGTCTGTCTTTCGATATTCGACCATGCAGATGGACCAAGGAGCTTGGCAACCAGAATGGTTCAAGTAAGTGGCTGGTTTGCTCCTTCGGCAATTCCAATACCTCTCTTGGCTTTGGCTGCACATAAGGTTCCAGAGAAGCGTCATGGTGCTCCAGTCTGGAAGAAGTGCTTGCGTGCGCTAACCTGCAGCAGCTTTACAACATCTCATATCAAGAGATCTGAAGCTGAAGCATCGTCCATGTTGATGAGATTTGGGATTGCAAGGAGTAGCAGAAAACCGGATTGCGTCCATTTTCATGAGCTTGTCAAGCTGTATGCTCGCAAACAGGGGGCCACCCAAGTTGCTCATGCTATGTTTCAAGCAGTTTCCCTTAGAGGCTCCATCTCTCAATCTTCTGACCATCTATGGGCAGCTTGCTTCTTACTTTTTGGATTTGGGACTGATCCTGTTGTTGTGGAGCCGAGACCATCTGACTTGCTATATTTCATAAAACGTGTAGTGTTGCCTCTAGCCATACATACATTCATCACCTTCTCTCGCTGCAATGCAGCATTAGAACTTCTACGCCTCGCAACTGATGCATTGGAAATTGCTGCTGAGTCCTTGGTGTCAAGAGCTGAGAAATGGTTTGATAAATCACTCTGTTGCATTAGACCAGTTCAATCTGATCACACATATCTTTGGCAGGAACTGGCACTCTCGAGAGCAACTGTTCTAGAAACTAGGGCAAAACTAATGCTTAGGGGTGGCCAATATGACGTAGGGGATGACCTTGTTAGGAAAGCTATTTTTATTAGGACTTCAATATGTGGTGAGCATCATCCAGACACAGTAGCTGCTCGAGAAACACTTTGTAAGCTTGGAAGACTTCTCACAAACATTCAAGTTAGCTGATCTTGTGTAGTTCCTTCTCGTTCACTATATATTCTTTCATGTGATTTTACATTAGAATCACAGAAATGTCTCAGCTTCTAATAACAGGGAAATTGCCTGGAATACCTTTCCTTTTCCACTTTGCTCTAATTCTTATCTTTTTGTTTTGCTCTTGCACAAAGCATAGTTGATAATTTTTAAATTAGTTTCAAAGTTTGAGTTTCATAATCTTTTAAAGATCATGCATTGCTGTTAATCTTTTAAATATCATGTATTGCTCTTCTGTTGATGCCATCTGGTAGCTAATCCATCATGTGCAGATGATAACTGTCATTTTTTTTTGGTAGTTTCGTAGCTAATGATGGTATATTATGTACGCTTTAGGCCTACTAAATTTCACACAGGGGCCTCTAATAGCTATGATGGCACAGACTGTTACTTAATTTTACAAATAACCATATTCATCAGAATTTATATTCATCCCGTAGTTTATGATAGCTTATTATGTCCTCGAGGCTCTGATTTATACTAAATTCACAACCCCTGCAATTGTCTTGTGTTCCTTGCTTTTCCTCCAGCTTCATATTATGATGTTACATGAATTATGATGAATGCAGTTAAATATATATTAAATGAGGAGAATGTTACATCATAAGAGGATAAAAAAATAGAGTTCGACTACACACTTCAAGTTAACTCCTTATTAAAGGAGTCAACAATTTTAAAATCAATGATAGATTACCCAAAGTAAAGATCCAAACCATTAAATATGATCTAGACTAAAATCAAAATTCATATATTTTGGTGCTCTGTAACTTATGAATCAAGCGGTACAAAATTGAATAGCATCAATTGCACTAGTACGACATAATATATGGTTGGGTACATAAATTGAGAAGTTGCTTTATGTATCATGATTTTTGTATCTTAAAACATTAGTAGATTTAAATTTACTAGTTTTGATGATTAGATTATAATAAAATTCTATATCATGTTATTAAAACTATCCATCTTGACACCTATTGATGATTAGGTTAAAAACCACCAAAATACATAAACTTTGATTTATGGGCATTTTTAATAGTGTAGATCTTGTTCGATGGTTTGGATTTTGATTTATGGACATTCTATCTATAATGATACATCATTACTATCATCGTAAATCATTATTACTATGATGGAAAAAAGTTCTCGAGGCTTTTATTGCATCTTAGTATTATTTACATATTAGTTCACGTAGGTTAGTCTTAACTGCCTTAGGAGGAAGAATGTCATTCAGAAACCATATTTTTTTCACCATATTGTATGTTTCAATGGATTAACCAGTTGGCTAACATATTCATCTAGTTGTTTATACAAGTAAAAGAATGCTGGTATATCACTGCCCAAGCCTCTCAAATATTCAGTGGGTTATTCTATGGCTCGTTTGGTTCGCGGGAAGCATCTTCCCTCCTAGAAATATGATTCCTGAGAAACAAATTCTTAGAAAGAGAATGCCTAGGAAAGTACTTTTGGCATGTTTGGTTGACCATGGAAAAGTGACAAATTTTCTAAATGCTTATGCTTGGTTGGCCATCCATTTTCCTAGGAAAGTTATATATAATTTCTGTTATGCCCTTAATAAAAATTAGGTCTTTAATGCCTCTTTAATGCTTCTTTAATGCTGAAGGGCTTTTTTGGAAAAAAGTAAAAATGGAGTGATTCCCGCCTCATGGGAAAGTAACTTTCCCATGTTTCTCATGGAAAAGACTTTTCCATAAAATGTGGAAATCATATTCTCATGGGAATACAACTTTTTCGTCTCTCTTCTTTGAAAACTCCAACCAAACAAGAGGCATCTCATTACTTTTCCGTTGACCATACTTTTCCTCCTCCTTTTTCCGCGAACCAACAAGCCCTGAGGGACTGTTTGCATGGAAGTGGACTCAAAAGTCTTGCAAGTCATGAGCCACTTCTAGATGTTTGGCTGCAAGTGAAGAAACTGACACAACTTGTTTACATTATGTATCTCATTTTCACAAAGAAAATTTAGTTAAAAAGGTATGGAATCGAAGTCCTTTATGTCAATTGAAGTGTCGTTTTAGATTTCCATCATTGTGTTTGAAATATTGAGCTATAGTGCCATTTCCCTTTTGTTCACCATGTGGCGACGCGAAGGCATCTCAAAATCACTTGCAAATACTTTGTTGTCCAAATGATTGGTGTTCTATGCTCTGAAAATGGTTTTCATTTTGGGAATAGGATAGCCTTCAGCAATATTGAGCTATGCTAAGTAGTTTCGGTGAAAACATTGATGGATGCACTTCTGTTGTCTTACAATATGCATTTATTTTCTCTCAGCATATTACAACCTTTCTCCATAATAATAGAACAAAAATCATATGGGGCAGGCATCGGAGAAAGGCATATAGGGCAGGCTTTCTATTTTGCTACATTTTTCCTAGTGTCCATCTTAAAGAACAAACCTAAAAGCCAAAGACTCTTTTTACTAATGGAGTCGCCAGTCTCGTAATTTTTTAAAACACGCCATTCTCTTTCTTACTCATTTTTAGAATGTACTTTTTATTGGTATATACTCTATGGCCAGTTGATAGACATCAAGCAAATTAATCATCTAATAAGTTAATATACGCCTTTAGATAAATCGATTTTTAGAACATGTCGTTCACCAATATACAGTACATGGTTAGATGATACACATTTATTAAATTAGTTATTTGGTAATCCAATATACATCTCTAAATAAATTGATGCATAGTTTTTGGAACATTATATTCGCTAATATACAGTACATGGCTGGATGATACTCACTCATCAACTTCATGATACTGCAAGCCTCTTTGATCACATTCAACAGTGATTCAATATACCTCTCAAGGTAAATTGATACATAGTTTTCAGAACATACTTTTTATCAATACACGGTATATAGCTAGGTGATACACATTAAGCAAATTAGTCATCTAGTACGCCAATATACATATCCAAGTAAATTGATGCATAGTTTCCATAATACAATATTCATCAATACCAGTACACAATACACAACTTTCTAGCTTAGTCTAATTTACTAAGTGTGTATTATCTAGTTATGATTGTATACTAGCGAACACCATATTTTAGAAACTATATATCAATTTATCTAGAGGTGTGTATTGGCCTACTAGATGCTTAATTTACTCAGTGCATATCATCTAGCATTGTAGTGTGTACCGGTAAAAAGCACGTTCTAAAAACATGAAAAAAAGAGGATGGCACACTTTTTTTTTAATCACGAGATTGATGACTCCGCTAGAAAAACGAGTATTTGACTTTTATTTTTTTTCTTTTAAGATGGATACTAACAGAGACGTCGCAAAATAAAAATCCCACCCCATATTTCTTTCTATGATGTCTGCCCCATATGATTTTCATTCATAATAATTGCTCCATCCGGATTATAGTCTCCTTGTGTTGCACCAAAAAGCTACCACCCACCTGCGACCATCATGTAGCAAAAATGCCTAAAAGGCCTTAGAGAGAGAGAGAGAGAGAGAGAGAGAGAGAGTAGGAACGCATGCTTGCTAATTGCGTCATCATCTGTTTGGGTGCTTAGAAGAAAACGATTTTGCCAAAAAAATAACATAGCTTGCTGAGAGATTGTTCTGCAAGCCAATGATCTTCCCTGATGCTGCCATCTTCATATTGGCTGCTCTTCATGAACATTCTTTTGGCTGCTGCCATATCACCGAATTGGCATCTATGGGATTAATCCTTCTTGGCAATCAAAGTATCAAACTTTTGTCATTCTTGATGCCATGTCTTTAAGTTCCCGAAAATATGACCCTTTCACATGCAAAAAGGTGCTTGGTTATTGAGCTCATGATGTCTTATTTTTAAGTGTTCTTGGTTTTTTTTGGACATAGGCGTATCTGTATGTTTTCAATTATTTCTGGCTTGGTTCTCAAGTGGTATGGAACTGCTTTATTATGGCTCTTGGGGCACCAGCATATGCAAAAGCATAGTCTGAAATAGTAAACCAATCCATATTGTGGAAGCTCAATTCTACAAGCTACCAAATGTTTTTCCCTTTCAGCTTCTGATTGATCTTATTAAGTATCTTATTATATGTATTATTGATATATATCTAGCATCACATATGCTGAGATGCCACCAATTTTGTCACTAATACAAAGAATCAATGTTAGCAATATTGCAAGGACCCGTACGGGCGTATGTTTAGACCAACATTGATAATTCACCGAAAAAATCTTAGATACTTTTACAAGATTAAGGAACCTAAAAAATACCTTTCGGCTAGCCATTCAGATCCTGTATTGTTACAAATGGTATCAGAACGAACTCAGCCCATAGTCTATATAAACTAAGAGACACTACAGCATGGCTTCATAGAAGCTGACCATAAGCCGATCATAGTGCTTGTAATTAGATTTAAATAAATTTGAACCCTTAGCCCGTCAGGGCTTGAACGGAAAGGTATGTGAGAATCTATACAGGCGTCTGTTTAGTCCCACATCGGTTATTCGCTGAAGAGATTTTGAGTACTTATACAAGACTAAAAAACCCAAAAAACACTTCTAGCTAGCCATTTTGGGTGAGATCCTAGGCTGTTACAAGTATACTTTTAAAGGTGGTGATGAAGCTTGGAGAAAATGAAACATTTCTTGCATACTTTGACTGGTTGAACAGTTCAATCACCAAACATTTATAAATAACATTTAACATGAGTAAACTTATTTACAATGACACATGAAGCTGACAGAGAAATCAGTTTAATTTGTGAGAAACTGAAACATGTACAAGGGGATCAGGCAAGCTAAGGATCTGGATTACCAACCACTGCCTCGTCACTGGAGTCATATTCATCTTCGGTCAGCTCTTCATCACTTGATTTGTCTTCTGGTGGAGCACCGATGTCCTCAGGCTTCGCATACCTTTCACAATATTCTGGATAATGATGACAAGAAAACTGAGTAATAGCAAAACAAACACTTTGGATTCCACAACATATCACCACATGCTTCCCTACCAGTGGAGTAAGGAAGCATGTATTGATTGATGGATACATAAGTGCAATTAAATGTTTTCTCTATGGCAGAGAGATCTATTATGCTACAAATTGTCCAAGCACGACCCTTTACTATCAAACGAGTAAAAGAAGAATCTCAAGGGGCTGGGGAAAAAAACCCTATAAGGTAATTAAGGTTCAAAATCTTACAATACAAAATATTACAATACAGTAGAGCACAATGGCCTAGCTACTTCAAATATATAGATTGTTGACAACAAGTGTAATGTCTTTATGTATAAATGTCAAGATTCACCATTTCAATACCGGACTCTGTACTGATATCATTCTTTTACAATATCCGTACACGGTACGGTATGGTACGGTAAGGTTCAATATATAGTGTCTGTACAGTATAGTATCATATACCAGTTTGGTGCTAGAATGGTATAGTATGCTCGGTAAGATATGATACCAATCGGTATAGCAAACCTTGATAAAGATTTATCACATCCTTCTAGTGAGACCCTAATTCTAAAATATAATTGAAGAATGAGACAATGCCTATCCTTTGATGATGAATAGAAACAAGTCAATCCAAAGACGCCAAAAGAATTAAGAAAAACAACGAGAAGCACTGCAGAAGTCAACTATTCAAAAATCATATCCATAAGCCTTCCCAAGTGCCAGTTATTCAAGATGAAAAGAAAGCTGAATTTACTGGTATCCTCATCACTGGGAAGAAGAAATAAAAGTCCTGAGTATGACAAGGAAATTCCAGCTTTGCTCATGCCAAGTAGAAATTGCAATCTTTCCAAACTCTAGTCTAAATGCATCCTAATACCTAACAGCAGAAGCTTATCAACTGCTATTTTTGCAAGGTCGCACTTTGTTTGGTCATTTGGTAATACAAAGACAAGTACTTTCTTTGAGAAGAAGCTCTATTGGCTAACAAGGTCCCAAGAAGATCTGAGCATGAATTTTGCAGCAACATATCCAAGCAAAGGACTTTTTGCCCAACAAATGTCAACTTGGTTATCAAGACAAACAATGATTTCCACTCCATTATAATAGTTGAATGCTCTTTAGAAATGGAACTCACCAGCAATTATCAATGATTTTCATGTGAATGCATTAGTTATTAATCATTATCAAGATGTACTGAAAGACAACTTATAAAAGATTTTGCTGAAACCAACTTGTGTAATGTGTGACATATCGGGACATAAAATCTATTAAAAGCCAAATTCTCCAAGATGGATGGCTGATTGAGGCTGAAACTGAAATAGTCCTAGAAACCATCTCCCACAGGCATCCAAAGATCAGTTAAAGACCGACGGATGACCAAAAAAACCAAAATTGCAGCTAAAAGACAATCTTAAAGGTTACACACACCATTATAACATCCAGATATCCATTATCATATTGTTACAGTAACCAAATCTTAGCAAGTTTGAAGCCTATAAGTCTGATGATGTGATGGGTCCAATGCAATCCTTTAAAAGTTGGTCTAGAATCTCCAGGTGAGTTGGCACTGAGTTCGACGCAAAAAACACTGTATTTGGTTAGGATATAAGACATAAACTTACAGAATTTGATTACTCCCTACAAAAAGTAAGCCTACATAATTAACCTATGTTAAACATGATTTTTTGTGTTTTTGTTTACGCATGTAACACAGACAACAACACGATTCCCTTCTCTTCACTGCTACCTTTGAACATTTAAAGTGATGAGTGTCCTTCAACTCTGAGATATATAGCATAGATGTCACACATAACATAAACTTAATTAGAAGAACCAGTAGGAAGTTCAATTATGGTTGGCTGCAAGTAACCAAGGAGATTTTTTCAATGAAAGTGGTTACCTGGGATGCAATCTAATATGAGATCAACTTAATAGTCATTGACTTAAAATCTTCATTTTATGGCTGAAGAACCAATCTAGAAAAGCTGTCATGGTTAATATCAATTCTACCAAGGATCTGATACTTCTCATTTTAAGGGATTAAGAAAGAAGGAAAAGGACATAGAAGTGAACAATAAATTAAAACAGGAAGAGGTTGAAGTAGTGAAGGGGGGTTCGCCAACATGGTCCAAACACATCTAATGTTTGTAGTTTTGGCTACATCAGTCATAACCAAGGATTTATATGCTGGTGCCTATATGGCATGCCAGGCACCAGCAAATGTGCCACCCTGTGTGGAATACAAAAAGTTTTAAAAAATACAGTCATTCTATAAAAAAATATTCAATAATGATTTGCTCGGTGCTTGTCAAAGCATGCTGGGTGTCTGGTCTAGCACCGATCAGTAGAGGCCAACACTTGAAACCTCGGTTATGACCAAATGACCATTATAATCTCATTTTGGAGCCACCTACTTCTAAATTACACCACCACATCTAGAAAGTCCAAAACTGATGTCAAGGTCCAATTAAAACCCCCATTGCATTTCAAACATGAACACCTGAACCTGATTTAAAACATGATAAACATTATTGGAGCTTATAAATCTTCAGCAAATATAAGAGAAATTTATACCAACAGAATGATTAGGAAAGGAGGTCAAAATATTTCTAACAGTGCTGAATTTGTTTTGGTGTGCTAACAATTTCAGGTTTGAATGAGAAAATTTTGGAGATTCGAAGTCTAATGTGGTTCCTCTTGCAAACCATATTTACGGTAGACAAAATGTTTAAAAAACACAAGATATAAAATTCCACAGATCATCAACAATGTTCAGAAATCATATGAGCAGCTCGGAAATTAGAAATCTTGACTTAGGAGAAATAGATCATCAATAAAAGGGAAAAAATATGATTGACTTACAAGGTTCATTTCCTAGACTATTAAAGCTTAGAATGGCCTAAAAAGCAAAAAGTTGGGGAAGAAGTCAAGTTAATAAGCGTAGCCTGATGCAGCTTCTCTAAGAAACAAAGATGAAGGTACAAAGTGGGAAAAAAAGTTCCAAACAACTTGGACAAAAGCAGGAACCACATTGAGCATATCCTATGTGCTGATGGATCATGGTCTTTGGATCCCTCTCTGCTTCAGAATAAGTTACTTAACTTCTATCAAGATCTAATAGAATAGTAATTATCTGATTATTGAGGGTGAAGCATGGCCAATGTCACCCACCTCTTCAGACCCTTCATAGAATGAGATGTTAGTCAGACTCTTTACCAATCAAGAAAATAACTGTTTAGCTAGCATGAAAGTTGCAATGCTTATGGATTCCAAGAGGACTTTGATACAAAATATTGGAATACTGTCAGATTCAAACTCTGTAATGCAATAAGCTATTTCCATAAAATCAGTTTTCTTCAACCTCAGTGGAGCACAACTTACATGGAAGTTATTCCCAAGAGGGAAAGACCTTTCAAATCCAAGATTTTATATCTTATGTTACCAGGACCTTTAATCTAGCATGAAGTACCCGCACCTAACACTTGAAAATGGACATTGGTATGACACTTGGACATGACTATGTAAGAACAAATAATCAAGTACGGATCAGGTCCAACGCTGAGACATGCGCCTGCACCATAGACTCTAACCCCAGTCCATGTAACATAGTCCACATCTTATGTAATACGGGTCACAGAATTCTAGCCAAATTCATCATCCAACAAGCTGAAGTTGGTCATTGTCAAATTTCCTGGTTTAGAAAAGGAAGTCTCTATGGTTAGGAGGGATATTAGTAAGAGCAAACTGATAGCCCAACAAATTATTCCTAGTTTAAAATTGGAAACCGATATGGAAATAGCTTATGATAGAACTTGCTGGGACTTGGGAGGCTGTGGTTCAGGTTCTTAGCTGGATGAACCTTCTTGCTATACGGAAATAATGGATCTTTTAATGTAGTTCAACCAAATCCTTTGCCATTTTGATTAATGGTATCCCAACTAGATGGTTCAGCACTACAAGAGGTATCAACAGAGATGACTCACTATCACTATATCTTCTTATCTTGCACTTTTAAATTCTTACTAGGATTCTTAATGAAAGGATGTATCAAAACCACATTTCAAGTTTCCTACACAGCAGAAATCTCCATGTTTTCATTATCATGCTAACAATGTTATCATAGTTGCAAGGCGCCTATGCAGGCCAAGGTGTCTAGGCAAGGGGCACCTAGGCGTTAGTTTGTTAAAAGATGTAACTCTTTCTTTTATTTACTACGTCCTTGCTTTACATTATTTTCAATTCTGTGAAAATAACATAATTTATGTCATCATATCCCTCATCTCATCCACCCCTTTATCAACCATAGGGACACCTCTCTCTCACAACGTTATGGAAAGGAGCAAACACTCATAGCCAAGTGCCCAACTATCTGCCCATGCGCCTGCAACCAGAGGCCCTCTGGCAAACCTCTAGTAGCCACCTGAGGCTCAACAGCCTCCTGTACTTGGTAACTGTCTGATTGCTTAAAGTTCCCAAGGTCCATACTTCCATCTCCCTCTTTTTTTTTCTCATTTCCCATCTTTTTTCATTCTTATTCCTCTTCCTCTCTTTTGAAAGATCCATCTTTCTTCTTCTGCTTTTACATCTTCTTTCTCCGCTTCTCTAAAAAAATCCTTCATTTTTCTCATCTTGTCCCTCATGTCTTCTTCTTTCTCTTTAACTTTTTCCCTTCTTTTCTTTTCTTTCCTATTTTATTTCTTTTTTTATGTTCCCCTTATTGCAATCTTTATGATGATATGAAGTCTCAATGACCTTTGTGTGTGTGTGTGTTGTGTGAAGACTTATCAAATTTGTGCTTTCGAGGTTTAGCTTCTAACAACTTGCATTTGTCACTTGCCACACTTAAATTTGCGTTGGCGTATTGATATGTGATGCAACAAGCTTTGGTTTTGACTAATCCATGCTCCTATCATATTATAATGGTTTATTTGGTTACATATATTTATATATTGGGGAAAAAAAGTTACATGTGTTATTTTTGACTTTTATCTATTTCTTTGCATTATCTAAAAATGGACTTACTCTATCACTAAGTAATCCCCCTGGGTGCCAAGGCGGTGACTAGACAATTAGGGATCCCTGCCAACTAAGAATGGACTGGTTAAGGAGTCCAATGTCATACCAATCTCCATGTTAATGGACTAGTTTAGGAGTCCAATGTCATACAAATGTCCATGTTTAAGTGTTGGGTACAAGAACTTTAGGCTATGTTAAAGGGCCCAAGTAAGTTGGGAGTCTCAAACCATTTGGATTAGGTGGTCCAACTTGCAACTAGCCTGGTGCAATTCGAAAAAAGATGACCCCCACCATCCTTAATCTCCAATGGTGGAGTTTGGTATGGTATTTGCTCATTATGGAGACTACCTCCTTATTGTTGCTGATGCAATCCTTATAGCAAATCCTTTGGCTCCAGAGGCATGGGCAATTTAAAAACATAGAGGCCTATGAAAGTCGCATTTTCGCTTAAGAAAGATGGTGCCTTCATGAGGATATCTTTAGAAAACCAAAGATACCTTTAGTCAAGAAAAGGCCAACCACGCCGGTGATCCTTAGCTAGTCTTTTCAAATGATCAGCCACACTGGGACTAAGATAAGGCCTGGACTCCCACTAGGGGCAGTGGTGGTAAATCTTGGACAATGGGCAAAAGCCCAATCAAACAATATCGCATGAGTGAAGACAGGCAATGCCACTTACTAGACTTTGATAAAGGAATGGAATGCTACCAAACTGATACAGGAGAGGAAGATTTATTTCCAAAGGAATCGATATTCGTAGGCTGATTGCTTGCTTATCTATTTGATGGCTTTGCCTTCCTTTCACCCTTCTTCTCTTTAGCAGGGTAGGGATAGGACTCAACTACAGCTTGGTCCTTCATTTGATACAATATAGGCATAATTGCCTCCATATCTAGTTCAAGATCAACCTCCATTCTCAAATCAAAAAATTGATGGAGCTCAGTTGATGGACCAATGGCTCATGGAACCCAACAACCCAATTAACCTGGCAGGGCACTCAATGAAAGGGGGGTACACTAAGCAAGTATGAGAAATTGGCCATGCTCTGCTTTCTTAAAATAAAAGCAAAAACCGCTATGGGAGGTCGAACGAAGGAGGTATGGAAGTCTAGGCTCATCCCTAGGGAATATTGGATCAAACAACCGGGGAGTCTACTTTATTCCAAACACCTTTAGAAGATGAGGTTTGCCACATCTATTGTGAAGCAAAATCCACAAGGGATCGGGTTGTGAATCCGGCAATGGTCATGGCAAAAATTACAGATGAGTGGATGATTCTCTATAGGAGTTGCTTCGACTGTTAGCCAACAATCCTCGGCACCTTGTGCTAGCATATATTGTAGGATTGTACATGCCCTTCTTTACTTCCAAAGGAAAAAAGACAAGTGAAGAGGAGTGTGAGGAGTTATTTATGAAGTGAGAGGAAAGCCAAGGGAAATTTGGAATATCAATGTGCATGGTAACATGGAAAGCTAAGGACAAGGCAAATGAAAACAAATTGGAACAAGAATTTTCCATTTCTTTAGTCTCCAAGAAAATGTTCGGATTTAGTTGGGTGCACAATGATACTACAATAGAGAAGGGCTAGCAGGAGTCAGATAACAGTGGGCCAAACTGATGGTTGGTTTTTGTTCTCATGCTGCAAGCGAAAAGAGGGGAAAAGGCAGAAAAAGATATCATAGGTTCCCATTAATTAAATTGACAAACTAGAATACTTAAGATGAAATGTACAAGTGTTGAAATGAAACATGGATTACAAGAAACAAGAAGAATTTGCTAAATATACAAAGATAATAATAATTTTATTGAAGGTGACGAGGAGACATATTCGATGATAATTTTGCAAGCACTACAAATACTAAAATCTAGAAGGTGATTATAGTTAATAAGACAAAAATAATTTTAAAAAAAGAGTTCTAGAGTCAATTTGATTAGTCATTTGAAAATAATATTTTTGACAGAAATTAATATGCATGCATCAAAGAATGAGGGTTTAATTATAACAGAACAGATGAGTTATGGTACAAGAACATAAATATTTTTTATGAACAAATCAAGAATGTAGTATAATTTAAAAATGGGGAAAGGCCCCTATATTCTTTTCTACATGGAATTTCATATAACCATAATCATAGTCATAAAGCCCTGTCCTAACCATAAGAGGCCAGCTTTTTGAATCCTCATTCGCCAAGATTTTCTATTAAGGGATACCTTTGCAGTTATTACAAAATCCAAATACTTTCTACAAATTCCACCCACATTACCTTATGTTTCCGTTCTCTTCCCAAATCCATTGACAAGATCCAAGCACATCACCTTATTGGAGCTTCCCTTCAATATGTTATATATGCCTATATTATCCTAACCAAGTCATCATCATTGTGTCGCTCAAATCCTATAGCTCTTTTAATATATGTTCTTCATAAGTGATTCCAACCTATAGTAAGAGCAACAGTGATACAAATACTTCGGGAACCTAATCCTAATAAAACATGCCTGTCTTTTTTCTTAAAGGACCTAGGTAATATTAATAATGCTTTATTCATTACTATCATCTCTACCAGGGAGGTCACAAGGGCCAATTAGTCAACCATGCGACCAAAATGAAAGCTAAACAATATGAATAAGCATATTGAAAAGTATTAGAAGGGTAAGATGCAGTTGATCATGACATAGTCAAAATGGACCCAATTCATAAATGGTTAAAATTAGGAGTTCAAGCTTTACAAAATTGGATTCCAGTTTAATAGGTCAACTCCATATGGTTGGTAAAGGCTAGATGTTTGAGTTCAGCTGCAAATTAAGTTTCTTTGTGCCAAAACATAAAATTCTTGCATCTCCAAAAGAACATTCAAAGTGATTTTAGCAAAATGCAACATTGAAGTAGATAAAGAAACAAATCATTCATCATGATAGTTGTAGTCATAGGCAAACATAAGGAAAAAAAGATACAGAGGGCACATATGATGAGAAGTAAATTTGTCGAGAGGCATTATTCATGAATGCAAGAGTGTTGAGTCAAAGATATCCCTAGTCAAATTTTCTTCGATGTATGTCTTCAATTTTATTGAATCTTGAGACCTTGTTTTAACGAATTTGAAGAAACAGTCTGGAATTCAAACCCCTCTATCTTTCAAGATTTTGCTGCCCTGTATATGGCTTGCATGAAAAGTTCAATGAGATCACCTTTTCAACTATCAGACAAAACCTTGTTTCAAACCTTGGAATCTTGTTGGACACAAAAATATCATGTTTACAGAAGCTCAACAGACGCTGAAATAATGTTTTCTTTTTTCAATTAATGAAGATTTGAGTTTTGATTTCAGTTAGGGAATACCATATTAAGAATTAAGAATGAATTAGCAGGTCACTTATTGCCTTGGAAACCCAGCATCCTGCAACAAGAATGATTTTACATACCAGAGGGAAATCACAGGTGCAGTCCAGTGCCATTTGCATCAAACTAGACAAGAGACCCTTTGTGAGTTGGATAGATTTTGTCTTTGAATAAGAAATAATGTTCATTACAAAAATAACACTAAAAATAATATATATATATATATATATGCTACAAAATCCACACAAAAAAAAGGTCTCATCCATAAGCTTTTTTTCAGTTAAGGTTGACAAATGGGAGTGCATGGGGAGTTGATTTATCATAATAACTTCAAGGATTAAAATAATGTAACACACAAGGATTGCTGAACCAAGCCGTAGCGGCCGGTTTAGCCCGAACCGAGCCGACCCGGTCGCCGACCGTATCGGTTCTCTAATGAAAGACAGTTCTGGCCCCCTGATTGAATGTGGCCGGAACCAAACGGTTCTGTCCGGTTTGACTCAGTACCGAACCGTACCGGTCACCAACCGGTACGGGTCTCGGTACCGGTTCGACGAACCTTGGTAACACATAATAGAAGCTGTTCAAGAAAGCATGAACAGAGGAATGACAAGCTTCTTAGCTCCTTATGTACATTACAAATTAAATAAGTAATGAAGATAATGTTTCTTAAAAAATACAAAACCTACTTGCATATTAGGACAATGTAATGCATATTGTTATTTAATGACCATGTGCATCCCACAGTTTAGCCTAGAGGTGTAAAATAGCAAGCATTCACATGTAAGTTTATGTCATCATTGGTCTACCACAATTATTAGCAAAATTATTGAATTAAATATGCTAGAGAAGAAGCTATCACATAGAGATAAATCCAGGTTGACTTTATATATGTCACCTTTTACTTTTTGTTCATATGCAGGTCGATCACGCATCATTAATGCTGCAGCCTCCCCATTCAATGGATCAGAAGGATTAGGATACAACAGAAGTTGCGGAAGGAATACTTCAAAAACATTAACAAGATCTGGTAAGAAAGACACAGGATGATCAGTGAAACTCATGATGACCAGAAGTCGCTACTAACCATATACTGCCAACAAATATTGAATTCTAAGTCAACCATGGCATTAATGCATGATGGTGAGAAGAAGATGAGCTCTATTACCAAACATGGGACTCCAGGTCTGGTTGATGACATCCAAACAAACTGAACCAGACCTAAATTAGAGACAGAAAAAACAATTGTAAGATTCCAGCTGCAAAGTAATTTGTAAGTTTGATTTTCTATAATTTAGTATACCATAAACAATAAATAGTGAGGGTAGAAGAGTTTCTACCACAGCCATAATTTTAGCATCCAAAGACTCACATTTCATCAACATTTGGATGATAAATCTTATTAACAAAACCAATGGATGGAGATTTGTAAGGATAAGCATCAGGCAATTCCACCCGGATTCTCCACACGCCCCCTTGATAAAGACCTGACACATCCCAGAATTGAATCTCAGAAAGCTCTCTTAAACCACCAGTAATCACAACAGTAAGAATTCAGGACATCACAAACATCTCAGAGATCAAAGTGCTGCAAGACTAGATCATGCAATCAATAACCATGACAAAGAAATTTAAGAGCATCAGACGGCTACAAAGCGCTACAGTACGATTTCAAGACGCTCGTAAACACAGAAAACAGGAACCAATAAAAATAAAAACTTTACATCAAGTTCTAAACCACATTATCGCAGACAAAAAGAGAGCATATTTGAAGAAACACCGAAGACAGCAGAAATCTTCGGTTCATAAATCAATAAAAGAATAATCTTTAGGGAAGCAAAGAAAAGATTAAAAGAAAAATAAACAAATAAAACAAAAAGTTGGAGACAATTTTGCTCCGCTCTTTTCAACCACATCAAGCACTTAGATCAGAAGACAAAAAACAGCCGAGGACCAAAAAAAAAAAACTTTAAAAAAAAACCATGAGATAATTTTTCCACAATTCATAAAAAACAAGAAAACAGAATAAAAACACAGAAATAGTTCCGATGCTATACTCTCATTCGGGCCATGGAAATCGACATAGAATTCTTGCATCCCATCGTTCACCATCTCCACCTTGTAATCACTCATCATCCTATATCACACCAAAAAAAAATCCAAAAACAAAATCAAAAAAAGGGGAAGAAAGGAAAAAAAGAGAAATCCATCCATCAGCAGTAGGGTTCCGGAGATTCACAGTTTCATCAGGTCCATCTCGCGGCGCTTGCTCGGAGAAGACATCTTCGCTTCGTTTCTTCGAGATGGGGGCAAGAGATGGCTTCTTTCTTTATCTCTTCCGGGAGGCTCACGAGAGAAGAAGAGAGGAAGGAAGGAAAGATTGGATCTTTGGAATTCTTTTCCCCCTTATAAGGGACCGGGGATGATGAGAAAAAGGTACGGGAAATGGACAAAAACGATAAAAGGGCCGCTCTTTAGACTTTAGTTTTAAGAGGACATCTTTTTTTATTATTATAACGGCGGTGCACTTTATCAATAGGATTCCACACGCACGCTTTCTACCGGTCATCTCTTTTAGGTTCCCTTTGGCTTTCTTTCCCCACCTTTTTTTTTTAATATCTGATGCATCTTGCAATGAATTCATCCAAATAAAAACCCCTTGGCTTTCTTCTCTTCCTCCCCATGGGGCCCACTTTTTTATTCCCAATTGGCCCCTCTTGGGTCAAGAAAGGTTTAAATCATGATTCATGAGCCGTGTGAGGCGCGTGCATATTGTGGCTCTTAGGTGACATTATGGTGACATAGTGACGTTGGAGTGTTTTTTTCAAAAAAATAAAATTGTTATTTATAATAAATTTTTTTTTGGTAGAAAGGCCGCTAGCGTAAAAGCAACCAACTGAGTCAAAATATAATATATGGTATAAAAATAAAGTGCGACATCTAATAAGTTTAATATTACCATTCATATTGATTGAATTATGTATGTTAGCCGGATAATGTCATATAAGTTGGGATAAGTATTCATTTGTTTCAGACATCTTTCTAATGCTTCTTGCGACTTTAGATGTAGTCGGCAAGAGAGGATTTGGTTAGTTTTAAAATTTTAAAATTTAGCTGTTTGATATTTATTAATATATATTTATTTTAGTCATTTGGTGAGTAGGGAGGAGGGGAAGTTAACTGGTGTTTTTTTTCTCGTTTTTATTTTCCGAGGGGTGAAAAGTCAACCTGTACTTTTATCCCACATTATAATAATGAAGGATAAAGAGAGGTGCATTTGCCATTTAGGGTTCCCCTCTGCTTGCGGCACAAGAACCATCAAGATGTATGATTGAGCTTGGATCTGATTAAGCTGAACTTAAAATTAATTTCGAAATTGAACTTCAAAATCAGGTTTAATTTATTTAATATTATCTTGAGTTTTATTTGAATTTCAAATCAAGCTGAACATTAGTCCACTTGGTCAATTTGATAATTCTAATAAACTAGAAATTGATTCAAGATTAAATTAAGCTTGATTAGAAAGTTCAACGGAAGCTCAGCTAAACAACAAGCCTAGGTCATGAAAGGAAATATGAGTTTGAGATGTAATGGGAACAAAGTGATTACAAATCAGTTGGGCTACAAACAAGTTGTGTCGGATTAGGACATACTTGACCCTGACCTGATTTAACTTTATATTCGGTCTATATCTTGGATCCAAACCCAACCCATTAATTGATCAGATTAGATCAGATTGATGGAAAGGATTTTAGACCTGGTAGATCATTTGGATCAAGTTGGGGTCAAGTATGATCCAGACCCAATCAAAAACATTTGGATTTAGGTTTGGGTGAATTTGTAGTTTGAGTCAAATTTCTAGCTATTCTTTTACAGCCAAAATATAAGAATTGATAACTAAATATAAAACCTCTAAAAAAAGTAAATAAAACAGAAAAAGAGCCAATTTATGCTTGAAAATTTTAATTTAATTAAAGTAATTGATCATTTTTTAGTTTACAAAGTATGATTTTTAAAATATATATATTGATATATTTGGGCCATTATAAATAAGAATCCATCAAAATAAATAATGAAATATGAATGTTTAAATATAATTAGGTGGGAATGGTTGAAAGGAGATGTAGTTATTCTAATGAAAAAAGAAGAATTAGTTTAAATTAGATTTTATTTTATAAAATGGGAAAGATATTTAAAGTAAGAAAAAATTATATGGATATAAGATTAACATAATTTTTTGTTGACCTAAATTAGACCTAGATAATATACAGACCAATCGCATTGAGAAATATAAGACTGAGGACCAACTAGGAGTTTAGATTGGGTCCAATTTTTGAACCCGATCTAAGCCTTGGATCTTCAAATACAGATCGAGTTGGATTTATTTATGTCAAGTTCGGGTTTAGTTACGGGTCAACCCGATGTATTAGTAGCCCTACAAATCAACTTCATTTTTGGATGCAGGAGACCAATTTTTGAATAGATTCAGTTCATATCTTTGATTTGTCTCCTCTTGTAAATATTCCATATATTTTTTTATTTGTTTAGGAAAGTTGCCTAGTAATAAAGAATCCTTCACAAAATTGTAATTTTTTATTTTTAGAAGGATATCATCTAACCAAGAAATTCCTGCCGCATACATGTATGAATCTCTAACCTGGAGTAAGAGTAATTTTCAAAAAAAAATTCATGTTTTTAGGTCAGCTTTATTTTTGGATACAGGGACTAATTCTTTTGAATGGAGTCAACTCATATCTCTGATATGAGCTTAAAAGGGAATATTAGCTTATATGATTATAATTCGGCTTCATTTTTGGATATAGGAGACCAATTCGTTGAATAATGGAGGTAATTCATATGAGAATGGGAGCCCACATGATTAGTAATCAGCTTTATTTCTAAATACAGGGGATCAATTTTTTGAAAGGAGTTAACTATATCTTTGATTTGTCTCCTTTTGTAAATATTTCATATATTTCTTTTATTTGTTTGGAAGGTTGCCTGGTGAGAAGTAATCACATAGTTGTAATTTTCATGAATATCCTTGCCATATATATATATGCATGCATCCCTATAACTATATATTATACTCTCATCTTCTCTTCTATTATGATGAAAGTAACTCTCAAAAAGTTCTTTATGTTTTTAGATCAACTTCATTTTTGGGTTAAGAGACCAATTCTTTGAATGGAATCAACTCATATCTTTGATATGAGAGGAAATGTAAGCCCACATGATTATAGATTAGCTTTATCTTTAGGTATAGAAGACCAATCTCTTGAATGGAGTTAACTCATATCTTTGATTTGTCTTCTCTTGTAAATATTTCATATATTTCTTTCATTTGTTTTGGAAGGTTACTTGGTGATAAGGAATCCTCCACCTATTTTTAATTTTCATCTTGGAAGAATATCTTCTATTTAAAGAATCCTTGCCGTACACATGCATGTATCTTTATATATGCATATTATACTCTCCTCTTCTCCCTCTCACCTTAAGGAAGAGTAATTTTCAAAAACTTCATCACCGTTCTAGCCTAAATTAAGATTTAATTAATCCAAAGAATAAAAAATATTTAATTAATTATCTTCTCTCTCACCTTAATCAACCTGAGTTATTTTTAAATTTGACTTGAAATTAATCTCAAATATAGTTTGTTGGTTCAAGTTTGACTTGTTCAATTTTAAATTGAACTTGTTCGCATTTTCACTAGCTAATCTCGAGCTGTGCATTCTGCCGGACAGATAACATATTTAAAAAGGTTGAGGTAGGTTGAGCTAGGACCGAGTTTTTTTAAAGATTAAAGCAATTTATTTTGGCCTGGGCTTGGCCAGGTCTAGTTAAGCCTTGTGGTCTACTTTCCAAGTCCTCGAACCACTTGGCCAGCTCTCCTATATAATCTTATAATTGACCGAGTGAATAACGAGCCATTTATATCATTACAGCACAAGTACAACCGATCAATGGTTCTATAGAAAAAAAAATTTTTAAAATTTTTTTATTTCTCAACACCAACTCCTCTCATCAGCTGCCATATTGATTTATTACAAATTTATGAATCATCTCATGAATTTTTATTTCCATTGTATGGCATGACATATACATGCATGGCTCTTGGGCTTCGAGCTTCAAACCGAATCTCAAAATTCTTTTTTTTAAAAAAAATACAAAAATATACTATAAAAATTTTAAATATTAATACTTAAATATTCTTAACAGCCATTTCAGTACTTTAGAACTTCTTCCCTTAAGTAATATACCAACAAAATCTAGGATCTAATAAAAAAAATCCAGAGTTTATTCACAGCTACCTAATATCAAGAATGGTGCTTTTGGCGGGGCAGAGATTCGATTTCATTTCATGGGCGTTTGTGGTTTTATGGCGGCGGAGTATCCTTACGCTTTAACTTTCCTGAAGATTCCACGTGCTTCCTTGACCCAAAAATGGGCACCTTTGTCTCGTGGACACTGGCGTGAAAGAAGGAACAAGCGATTCAAAATATTTTTTCAAAAAGTATTTGAATATGTAAAAATAATACAATTAGAAGAAACATTAACCAGTCAATGAGACATCTCCCAAAAAAGATTAAAAAACCCAATTCAACTGTGATATATTAGTGAAGAAGTTTTCTTTTTTTTTCTTGAATTTAATAAGCATCACCTCCACTCATTCCCACCGTTTTAGTCTCATGGCTTAGGTTTTCCCAGAATACTACAAATAAAATGTAAGAATGCGAGTTTGTTTTGATTATTCTAATTTATCTTGCAACCAAATGGGTCTTCTAATGTTAATGACTCAAATATGTGAGTCTGATCCATAAGTGATAAAGAGTTATTTTACCTGTCTCCACAAAGATTAAACCTGATTGGATTCCCGTCCCTCCAAATAAGGGCAGGGCTATTTCAGCTTCAAATCCCAGACAAAGAAGTTAGACAAAATTGTGTTGGGATTTGAAGGGGAGGGTGCTAAATTTAGTTTTGAATGATGCTTCCTCTCAAGATTTTATGATGAAAATGTTCTATTAAAATATTAAACCGACGATGGGAATTCTTTTTATATATAAATATTTTTTCAGAATAAGAATGTTGGAACTTGGCCAAAGCTAGATGAGACTAGGATTTAAAGCCGCCAGAATCGATTCTACAGCACAAGAAGCTGAGGCCGTCTCCCTCGGTTGTGCTTTCTCCAGCACAGCAGTGTGAGATCATCTCTGCCATCTCTGATAGCAAATCATGCATTTAGAAAGTAAATCTAAATATATGATGAAACCGGCCAAGTTTGTACAGTGTCAATCAGATAATGAACTACAAACAATATTAACGAAAATGATACTAATTGCTGGACTCTGAACATAAATATAGAAAAACTAGTTATTAGTCCATGGAACTCCATGTCTGAGTTACAAGGCTGCACAGCTGCATATGAAATTCTAGACAGCAAATCCAGCGACAGATTGAAAGCTGTTAACAATGATTCATTTTTAGCAACATAAATTGTTGGTTCGATAGTGTTTGGAAAGAAACATGAAAAATATTACTTCATCTTTGCTTCAGTGAAGAGAACATGTTTATTCACCCGTGGGTCGTACTTACGAAACTCAAGTTTCTCTGTGATTCTCCGAGGATTCTTTCGCTTAACGTAAAAGAATCCAGTTCCAGCAGCTGAAACCAGCCTGATGAAAATTGATCCACCCTTTGCTTTTCCCATATATGTTGATAAATGTATCTAGAAAAAGAAAGCAAACAAACATTTCAGTAAGTTTAAAAGTAACCAGCATTACAAAAATTATCAAAAATCAGGACAAATATGAAAATTTTCCATAAGTGTAAAAGTAACTGACAAAAGGGCCATTCCTTGGTGCAATAGTAAAGGCTCAGGCTGATAAGTGCAATGGCATGGATTCGAGTCCTGAGATAGCCATTTTGTGTAAAAAATTTCCAAAGATTAGGTCTGTCCTCAGTTCGCCCCTCCCAAGACCCCAGATTTTCGGAACATAACTGTTAAGTGCACATCTGTGCACATTTTTAGCACTCTTTTGTACCTAATTTTCTGAAGTTCTCCTGCATATAACTCTTAAAAAGATGTATTTCTTTATTTTGGTTCCTTGTTGTAATTGAAGGTCCTTCCAGGCCAAACCCACCTAAAACCTGGGTCACTCCCTATCTTTCCACTGCATCATCACGATTCATCTCTATTGTTATGGACAGAAGTTCATCTCAACCAATTGCGATCAGGCACATTTTAGCCATGGATCCCTTCTCTTTGCACCACTCTCACTTCATCACAAAAGAGAAGATCCTTTTAGCATCCAATCCCATAAATAATGACTGAAGTTGCATGGACGACTTGGGATAAACCTAGAAGAAAATGCTCAAAAATCCTTTATCGATAAATTGAGAAGAACCTAAGAGATTTGGTGTCAGACATGCATGGAGGCAAAATGTTTCTACATACTGGATTAAGACGGTGGAGAAGTTAAAGAAAATAAGATTGTTAAAAGTGACAAGAATAAATGACAAGGGATGATCAACCAATTAATTGACAAGAAAAGATTCAACTAATATTATTGTTTTCTGAGGGTGCGCTTGGCTATGTAAAAAGCACAAGAGGTTATGTATGTCTTGGATTTCAAAGAAAAAATGAAGCACCACAATGACATCCATCGTATCAAAATTGTTATTTTTAGAAGTCACCACAAAAACTCTAAACTGTAAAAAAAAAGTAGGGGTGATAATGTTAGATGTATGCCCTAGAAGCCAATCTGGCTGACACATTGTTAATTCTAGGACATAATTTTGTACTTGACTATTTATTATTGAATAAATAAAAGACATCTTTTTCATTCATATTGTTTATGTGTCTATGAATCGTCCAATAATTAATAAGATGATGATGCATATTCTTAAGAGTTAAAAATTTGAGCCATGCATCATTGGTGATTAATTTCTGAATGCTCCTGATCAATAGATCATCACGAGGACGGTGATCGATCCGATGAGATCAATGCACACATTGCTTTCCTTGTGGATGGACGAGACTCGAGTCCACGGTGTAGTGACACTGAAGTAATAGTGCATGTGCTTGTTAAAGAACAAGGATATTGAGCGTGACCAAGACAAGAAGTCACTTGGATGTCTATCCACTCGTCAGTGACTTGCTTGATGTTGCAGTAGTGTGACTGGTCCTTTGATCTGCGGTGCTTCGACTACTCACAGTGAGGTTATTGTAGTTTGACTGCACGTATACATGGTCTCTAAACATACGGGTCCATGCAGTGTAGATTGGCTACAATAGGTTCACTGCAGGAGTAGAGTATGTACCTATATGGAATCTATCGACCTTAGTAAATAAGGAGAGATCCTATGTGATTTATAAGACTGAGTTCGTAAGACCTCGGTCGGGGCAGTAAAAACAGTGGAGAAAGAGTTTTCCACTCTCGAACTTAAGTCGAATAAATCTTGACATAGGACAGACGATGGGGTTTGACGAGTTGTCCATGACCTCCGTCCTGTAGGGATCCACGATAATAGGACAGTATCACACAATAACTGCACCTAGAGGTTCATCATTCCATTCTGCTGGGTAGCCACTACATGCTGTTAGGTGTCACTGGTGGATGGTGAGACTCACAGGGAATATCTCGATGGTCGATAAACCCTAATGAGTTGAGTTGAAATCATTCCAACCCATTGAAAGGAGTTTTCAATGATATTGTGATAGAGATCGCAATATATCTCACTACCAGTCAGAATAGAACCTATGGGGTCACACACATTAGAGGCATTGACCGATCCGATGGTTGAATCGTGATTATGAATCACAAGTAATCAATTCGATTGATGATCAGTTGAAGAAGGAACAATGGAAATTAATTAATTGGACTTAAACACGAATCCTACTTGGAGTAGGATTCCGAAAGTCCTAATTAGATTAGGACTGGAAATCCTACTTGGACTAGGACTGAGAGTCCTACTTGAAGTAGGATTCCTACAATCCTAATTAGATTAGAATTTTGAATTCAATATAGATTCCTACTTAGAATAGGATTCCTATAAGTCCTAATTAGATTAGGACTTCGGCTTCAAATAAGAGTCCTAATTGGATTAGGACTAAAATTGAATAAGTCCTAATTGGATTAGGATTTCTTAAATCCTAATTAATTATTAATCTAATGAATTAACATGACCCCTAATTGGATTAAGATTGAAGAGTTCAATTGAGTCATAATTCATTTGAGTTCTAATTGGATTAGGACTAGCATTGATTAAACCCAAAATTGGTTCACCCTTGGTCTAAGCCTAATTAGATTAGGACTTAACCACATTAGGGCCTCCTAATCCCCCTTAGAGGAGGATTAGATTAACCAAGAAGGAGAGGCGCCCGCCCCTCCTCCTTTTCCTCCTCGGTGCGGCAACACAAGAGGGGCCGGCGCCCCTCTTGGAAATTTGTCAAGGAGCTCCTAAAAGTTAGGAGCTCCACATCCTATTTAAAGGGAAGAGGGGGTAGCACCTAGGGCATTCAAGCCCTCTTGTTTTCAGCCGTGAGCCCCTCTCCCTTTCCCTTGGATCAGCCGCAAGCAAGGAGGAAGAACAAGGTGGTGTTGGCGGCCTCATCCTCTTCCCTTCCTTCATCCAACGTAAGGGGAAAAAAAAGGCTGCAAGGTGCTTTGATTCTTCTTCAAGTTTCATCCTTCTTCTTCCTCCTCCCAAGCACAATCAAGGGTTGATCAAAAGGGAGAAGATCAGCCATCAAAACCAATCTCTACAAGAGAGCTAGCACTCCGGGGAGATTGAAGCGTTTGGATCGGTTTTCGCTTCGTGTGGATACTCGTAGAGGCTGGACATGTATGCGGCTTCAAGCGAGCCTTCTTCCAAAAATCACGATCATCAGTTTGCGGTGATCATCTACCCGCATAAGGTGAAGATCTGATCTTCCAAATAGTTTTAAAGTTTTTAATTCTAATCTAACTATGAACAGTTTTGAATAATGTTCATGAGATGAACGTTGATCCCGCGCATGCCAATTCCGCTGTCATCTGAATTTTTTTTAATTTTCTGCGGCATGGGCGGGTTTCCAACAGTGGTATCAGAGCCTAGGCTTCGTAGTTTAAGGTTAGAATTAATTATAAACGGGCATGTTAGATCTGAAATTTGAAAGGTTATGCATGCTGAAAATTTTCTGCATGCAGATTTTTTCAGGGTTGCTAATTTTTGCATGCTGTATTTTTATGTGATAAGTTGATGACTCTATTGCATTATTAATGAGATTACAAAGGTTTAGAATCATGTCTAGCATGATCAGTAACCCATGTCATAACGTAATCAATTAGATTTCAGATCTAAAAATTATAATTGCTGCATATGGTGATGATCATTGGATTCAAACCCTTTTGGTATCAAATGTAAAGTCCTGCGATGTGATCTGTAATGTCATGTAATTTTTCAAATACTTGCATTCATCTTATTTGATGTTTTGAGAGGCCTGCGTACCTCCTAAAAAGGGGATGCAATTTATTTTTATATATCTGGTTGTAATTCTGTGATGTAATGTATGTCAACGATCAAGTCAAAGACAGTACATGAGATGAACAACGATCTGAGCGGTTGATGACGATTGGATCAAGAGTTGATCAGGGATCGAATCAAGGAGGCTCAGGACCAATTCAAGAGTTGAAGACCAGCTGATCGATTGACGTGCATGTGCTTGTAATATGACCTAATTAGAATCCATGATCATCACCTATTTAAATTCTGCTTTTATTTATTGCTGCAATTATAACTGCCTGTGATGTGCTATTTGCATGTGATGCGAATGAGAGCGGAATAGATAGGTTTACATGTGATGCAAACTAGTAGAGCAATCCTAATGAGACCTAAACTAAAACCTCTTCAATCAAGTCGAAAGTGAACCAACATGAGCGAGTCATATTAGATTAATTGATCTAATTGGTGTCTAGGAAAGCATGAATGGTGGTTACTTAATTAGGACCTTACTCTATGAGTAAGGGGAGCCTCCTACCTGCTTACCTGGCCAATTGTTCGATTACCTCTTATGAAGAGCTCAAGTTGCAAACACTAAGACATGATTAATCAATATTAAGTCCATAGGTCTTCCATCGTAGTAGAGCTGCTAAGGTCTTTCTGGTGTTGACTTGTCTCGGCTGGACACAGTGGGCAAGTGGCATCAGGGGGCTGGACCTCTCTATAGACATGAGATGTTGTAGGGGTAAAGATGGGGTTGGGCACCAATAACTATTAGGTGAGGACCCAATGACGACTTTATTTCTACGGTTATACGGTGGGTCTGACTTAACTAAGGAATGGGACCAATAACTGTTAGGTGAGGTCTTCATATAACTTAGAGACCAAGTAGCACTGCAACATGCTTGAGAAGCATTGTACAAGAGTTGTACACTCATCCATTTATGTGTCACCAATAACTGTTAGGTTAGGTGGCATATAAATCGGTGGGACCGCAGTACCCACTAGAAATCCTAGTCGTGTAGGATTTCTGTTTTCCTACCAGGAAAGTGTGAGAAATTCGAGAAAATAGTGGAATGTACATTTGTTCTAAAAGATCCTAGAACAAATTAGGATCAAGTACAAAAGTCTAACTATAATTTTTACTCTCTGCAGATCATAATGTCAGCTTCAAACCCTTTGACTCGTATTCTTGAGACTAACTGATTGACCGGTACTAATTACAGAGACTGTCTTAAACATCTCAAAATTATTTTGAGTTGCAAGAAAATAGGCTATGTACTCGACAATGATATCCCCACATTACCAGCACGTCCGACCGCTGATCAGCGTGCGACGCATAAAAAGTGGACAGACGATGACATTAGGTTCAAGTGCTATATCATGGCATCCATATCCAATGAACTCCAATGTCAGCATTAAAATATGAAGACTACTAGGGACATACTGGCACACCTGCAAGAATTGTATGGTGAGCAGAGTCGCACAGCTCATTTTGAAGTGTCTAAGAAGCTCTTCAAGGCAAAGATGCGCGAGGGGCAGTCTGTCCATGATCACGGTCTGACTATGATCAAGGACCTAGAGGAGCTTGAGAGCTCGGTATGAACATGCACAAGGAATTGCAAGTAGATCTGATCCTTCAATCCCTTCCTGATTCATTTGGACAATTTATAGTAAATTACCACATGAATAAGATTGAATGCACTAAGACTGAACTGTTAAACATGTTGGTAACTGCTGAGGGAGCCTTGAAATATTCAAGGGGCAATGTTCTTGCTACTTAGTTGACTTCTGATTCCAAGAGAAAGTCTACTTGAAAGAAAAAGAAGCCAGCGAAGAAACAGAAGAAAGACAAGAAGCCAAAGAAGGAAGTTCAAAAGAAAAAGACTAATGACAAAGGAAAATGTTTCCACTGCAATGTCGATGGCCACTGGAAGGGAACTGCCCTTTATACCTCGAGAGCCTGAAGAACAAGAAGGCAGACATACCTTCAGAAGGTATGTTAGACTTGCTCGTAATTGAAACTAACCTTACGGTTTTCTCTACTTCGAGTTGGGTTATAGATTATGATTCTAGTGCTCATTTGTGCACTACTATACAGGATCTAAAAAAAAGTAGAAGGCTGACGGAATGTGCAGTAACCCTTCGGGTTGGCAACGGGGCAAAAGTTGCTGCTGTGGTTGTGGGCACTTATCCTCTGCGACTACCGTCTGATTTTAGTTTATTACTTAGAGACTGTTATTATGTACCTGCTGCTAGCAGAAATTTGATTTCTGTTTCATGTCTAGCACAGGAAGGTCATGTTTTTACATTTGACAAAAACTGTTGTTCTATTTATTTCCGAAATAAAATAGTCACACGTGGTTTTATGATTGACAGTTTCTAACATTTGCATATGGATGTATCTGTAAATGTGTCTGAGCAAGAAGTGAGTGCCAAAAGATCCAAGAGATTCAGGGATGAGATAAACCAAAAATATTTGTGGCACCTTAGGCTTGGCCATATTGGAGAGGACAGAATGAACAAAATGGATAAAGATGGGCTTCTCGGCTTATTGACTTCCGAGTCATATCCAGTTTGCGAGTCCTGTCTTCAAGGAAAAATGATTAGATTGCCCTTTGTAGGATATGGGGAGAGGACCACTGAAATACTTATCCTGGTACATACAGATGTGTGTGGCACATTCGATGTGCTAGCCAGGGGTCGTTATTCGTACTTCATTACCTTTACCGATGATTATTCACGGTATGGATATGTGTATCTTATGAGACATGTTACGGGGGAACTAAGCCGCCATGCTCCACGTGGCCGGCACGCGCGCCCATGAAGACTACGGCTGTCCTTTGATCCAGCAATCCGACCCCGAGTCGGACATCTTCGGCTCCACAGCCCGACCTCGAGTCGGCTGCCCTTCGATCCAGCAGTCCGGCCCCGAGTCGGACATCTTCGGCTTCGCAGCCCGACCCCGAGTCGGCTGCCCCTTAATCTAGCAATCCGACCCCAAGTCGGATATCCTCAGCACCGCAGCCCGACCCCGGGTCGGCTGCCCCCTGATCCAGCACTCCGACCCCGAGTCGGAGATCTCTTGATAACGACAGGCTGCTTCCCAGAGGCACGCCGAGGCCTCCTGCTCCACTACTCCCTGCAACGGCTGTATCCGATGCTGTTCCACGATCTCCTGTATCAGCCGTACAAAGCGGAACTCCACTACGCCCTGTCATGGCCGTACCCAGCGCTGCTCCACGACGCCCTGTAACGGCCATGTCAGTGGCCACTCCGTCGCGCCCACGATGACAAACCCCCCTCAGAGACCCCCCAGCCAGGTATATATGCGGCTGGGGGGAGAAGGGGGGGTAAGCAATATCTTCCAGAGCACTCTCTTGCTTGCGATTATTATCTCTCCTTCTCCTCCAATCTCCTCTGACTTGATCGTCGGAGGGCCCCCACTACCCCAGTGGTGGTGCGAGGCTTGCTCGCAGGTTTCCCGGTGGAAGGTGGAGCGTAACCAACACCAACCAAGACAACTCAGACGGAACCCCGTTCACACCGCTGTGTCAATCGTTCTCGGTTTGGACCACCAGCAACAGTTGGCGCTAGAGGAAGGGCCTGATCTCAGAGCGATCGTAATGGCACGGCGAGGTGGTCGTGGAGCTTCCAATGCCTCCGGTCGCGGGGCCTCTCGCACCTCCGGCCGGGAGGCCGCTGCGTCTCCAACACATTCTCAGCAACACTCAACCGTTCCACCCCCGATTCAGATGGTCGAAGCCGCTCAGTTCGACCAGTTAGCCCAGCAGGTCCGCACCCTCGCGGAGGCAGTGCAGAACCTGCAGCGTGTGATGTCTCGGGCGCCGCAGCGGGCCCAGGAGCCGCTGCTCCCTGAGCGCTCACCTGTCCTCCTTAACCCGCGCTCCTTCCTCTCCCATGGGGAGGAGCGCCGGCGCGAGGAAGATTCTCGAGCACGGTCCATTCTGCCGGGACCGTCCCATCGAAGCTGCGCGGGGTACAAGAGGCGGGCCCGGGCGCGTTCCCAGACCCCCCAGTCCTCAAGGAACCCGCGCTCCAGTCGGTCCCCCTCTCGGTGCTCCTTGTCTCCCACCCACCGGTCGCGCTCCCTGGACCGGTGGATGGACGATCTCCACCGACAACTCCAGGTCCTGAAGGGCCACTCTAAAGATCCCTTCGCCGACTTGGAGATCTCCTCCCAACCGGCGCTTGCCTCGAGGATCCTGCGGACCCCAAATCCGTCGGGATTCAAAATGCCGGCGATCGAGCCCTATGACGGGGCGGCGGACCTGCGGGATCACGTGGAGAGTTTCAGGACTCTTATGCTCCTCCATGGAGCATCAGATCCTCTCCTCTGCAAGGCCTTCCCGGCGACCCTCCGTGGCCCAGCCAGGGCGTGGTTCGCCGGCCTGGAGGCTGACTCTATCCAGTCCTTTGACCAGTTCACTCGCCTCTTCATCAGCCATTTCGCCGTCAGTAGCCGGCGGCGATTGGTTTCCGACTCCCTCTTTGATGTCCGGCAAAATGAGGGAGAAAGCCTGCGGGATTACCTTACCCGCTTCAACAAGGCTACATTGGAGGTCCGGAACCTGAGCCAGAAGGTGGCTCTCTCAGCCCTGAAGCGTGGCTTCCGGAAGGGCAGACTCACCTTCTCCCTGGACAAACGCCTGCCGCGGAGCCTCCCGGAGCTGTTGTCTCGGGCGAACCAGTATGCAGACGCCGAGGAGGCAGCCGCCCACCGGAACAAGGAGGCCGCCGAGGCCCCTCTAAAGCTCGGGAAGAAAAGGCGAAAAGAGGCACCCCAGAGGAGGAGCCCGACGCCTCAACATCGGCGCAGAAGCCCGTCACCGGCGAGGAACCATGGCGCCCCACGCCCTCGTTCTCCGCACCGACGCTTCAACCGGTACACCCCACTCCTGGCCCCCCGGGCCCAGATCCTTATGGAGGTCAAGGGGCGGGAGAACCTCCCGGTCCCGAGGCAGATGAAGAAAATCCCTGGGAGGAGGCCCTCTCGAGCGTACTGTGAGTACCACCGAGACCACGGCCACGACACCGAAGACTGCTTTCAGCTTCGGGACGAGATCGAGGCTCTCATCCGCCGAGGGCGTCTCGGTCGATATGTAAACGACCGACGTCCCCCCGCAGACCCGCGCCCGGCCGACCCGGCCCCTCAGGAGCCTCGGGAGCAGAATCGACCCGTCGCGGGCGTGATCCACACCATCACTGGGGGCTGCTCTCGGCCTGTGAGGAACGCAGGGGGCTCGGTGGAAGCATCAGGGGTGGCCGCCGCGAAGAGGCAGCGGGTCGAAAATGTAATCACTTTTTGTGATGAGGATGTAAAGGGGGTTCAGACCCCCCACGATGATGCCATGGTGATCTCCCTCACTATGGCGAACTATGATGTAAGGCGTGTTCTTGTGGATAGTGGAAGCTCAGCTGATATTTTGTTTTACGAGGCCTTCCAAAAGATGAGCTTGTCCCGACAAGTGTTGCACAAAACATCCACCCCCCTCATAGGATTCACTGGAGACGCTATCTCGGCCGAAGGTGTCGTTGAGCTGCCTGTGACTGCGGGCGTTGCACCCGCAGAAGCCACGGTGCGGCTCGGGTTCTTGGTCGTCCGTGTTCCCTCGGCCTACAACGCTATCCTCGGACGACCCGGACTGAACGCCCTTCGCGCGGTAGTCTCTACATACCATTTGCTAATGCGGTTCCCCACGGCGGCCGGGATTGGAGAGGTCCGAGGTGACCAACCGACCGCACGGCAATGTTTCCTAGCAACTCTCAAAGGGAAGAAGCCCGTGGAGGCCCTAAGCGTCGAGTCCCTTGACGCCAGAGACGAGGTGGCTTTGCGGCACGGGGAGCCGGCCGAGGGTGTGATCGAAGTTCCCCTTGAGGAGGGTCGCCCGGACCGTACGGTCCGGGTCGGTGCCAACCTCGACTCGGAAGCTCGGCTCAGGTTAGTGGAATTCCTCCGAGCCAATGCTGATGTATTTGCCTGGTCGGCGGCCGATGTACCTGGGATCGACCCGGAGGTCATTTCTCACGCCCTCAACGTCGACCCAACCCACCGACCAGTAAAGCAGAAGAAGAGACACTGTGCCCCGGATCGGATCCGAGTGGTCGACCAGGAGGTAGACAAGCTCTTGGAGGCAGGATTCATAAGGGAGGTCAGCTACCCCGAATGGCTGGCAAATGTCGTACTTGTCCGGAAGGCGAGCGGGAAGTGGAGGATGTGCGTCGACTACACCGACCTGAACAAGGCGTGCCCCAAGGATAGCTTTCCGCTTCCACGGATAGACCAACTGGTCGACGCGACTTCCGGATATCAGCTGCTGTCTTTCATGGACGCCTTCTCCGGCTACAACCAAATAATGATGGCTCCACAGGACGAGGAGAAAACTGCCTTTATAACAGACCGGGGGCTGTACTGTTACAAGGTAATGCCCTTTGGTCTGAAGAATGCTGGCGCCACTTACCAGCGCCTCGTCAACAAAATCTTCAAAGGACAAATCGGCCGGAACATGGAGGTGTACGTGGACGATATGCTGGTGAAGAGCCGCCATGCCGACCAGCACATCGCGGATCTGGAGGAGACTTTTGCCACCCTGCGGAAGTTTCGCATGAAGCTGAACCCAGCGAAGTGCGCCTTTGGCGCTTCGGCCGGGAGGTTCCTCGGTTTCATTGTCAACCAGCGGGGGATCGAAGCCAACCCTGACAAAATCAAGGCCATCCAAGATATGTCCCCTCCGACCAAAGTGAAGGAGGTTCAGGAGCTCGCTGGAAGGGTCGCCGCGCTCGGACGATTTGTGGCAAAATCGGCCGAACGCTGCCAACCGTTCTTCAAGGTGTTGAAGCGCCCGAAAGACTTCCTTTGGACGGCCGAATGTCAAGTGGCATTCGACCAACTCAAGGAGTACTTGGCGTCTCCTCCCCTGCTGTCCAAGCCGCAAGAGGGGGAGATGCTCTACCTCTATCTGGCGGTCTCCCCAACCGCAGTCAGCGCAGTACTGGTTCGGGAAGAGGCAAAGCTCCAGAAGCCTGTGTACTACATCAGCCGGGTCCTATGGGATGCCGAGACGCGGTATACGAAGGCGGAAAAGATCGCCTTCGCGCTGCTCACCGCGGCCAGGAGGCTTCGCCCCTATTTCCAGGCTCATCCCGTCACCCTCTTGACCGATCAACCACTACGGCAGATCCTCAGCAATCCTGAGAATGCGGGACGGCTGGTGAAGTGGGCAGTAGAACTTGGTGAGTTCGACATCCGCTACCAGCCCCGACCCGCCATCAAGGCCCAGGTGCTCGCGGACTTCCTCGCTGAGTGCACTGGGCAGGAGGCGGAACCTAGGCCGCCGGAAACACCCAGCCTCGACCTCCCAATCTGGACGCTTCACATTGATGGGTCGTCGAACCCCGAAGGTGGAGGGGCCGGGCTGGTCCTTACCAGTCCCGATGGAGTGATAGCCGAGTATGCCTTGAGGTTCGGATTTCCAGTGACCAACAACGAGGCGGAATACGAGGCCCTAGTCACAGGACTCAAACTCACCAAGGAGCTCGGCATCCGGCGTTTGAAGGTCTTCACCGACTCCCAGCTGGTGGTCGGGCAGGTCCGAGGGGAGTTCGAGGCTCGGAGCCCGACCATGCAGAGCTATGTCTGGAAGGTGCAAGCACTCATTTCCGACCTCGGCAGTGTTGACATTCAGCAGGTCCCGAGAAGCGAAAATGCCAGGGCCGACAGGCTGTCCCGCTTGGTGGGCGCAGACGCGCACAACTTGTCGAGGGCGATCTACCTGGAGACCCTAGATGCCCCGAGCATCGGCGAGGCCGGAGCGGTGATGGCGATTGATCCGGAGCCATCTTGGATGGACCCGCTCGTCGCCTACCTCGCCGAAGGGATCCTCCCAGAGGACGAAGATCAAGCTCGGCGACTCGTCATGAAGTCCGCCCACTACGTACTCTATGAAGGGAGGCTGTATCGGACCTCGTTCACCGCCCCCCTCTTAAGGTGCCTCCGCCCCTCGAAAGCGGCCTACGCCCTCAGCGAAATCCACGAAGGCATCTGCGGATCGCACCTGGGGGCTAGGTCCTTGGCGCATAAGATCATGAGGCAAGGCTATTATTGGCCTACCTTGTTGGAGGACTCAAAGGATCATGTGCGGAAATGCGACGCCTGCCAGCGCCACGCCAACGTCCAGAGAGTCCCTTCTGTCCCCTTGGCACCAATCACTGCACCCTGGCCCTTCGCCCAGTGGGGAATGGACATCCTCGGACCATTCCCCGTCGCTTCAGCTCAGCGGAAATTTTTGATTGTTGCAATCGACTACTTCACCAAGTGGGTGGAGGCAGAGCCGCTGGCCACTATCACGGAGGTGCAAGTCCGGAAGTTCGTGAAGAAGAACATCATTGTCCGATTTGGGGTACCTCGGGTCCTCATCTCGGATAATGGGCGACAGTTCGACAACAAGCATTTCCGTGACTTCTGCGAGGAGTTCGGGATCGAGCATCGGTTCACATCTGTGTCGCATCCCCAAACCAACGGCGAGGCCGAGGTCACAAATCGGACAATCCTCCAAGGAATCAAAGCGCGAATCGGTCGGACGGGGCAAGCTTGGGTCGAAGAACTCGAGAATGTCCTTTGGGCGTATCGGACCACGCATCGGACCCCTACCGGGGAGACGCCTTTCAGCCTAACCTATGGCACGGAAGCCGTTGTCCCCGTGGAGCTCGGACTCCCCTCACCTCGGGTGGCCGCGCACCGACCCGAGGCCAATTCGGAACAACTCCGAGGGAACCTGGATCTCTTGGAAGAAGCGAGGGAAATGGCGCAGGTTCGGATGGCGATGTATCAGCGGAGGGTGGCCCGATATTACAACTCCAAGGTCCGACCGAAGCTTTTCAGAATCGGAGATCTGGTGCTAAGGCGAGCTAAAGCATCTCGACCTGCGGAAGGTGGGAAGCTAGCGCCAAATTGGAAAGGCCCATATAAGGTTCGCTGGGTAAACCGACCTGGCTCCTACCAGCTGGAGGCCCTAGATGGTCGAGAAATTCTAAGGAGCTGGAATTCCGCTAACCTGCGGATGTATTACCAGTAGAACGACGATGCCAGAAAGACAGTTCAAAAATGTATAACGCTTTGCATTTCAATAATTTCTGGTTACAACGGCGTGCTCGTGTGATTACAAGGAATTTCCAGGGGGGAATTAGGGTGTAAAGAAAGTAAAGAAGAGGTGGAGACTCCGAGGAGCTGAAGATCTGGGATCCCGAAACCTCCATCTGAAGCGGTTGCAATCCCGTCGGAAGTGGGTGCTTCCAACCGGAGGCGCCATCGGCGTCTCACGAAAGAGACGAAGAGCCGGCGCGGATGAAGAAGAAGTGGACGAAGGAGAAGTCCACACTGCCTCCAACCGGAGGCGCCATCCACGCCCCACGAAGAGGATGAGGAGCCGCCGCCGACGAAGCTCCCGCTGCCTCCAGAGGAACGCCACCTCCAAGAGATATTCCGGTCCTCCCCAGTGTTAGGGGAGAGAAGGAATACGAGGGGGAAGAGCATATGGAGGCGCGGTCCCGGATCAGGCGTCTGGTGCAGAGCTCAATCGGGAGGCTGAACTTCAAGGAGGGGAGATGTGATCCCGGATGAAACGCCTAGAGCGGAGTTCCGCCGGGAAGACCCTCCTTGCTGATCCCAGATGAAACGGCTAGTTGGCTGAAGTCGCGAGGGGCGCGCCTCCCGTTCCTTCGGCAGGAGTCTCTCAGCCATGCGCCAGAGAGAAGGTCCACGATCCATGGCAACTTGAACAGCTCCGGCTTGGCAGGCTCCATCGCACCTGCACCTATATTTATAGCCAAACTGCGGCCCCCCGGTCGTTCCGATACGGGTGGCTCCAATAAATGCGGGCGCATTGAATCCGGAGCCGATCCGGCTCTCAAGGCGTATCTTCCCGCGATTTCCTAAGCGTCATTCTCCTTAATCGCATTTTTTGTGCAGGACACTCCGGGTGCCCTGTACCCCTAGGTCCACGTATCTCCGCCCGCGCCCAGGCCGCATCCGCCTCGAAGAACGCGCGCATCGCGGCCGCTTAACTGACACTCCTCGCAAGCAGCAACTGGCGATCCGATTTCCCAGGTAACGCATCAATTAGCGTTTAATGCCCTTCTGGTGTTCCCCAGGCAACGCTTGGAGAAGAGGAGAAACACGATCGCAGCTGGCCACGGAGAAACCCCGTCGGGCTGCAAGCGACAGGCGCATGGCCAACGAGCGAAATTTCCCGAGGCACGGCCCTCGGATGCCAGGCTAACCCGATGATCATCCCGGGAGCAAACTAGCCTGAAGCCCCGACCGGTCGCCTTGGCTTGCGCCAGCCTTGGCCGACCAACGAGCGGAATCTCCCGAGGCTCGGCCCTCGGATGCCAGGCTAACCCGATGATCATCCCGGGAGCAGACTAGCCTGAAGCCCCGACCGGTCGCCTCGGCTTGCGCCAGCCTTGGCCGACCAACGAGCGGAATCTCCCGAGGCTCGGCCCTCGGATGCCAGGCTAACCCGATGACCATCCCGGGACCAGACTAGCCTGAAGCCCCGACCGGTCGCCTCGGCTTGCGCCAGCCTTGGCCGACCAACGAGCGGAATCTCCCGAGGCTCGGCCCTCGGATGCCAGGCTAACCCGATAATCATCCCGGGAGCAGACTAGCCTGAAGCCCCGACCGGTCGCCTCGGCTTGCGCCAGCCTTGGCCGACCAACGAGCGGAATCTCCCGAGGCTCGGCCCTCGGATGCCAGGCTAACCCGATGACCATCCCGGGAGCAGACTAGCCTGAAGCCCCGACCGGTCGCCTCGGCTTGCGCCAGCCTTGGCCGACCAACGAGCGGAATCTTCCGAGGCTCGGTCCTCGGATGCCAGGCTAACCCGATGACCATCCCGGGACCAGACTAGCCTGAAGCCCCGACCGGTCGCCTCGGCTTGCGCCAACCTTGGCCGACCAACGAGCGGAATTTCCTGAGGCCTAACCCTCGGATGCCTGGCTTAGTGCCGGAAGAATTTCCTGAGGCCTAACCCTCGGATGCCTGGCTTAGTGCCGGAAGAATTTCCTGAGGCCTAACCCTCGGATGCCTGGCTTAGTGCCGGAAGAATTTCCTGAGGCCTAACCCTCGGATGCCTGGCTTAGCGCCGGAAGAATTTCCTGAGGCCTAACCCTCGGATGCCTGGCTTAGTGCCGGAAGAATTTCCTGAGGCCTAACCCTCGGATGCCTGGCTTAGCGCCGGAAGAATTTCCTGAGGCCTAACCCTCGGATGCCTGGCTTAGTGCCGGAAGAATTTCCTGAGGCCTAACCCTCGGATGCCTGGCTTAGTACCGGAAGAATTTCCTGAGGCCTAACCCTCGGATGCCTGGCTTAGCGCCGGAAGAATTTCCTGAGGCCTAACCCTCGGATGCCTGGCTTAGCGCCGGAAGAATTTCCTGAGGCCTAACCCTCGGATGCCTGGCTTAGTACCGGAAGAATTTCCTGAGGCCTAACCCTCGGATGCCTGGCTTAGTGCCGGAAGAATTTTCTGAGGCCTAACCCTCGGATGCCTGGCTTAGCGCCGGAAGAATTTCCTGAGGCCTAACCCTCGGATGCCTGGCTTAGTGCCGGAAGAATTTCCTGAGGCCTAACCCTCGGATGCCTGGCTTAGTGCCGGAAGAATTTCCTGAGGCCTAACCCTCGGATGCCTGGCTTAGTGCCGGAAGAATTTCCTGAGGCCTAACCCTCGGATGCCTGGCTTAGTGCCGGAAGAATTTCCTGAGGCCTAACCCTCGGATGCCTGGCTTAGCGCCGGAAGAATTTCCTGAGGCCTAACCCTCGGATGCCTGGCTTAGGGCCGGAAGAACTTCGAGAGTCAGGAGTCGGCAAGACGCTGCCAAGAGTTAAAAAGAAAAAAAGAGGAGGACGAAAGCGAGATGAAGAAACATTCGACTTGTATTAATTTTCATTGTTTCAGGGCCAAGGCCCATACAATTTGGCAAAATGCCGACATACAAAAAAAGAGGACAACGAAAGGTACAAGAGGTCAGCTTGGAGGAACCCCCGGGTCGGGAGCGTCGGGCTCGTCCGCAGGGGGTAGGGAGGCGGTAGGAGAATCAGCAGGCGATGGCGCCGGAGAGGAGTCGAAAAGGGAAATCCCACTCAGGTCAACTTCGGGGTACTTAGCCGACACCCTTGCCAGGCCCTCCTCGAAGCCTAAGATGAAGGATTCGGACCCCGCGTCCGACGCGTCACGGACGAACTCGTCAGACTGACGATAGGCCCGTACCGCCTCCGACATATCACGGGTGAACTCGGCGGACTGACGATAAGCCTATACCGCCTGGCGCCCGATCTCCGCACTCTTCTCGGCCAGCGCCGCCTCTGCTCGCTCCGTAATCTGAGCCTTAGCCTCCAAGACCTTCGCCACAATCCGGTCTTTAGCCTCGGAGGAGACCCTCAGCAGATTAGCCTGAGCCTCCTTACGCTCCGCCTCGGCAGCAGTGCGAGCGGCCTCAGCTTCCTCCAGGCGCGAACGGAGCTCTTGGTCGTTCGCGCGGGACCTCTCCAAGGCTGACTCCAATTCGCCCAGTTTGGCTTCAAGAGACCGGGTTTGGTTGCGGGCGCTGTCGGCAGACCGCTGAGCCTTCTCCCACCTCTCTCGATAGTCCGCGACCTTCCGGGACTGCTTTTCAGCTCGTTCCTCCGCCTTCTTAACCCTGCTTTCGAGGCCCGAGGCGACTTTGAGTTGCTCCCGAGCTTCCAACAGTTGCTTCTCGAGGGCGGCGAAGCCGAGTGCCCGCTCTTCGGCCTCCCGGAGCCTCGCCTCGAGGTCCCCGGTCGTCCTGCCCGCCACGGCCTGGCCTCCCTCTTCCACTGCTTTCAGTCGGTCCTCGGCCTTCGCCAGAAGCCCCGCCTGTTCCTTGTAGCACTCCTCTAGACGGGTCATGTACTGGGCGAGCTAAGAGATAGGAAAAGTGAGGGCGTCAGGCGGAGAACAACAGAGCTAATAAATGGTGAAAAGCGGCCAGAAGAACACTCACCGACATGAGACAGACACAGCTGGCAGCCCCGACGTCAGAGACCCCCAACTCCCGGACCCGCCGACGGTCCTTCTCCAGCAGCACTGTTTCGATGAGGTTTCGGGCGCCATCGGTAGTGAAGGCCGACCCCGATTTCTCCCCGGAGCCGGATGGTGGTTCTGCAGCCTTACCCTTATCCATCGCCTGGGGAAGAGTCCTGCTGATTGTGCTCGGGGCGGGGGTCACTCCAGGAATTGATAGGGCCCCGCTCGGCCGGGGCCTCGGCGCGTCCCTCCTCGGATCATCAGGAGCCGGCTGAGTCGAAGGCCGGACCGGGGACCGATCACGCCCGACCCGTCCGTCTCGAGCGGGCTCGGATTTTACCTCCGGAATAGCGGCAGTCTCACCACCGGAGGGCTGATACAGCGTCAGCTGCCGGTCCGTGCCCACGGCGTCTCCCTGATCGGTGGGCCCGGACTCGTCGGTCGGCGTCGGAGGCACCTCCTTGCGGGACTTCTTCGCCGGCGGGGCCCCGCTCGGAGGAGCTCGTTTCCTCCTCCGGACCGCTTCCAGTAGGGACGACCTACCAACAGCCGGTCCCTTGTCCGACCGCATGACGTCGTCAATCTCTGCAACAAGAACGAGATGGTCGAGGGCTGAGAAACCGAAGGAAAGAACGAGACGAAAGAGGAGAAAAGAGTCAAAAAAGAAATGGTGGCGGGCTCACGGTCGGTGGGGACCGAGCTCAGACCGACATTCACCAAGGTATCCTCGGAAATAAAGCGGGCCACCGGGGGGAGCTGGCCCTCGGCAACCAACCCCTTCAAGGCGGCCAAGCCATCGGATTCCTCCCTCGACAGTCTCGATAGGCCGATCGGGGACTTCATCGGCGTCTCCCAGGTCGCCCTGATTTCCCAAGAGGGATCTACATCGATGAAGAAGAAACGCTCCTTCCAGCCGTGAATGGAGGAAGGAGCCTCTTTGACGAGGCCGCACCCTCGCCGCGCCGCAAAGCACCACCACCCTTTGTCCTGGGGGTGGCCACTCAGGCTGTAGAACTCCCAAAAAACATTCAGAGTGGCGGGAATCTCGTGCATGCGGCAGAGAACCTGGAAGACCGTCAGGGCACGCCACGAGTTCGGCACCAGTTGCGTCGGCGCAACTCTTAAACCCCGGAGTACCTGCACGACTAAGTCCGAAGGGGGAAAGCGGAACCCGGCCTGGAGAATGCCCTCATTGATGGCGATCTTCCCTGGAGGAGGATGGGACATCCTCTCCTCAGGCCCCGGGAGCGTAACGTTGCAGGCCTCGGGAAGGTGGTACCGAGCCACGAGTTTGTCTAAGTCCTCGGCGACCAGCTCCGACTTAATGTGGTCTGCTCTCACTTCGCCCATTCCTAATGGCCAATAAACCTACGGTCAGGACGGGGACAAGAAGGGGGGAAAGACCGGGACGACTGGGGTACACTAGTACAAAAGGAGAAAGTACGAAGAGCCCTAAGTAGAAGAATGGGGTAACTCACCGGAAGAGAAGGAAGAACGGCTCCGAGAGCGTCAAAGGAGAAGCAAGCGAACAGTCCGACGGCAACAACGGCAGCGCAAAGGGGAAACTCGAAAATGTCTGTAAAGAGGAAGACGGACAGGGGAGGGCCCCCGGTTAAATAGGCGGAAAGGCGGGTGATGCCTCGATGACGCCAGAGGACGCCTGGCCGCCGAAGGGTCGCTCGCGCCCCAAAGGCAAATCGACACCATTAAGGAAGGATGTCCGCCGAAATCCTCAGACTGCCAGGTCAGCAACAACCGCCATACGCCATAAAGAAGGCGGGGAGCTCGAAGCGCGCGCGCCTCTCCGAGGGATGGCGGCAATCTCGAAGCATCACTCCCTTCACCCGTTCCCCTTCTGGTTCCAGGCTCAGAAGTGGGGGGCTACTGTTACGGGGGAACTAAGCCGCCATGCTCCACGTGGCCGGCATGCGCGCCCATGAAGACTACGGCTGTCCTTTGATCCAGCAATCCGACCCCGAGTCGGACATCTTCGGCTCCACAGCCCGACCTCGAGTCGGCTGCCCTTCGATCCAGCAGTCCGGCCCCGAGTCGGACATCTTCGGCTTCGCAGCCCGACCCCGAGTCGGCTGCCCCTTAATCTAGCAATCCGACCCCAAGTCGGATATCCTCAGCACCGCAGCCCGACCCCGGGTCGGCTGCCCCCTGATCCAGCACTCCGACCCCGAGTCGGAGATCTCTTGATAACGACAGGCTGCTTCCCAGAGGCACGCCGAGGCCTCCTGCTCCACTACTCCCTGCAACGGCTGGATCCGATGCTGTTCCACGATCTCCTGTATCAGCCGTACAAAGCGGAACTCCACTACGCCCTGTCATGGCCGTACCCAGCGCTGCTCCACGACGCCCTGTAACGGCCATGTCAGTGGCCACTCCGTCGCGCCCACGATGACAAACCTCCCTCAGAGACCCCCCAGCCAGGTATATATGCGGCTGGGGGGAGAAGGGGGGGTAAGCAATATCTTCCAGAGCACTCTCTTGCTTGCGATTATTATCTCTCCTTCTCCTCCAATCTCCTCTGACTTGATCGTCGGAGGGCCCCCACTACCCCAGTGGTGGTGCGAGGCTTGCTCGCAGGTTTTCCGGTGGAAGGTGGAGCGTAACCAACACCAACCAAGACAACTCAGACGAAACCCCGTTCACACCGCTGTGTCAATCGTTCTCGGTTTGGACCACCAGCAACAAGACACAAATCTGAATCTTTTGAAAAGTTCAAAGAGTTCAAAAACGAAGTAGAAAAACAAACTGAAAAATTCCTTAAGGCTCTTCGATCGGATCGAGGAGGAGAACACCTTAGTGAGGAATTTCGGGACTATCTCAAGGAGAATGACATAGTCTCACAATGGACTCCTCCGGAAACACCTCAACTCAACGAGGTGTCAGAGAGGAGAAATCAGACTCTATTAGATATGGTCCGATCCATGATGAGCTTCACTGATTTACCTATGTTTCTTTGGGGAGATGCCTTACTTACCGCAATTTATCTACTGAATAGAGTTCCCTCTTAATCCGTTCCTACCACACCATATGAGATATGGTATGGTAAGAAACCAAGTCTTGGTCATCTCAAGATTTGGGGATGTCCGACCCACGTCAAGCGACTACAGGCAGACAAGCTAGAGACTAGGACCATAAGTGCTCGTTTTATACGATATCCTAAAGAGTCATTAAGATATAATTTTTACGTCTTAGAGGATCACAATGTGTCTGTGAGCCGACATGCCATCTTCTTGGAAAAACAATTTATCCTTGATAGAGGCAGTGGGAGAAAAATTGAGCTTGAAGAGAAAATCTCTGAAAAGCAACGAGTCATGGATCCTATAGAACTCATTCATACAGAGCCAGTACACGTTGTTCCTCCACCTCGCAGATCTAGTAGGGTCTCCCATTCTCCTGATAGATACTTAGGTATGCTTGAAGAGGATACTAAGTAAATGTTCCTCATGGGAGATAGGGAACATATAAAGGATCCCAAAACCTACAACGAGGCGATATCAGATATCGATTCCGAGAAATGGCTGGAAGCTATGAAGTCGGAGTTTGACTCCATGCATTCCAACCAAGTCTGTACTTTAGTAGATCCATCAGAAGGTATCGTACCTATTGGATGCAAATGGATCTACAAAAGGAAGATAGGTTCGGATGGAAAGGTAGAGACCTATAAGACAAAGCTAATAGCGAAAGGATATAGTCAACGCGAAGGCATTGACTATCAGGAGACCTTTTCACCTGTAGCCATGCTGAAATCCATCCGAACATTGCTTGCCATTGCAGCATTTCATGATTATGAAATTTGGCAGATGGACGTGAAAACGGCTTTCCTAAATGGATATCTTGATGAAAATATCTATATGGAACAGCCTTTGGGTTTCACTTCCAATGATGGAGATCACAAGGTCTGCAAGCTGCAAAGATCCATTTATGGACTAAAGCAAGCATCTCGGAGTTGGAACACTCGTTTCAAAGATGCAATCAAAATATTTGATTTCATCAAGAACGAAGAGGAACCGTGTGTTTACAAGAAGGTTAGTGGGAGTGCTGTCGTATTTCTCGTATTGTACGTGGACGACATTCTCTTGATAGGGAATGATATTCCCATGCTAACCTCGGTTAAGGTCTGGTTGTCAAAAAAATTCTCCATGAAAGACTTTGGGGAAGCATCCTATATTTTGGGGATAAAGGTCTATAGAGATAGATCTAAAAGGATGCTTGGCCTATCACAGAAGATGTACATAGAGGAAGTGCTGAAAAGATTCAACATGGAAAACTTCAAAAGGGGTCTCTTACCCCTTAGGCATGGAATTCATCTTTCCAAGAAGATGTGCCCCAACACATCTGAAGAGATTCAACGCATTAGCAAGATCCCTTATGCATCGGCAATAGGGAGCCTCATGTATGCCATGCTGTGTACACGACCTGATATAGCCCTTCCTGTGAGTGTCACAAGCAGATATCAGCCGAATCCAGGTGAAGAGCACTGAACATCTGTGAAGAATATTCTTAATTACTTAAGAAGAACTAAAGATTTATTCTTGGTCTATGGATGAACATCAGAATTAAAGATAGAAGGGTACACAGATTCAGACTTCATGAATGATATCGATGATAAAAAGTCTACATCTGGATATGTGTTCTTGTGCAATGGTGGTACGGTGAATTGGAAAAGTTCTAAACAACCGATCGTTGCTGATTCTACTATGTAAGCTGAATATATCGCCGCCTCTGAAGCTGCTAAGGAAGGCTTCTGGTTCAAAAAATTCGTTGCGGAATTGGATGTGATGTCATCAGATGCCATAACACTCTACTGCGATAATAATGTCGCCATAGCTCTTGCTAAGGAGCCAAGGTCTCATCAGAAGTCCAAGCATATAGAGCGGCACTTCCACCTCATACGCGACTATGTTGAGAAGAAGTATGTCGAGATGCAGAGAGTAGACTCCGCGGATAACGTGGCGGACCCGTTCACTAAGCAGCCGAGTCAGCAAAAGATTGAAGCCCATCTTGAGAATATGGAACTTAGATATATGACTGATTGGCTTTAGTGCAAGTGGAAGATTGTTATATGTATGCCCTAGAAGCCAATCTGGCTGACACATTGTTAATTCTAGGACATAATTTTGTACTTGATTATTTATTATTGAATAAATAAAAGACATCTTTTTCATTCATATTGTTTATATGTCTACGAATCGTCCAAGAATTAATAAAATGATGATGCATATTCTTAAGAGTTAAGAATTTGAGCCATGCATCATTGGTGATTAATTTCTAAATGCTCCTGATCAATGGATCATCACGAGGACAGTGATCGATTCGATGAGATCAGTGCACACATTGCTTTTCTTTGTGGATGGACGAGACTCGAGTCCACGGTGTAGCGACACTGAAGTAATAGTGCAGGTGCTTGTTAAAGAACAAGGGTACTGAGCGTGACCAAGACAAGAAGTCACTTGGATGTCTATCCACTCATCAGTAACTTGCTTGATGTTGCAGTAGTGTGACTGGTCCTTTGATCTGCGATGCTTTGGCTACTTACAGTGAGATTATTGTAATTTGACTGTACGTATACATGGTCTATAGACATACGGGTCCATGCAGTGTAGATTGGCTGCAATAGGTTCACTGTAGGAGTAGGGTATGCACCTATATGAAATCTATCAATCTTGGTAGATAAGGAGAGATCCTAGGTGATTTATAAGACTAAGTTCGTAAGACCTCAGCCGGGGCAATAAAAACAGTGGAGAAAGAGTTTTCCACTCTCGAACTTAAGTCGAATAAATCTTGACATTGAACAGACGATGGGGTTTGACGAGTTGTCCATAACCTCCGTCCTGTAGAGATCCATGATAGTAGGACTGTATCACACAATAACTGCATCTAGAGGTTCATCATTCCATTCTGCTGGGTAGCCACTACATGCTGCTAGGTGTCACTGGTGGATAGTGAGACTCGCAGGGAATATCTCGATGGTCGATAAACCCTAATGAGTTGAGTTGGAATCGTTTCAACCCATTAAAAAGAGTTTTCAATGATAATGTGATAGAGATCGCAATATATCTCACTACCAGTCAGAATAGAACCTATGGGGTCACACACATTAGAGGCATTGACCGATCCGATGGTTGAATCGTGATTATGAATCACAAGTAATCAATTCGATTAATGATCAGTTGAAGAAGGAACAATGGGAATTAATTAATTGGACTTAAACACAAATCCTACTTGGAGTAGGATTCCGGAAGTCCTAATTGGATTAGGACTGGGAATCCTACTTGGACTAGGACTGGGAGTCCTACTTGGAGTAGGATTTTGATTCAATATAGATTCCTACTTAGAATAGGATTCCTAGAAGTCCTAATTAGATTAGGACTTCGGATTCAAATAAGAGTCCTAATTGGATTAAGACTAAAATTGAATAAGTCCTAATTGGATTAGGATTGAAGAGTTCAATGGAGTCATAATTCATTTGAGTTCTAATTAGATTAGGACTTAACCACATTAGGACCTCCTAATCCCCCTTACAGGAGGATTAGGTTAACCAAGAAGGAGGGGCGCACGCCCCTCCTCCTTTTCCTCCTTGGTGCGGCAACACAAGAGGGGCCGGCGCCCCTCTTGGAAATTTGTCAAGGAGCTCCTAAAAGTTAGGAGCTCCACATCCTATTTAAAGGGAAGAGGGGGCAGCACCTAGGGCATTCAAGCCCTCTTGTTTTCAGCCGTGAGCCCCTCTCCCTTTCCCTTGGATCAGCTGCAAGCAAGGAGGAAGAACAAGGTTGTGTTGGCGGCCTCATCCTCTTCCCTTCCTTCATCCAACATAAAGGGAAGAAAAAGGCTGCAAGGTGCTTTGATTCTTCTTCAAGTTTCATCCTTCTTCTTCCTCCTCCCAAGCACAATCAAGGGTTGATCAAAAGAGAGGAGATCAGCCATCAAAACCAATCTCTGCAAGGGAGCTAGCACCCCGGGGAGATTGAAGCGTTTGGATCGATTTTTGCTTCGTGTGGATACCCGTAGAGGCCGGACACGTGTGCGGCTTCAAGCGAGCCTTCTTCCAAAAACCACGATCATCAGTTTGCGGTGATCATCTACCTAAACAAGGTGAAGATCTGATCTTCCAAATAGTTTTAAAGTTTTTAATCCTAATCTAACTACGAACGGTTTTGAATAATGTTCATGAGATGAACGTTGATCCCGCGCATGCCAATTCCGATGCCATCTGAACTTTTTTAATTTTCTACGGCATGGGCGGGTTTCCAACCGATAAGAGATGAGAGTACAGATTAATTTACAGATCAAATCTCAAATTGTTCAAGTGACAATAGAAATGATGACCCAATCAAATTGTTTTCATGTTCATTTCGCCTATTCCCAACAGCTATGAAACTAATTCTTAATAATGATATTTATCCCTGTTCATGGCTGAAAACACTATTCATACGAACAGTGTTTGAGATGAAACTGTTCATATGAATAGTGTTATGTAAAAACACTGTTCATATGAACAGTGTTATAGAAATGCTTTTTGATGTTCACTGCTCTTCTTCCTCCCAGCAGCTCTTTCGCCCGTTCCAGCCGCGTCCAAGCTTCCCGAATCCCGCGTCCGAGTATCATGCAGCGCTCTTCAGCCTCCCACGTCCATTCCGAGTCGTGATCCCAGCCTTCAGTGTCCATCCCGTGATGCACTCCCGCCTCTCAGCATCCTGTGGCCCAAAGAAGGAAATCCACGAAGCATCCAGCGTCCCAGCTCCATTCCAGATCAGCTCCCCGCGTCATCCTCTTTCGTTTCTCACCATCAAGGAGCCGTCCAGATCAGCCATCCACGATGCTTCCGAAGCTCGTGATTCGGCCATCTTGTCTTCAGCCCTCCAAGTTCCCAGCATCTTGCGATGCATCCAAAGATTCCGCCCCAGCCACCCGCTCCGCTCCGTGTTCCAGCAATCGGATCCCCCAAGCACCGCGCATGATCATCCGCACCGAATCTCTTCTGTGATCAACTTCCTCCCAGCGATCCTGCAGCCAGATTTCGGAGACCCAATCCCATCGATCCAGTCAATCACGCGTGCGTTCCTCCAATTGATCACGCGTCCGTTCCCCCTCCTCCCCATGTGCTCGTTGGCTGATGTTTTGTGGGGATCCATATAAGAGGGCCATCGGCAGAAAGAGGAGGGCGAAGACCGGGAGCTCACATTCGGAAAAAGAACAGAGCCATGCTCTGTTTTTGAAAGAAAGAAAAAAAAAAGGCATGGGTTCCACCGAGAGGGAGAAGTTCCGTGTTTGAATTTTTTTTATTCTTTATTTGCTTTTTATTCGCCGAAAAAAGAAGCATTAGGCTTCATCTTCATTTTTACTTTTGTAATCATTTCTTTCTATGAAATCTACCATTTTTCTTTTATGCAATCCGTGTCTAAGTTTTAATTTAATATTCTACAATTTATTTTATGCATTCTGGAATTCTTATTTTAATTGTAAAAACTCTCTTTCTTTTCTTTGTTTATTTTTTAGAAAAATAGCTCTGCTTGGTTAGAGATTAATCGAATATCCTCAATGAATTATTTTTTTAAAAAAATAAACCTTAATGGAGTTTTTATTCTCTATTTGTGTACTCCAATCGCCTCTCTGTGGATCGACCTCCTACAACCACTATTCATCGAATAGAGGATGGTAAGAGTAAATACAAAAATATTTGTTTGTTGGTTAAGATCTTGACAACAATATCTTTTTTAAGTCATCCTCAGGTCTACAAGAAAGCTTACAATAATAACTAGGTAATGGCCATCTTTTTTCCAACTAACTTGCAGAATTAAAATAGAAGATACAATGGCTGAAACATTTGCATGCAAATTCATGAGAGCAAACTACCAAGAATGGGAAAGGTAAAATTATTTGACATTCTATAATTGATTAAGCAATTGAAGACTGTTTTTTTTTAGAAAATTAGTTTCATAAAAATAATTTAAGAATTTATGACTATGCTTATAAGTTCTCTGTGAGGCATCCGTGCAATATTCATGCTATCCAACTATCACCTTTTGTCACTGAAATTAGTAGCCAGGCAATCAACACCAAATAAATGGTCCTTCTCACTAAATTGATTCCATATTCTTGTGTTGCCACTATAGTAGGAGGAATTGGTGTGATATGTAAATACTAGTACATGGAAAATTAGATATTTCAGCGATTTCGTACACTCAATGTGAAGCAATATGCATAGATATGCATGCACTTTTTTAGATTTACAATGTCTAGAGTTGTCAAGTAAGAGCTAACAGATGAAAAAATCGAACCAAAATAGGTAGTTGAAAATTTTATATGTCAGAAGAATATATTATCACTTAAGTGGTGACCTAAATGACCTGTGAACTAGCAATTAGAGGGGGCATCAACAAATACAGACTAGAAACAACTATTTTGAATGTGAAGTGGGAATTAAGACAGGAAGATTATATCATGAACAGGTGGACGAACTTAAAAGATAAACATAGTTCTGCATGGATTGAATATGATGCAAATAGAACAAGCAACGCACTGGATCCAATATTACTGGAAATGTCTTGCCCAGGCAACAATTGAAAATTAAGTTTTTCTCCTTTTTTTTTTGAAGTTTCATTTTATGGTTTTTCCATGATATCTGAATCCAGTTGGGAACAGGCACCAGACTATGACAGAGTTTGCTTAAATTGGTTTTGCAAAATCTCGTTGGGTTCAGGATTTACTAATTGATTAAAACTGTGCTCTTGAATTCAACCAAATTTTAGCCTTCCAAGAGTGATAAATAAGACCTGAGCACTCATTTATGTTGTACAATAAAACTAATATTTTTTTAGGTAGCGAAGATATAAGGAATTTATTTTGAAGAAAACCTTTTCAATGTGTTAAGACTCTTCCAGTTTGAAAGAGTTAACAGGGTCTAAGTGATGTAGCAAAAAAAAGATAAGTATGGGATATTTTATAGTGTTGTTAGTTAACAAGTTTGTGAAAAAATTTAGAATCAGACTACCTTCCTAGGGAGTCAACCTTCCTGGGGAGTCAAGATTTGCTTGTTTTTGTACAGTGCTCAAGCATAATGGTCTTCTTAAGTAGATGCATGACTCCCCCCTTGAATTACTATGAGATAGTAAATACAGATTTAAATTAGGTTTGTTGTCAAATTGGATTACACAACTGAATTTAGTATGATAAAATAAATCAAGGGTTGATTCCGAGTATTGTGCCACAAGGTTGCTGGATCAAAAGAAGGGGTATATATTAAGCATCAGGCCAACTTTTCAGATCCCAAGATTGGATCTGTCCGCAAATCACAGAGTATAACAATGATACTCTACAATAAAGACTAATGTTATTTAGCATGCAGGCAGGATACACATAAATACAATTAAACCTACCAAAAGTCAATTATTCTTGTTTGTGCTTATTCACTCTCAAATGCTCCTTCCCTGAAATTTTTCGCTAGGTAGAGGTGCTGGAATCACAAGCGAGACAAAAGAAACATTTGGATTAACGATCAGTCCGGAAGATAAGAGGCTTCAAGTTCTGCCAGTGAAGATAATAGGTTTTTGTTCTCCATCACAATATTAAGATTATAAGCATTAATCATGAGATGCTTCTCTCAAGTTTTGAGAGATAACCAGCAACTTTAATGCATGTCTTCTATGTCAATGCACATAGGTTGTAAATTAACTTTTCATGACATCCTCTGCATAAGAATCCTCAGAACTCTCAACATAAATAAAAGCATGTACAGAAGATATGGCTAAAAAGATCTTAGTTGCCCAAATCTTGGGTAAGAAATGAATCCATAACCGATTTAACCTTCTCTTCAAGATTCCCAACCTCTTCAATGATCTTAATACTTCAACCCCCACTTATTTTTTTTTTTTTTGAAAATACTTGAGACTTAAAGGACCTCAATTTGATAAAGCAGATTTGTTCTGATACTAATATAGCAGAAAGAGACAAGAATTGAAGAAGAAGAATGTAAATATGGGAATCTCTCGAGCATGCAAAATTTAACCATTAAACGGTAAAAGAGATTAAATAAATAAATATTTAGTTATCAATTCTCCATAACTCAGAAGAATGGAGAGCCAACGTTAAAAAGAAAATTGTTATAAACTTTATTCCTCTTCTTTCATATTTCTCCTTTGTTCTACATGACTTAACTGTTCTTAGACTACAAAACCATTTTTGGCCTTAGATATATTTGTGATACGTAAATAGACTGAGATTATTAACAACAGAATAATGATTTTAATATATAAATGTGTGCTTGTATGCATCAAGCAATGGTTAGATGGCTATAAAATATATATGGGTATTAATCATCTGAGATAATGGGGATATTTTTTGTGTGGTTAACTGACTGCATGTATGGTGCACGTACAGTCCAAATAAATGCAGCCCAACTTATAGCTCCGTGTTTTCCTTGATGGAAGGGATGACATCTTGTACTAGGGCTTTGAGAATTAATTAAGGCCACAACCACTCAGTGGTCAAATAGCCTAGGCAGCCCTAGGTGATGGAGCCTTCTATATCCCAGGAGCAGCCCAAGCGATTAGGCAAGTGCCTAAACAATTTTTACAAAAAAAATTATACCTTCACATATTTCAATTAATGATTATAACTTGCATTATTCTCAGTGAAGTATCCATATTGCATGACCAAAAGATACATTGACAACAATTAACACATGAACTCGACTTAAAATGTAATATATTAGTAAACATTATTTGATCTAAACTTGAAAAAACAAGTATAGAGCCCCACTTTAATATTACACAAACCACTTTAATGCGTCCCAAGCATAGTTATAAGTATTTACAATGCCATCACAATGAGTTTATATTAACGAAATGAAAGAACTCATTTCTAATTCCCACAAACTTTTTGCTATTTACAGACTTAAAAAAAGGAATAAGAACTCCAAGAACACCATAAAGATGCATGCCATATTCCATCATTATATAGGGATCCTAGGATAGAGATATGTATTGCTCCACAAATCAATCAGAATATATTTTCTTAAAAAATTGTGGAATAATGTTCAGATATTTCTTCTGCACCGTCTTATCGTTTTCTATAACATATGAAAATTTTAAAGAAATCTAGATCTAACTTGAAAAATTCTATACGAAAAACATTGGAAATTGATTTTTTTTTAATCTCATATCGTAATATTTTCTATATCCAGATTTTTACTTTTGGCTTTTGGATTTTCTTTGAGAACTTTTTTCCTTGTCTCCCCCAGGAATTTAATTCATTCTCATCAGCTTTGCTATTTTGGTTACTCACAAGATTTTGCTAATGCAACTCCAACTTGTCATATAAAAGCATCTTGAAACAAAGATATTATCAAGAAAAATATTTTTTTCTAACGGCAAGATATGCAGGTCCAATTAGGGGCCGGGTTCCAAAAAGAAAGACTGCAGATTTCATTTTGCACAACACAATCATAATTCAAGTAGCACTTGATTTCCGGAGCCTTAAAATTTACTATTTGAAAAACCAGACAGTAAATATACACCATTATGTTCTATCAGCAAGTAAAATGTTGAGATCAAGGTTCGCTGTACCGAGCGTACGGTACCGTACCGACACTCGGTACGCCTATACTAGTGCGGCACCGGTACGGAGTTCGGTACCGGTACGGCGAACCTTGGTTGAGATACTATCATATGCTAATTCCAAATGAACAAACCAGAAAGAAAACAACAATCACGCCATATGCGACACTAACTCATTTTACGGGTGCCAAGTGGAAGATCTAACTCCTAATTAAAAAGGAATTTAAGCCCCCCCCCCCCCCAAAAAAAAAAAAAAAAAACTGAAATAACATCGTTCTCTTTAAAAAAATTCAGGAAAATGCATATACATAGGCACGCTGGTTCTTCTGATAGCGTATACAAACTTACGTACAAGCAATCATTAAGCAACACAAGATATTTTCAATCAAAAAGAAAAATTAAGATGTACAGAAAGCAACGATTATATCATTCAACAGAACTCCCATCCAAATAATGATTCTCCGCAAAACAACCCTACTAATTGCAGAACGTAACACAAAAAAGAGCAGCCTTTTACTATTTCTTAAACCATAGAAGAAGCTAAGCGCTGCCCTATGGAACACTCATTAAAGCTGCTCTCTTCGATACACAGGGAAGAAATCAGAGGATTAGCTCTTCACAGACCAAAGACAAGAGCTTTATCATGCAATCCCAATTCAAAACGCAGGATTTCAATCAGAACCTTTATAAATCAATAGTAAAGTGTACCAATAACTACTATAAATGCTTAGAAACAAAGGGAGAAAATAGAAACCTAAATTACTAAACCACAAGGTCAAGATTCCAACCGGAACGAGAACGAAGAAGAGAACTAATCATGATTCGAAGAATAAAAGAGATGGAGACCAAGGAGGCGTACCTGACTTCGGCTAGCGTTTTAGGGGCTCTACGAGTTGCGACCAGCGACAGCTTCTTCTGGAGTGGAGTCGACCGCGAGGCGCGGAGCTCTTCGGCGAGATTTATATGTAGGGCTGAGCTTCCCTCGATTTCTATTTGGTTAGCCTTGGCCGGAGAGAGTCGGGCTTGAATCACTCGGGTTGGGGCTCGAGCCGATCTGTCTTTGACTCGCGAGCAAGATTCGCAAACCCATGATCGATCCCCCGTATGCGCTGAACCGAAAACCGATCTTGTAAATAGCGACGGGTACCACGTTATGTCATCTAAAATCTTGTACACCCATGATCTTCGAGTGGGTTGGGTCTTTTCATCTCCGAAGTATATTTTCCTAGGCATCTCTAGGATTGGCTATTCGAAAAAATTCGAATGGGCTCGATCTTCGAGAGGTCGGTGCCTCCATTCATCTCTGGATTGGGATTTGGGAGGGATCTCTAGAGAAATCAATTTAGAGAATCCCCGGGGTGTCTCCTTTATTGGGGCTTGGGCGTCTCTGGGTTATCCCAAGTCGAGTATAATTGGCACAAGTTGTCCGATCTGAAAAATAAACACAACAAGAGGATTTTTATAGAAAATAAGTTCAGACTTCAACGAGCCTTACTAATAACATGCGCAAAGGTTGTTGTATTCCTAAGCCCATGGGATCGGAGCGCTATCGAGGTCTCCTAACCTATACATTGAAGATCCTCAATTACCAGATTCCGAGATTCTTCAAAGACTTGAGTCTCGTAATGAGCGCCTTGCACTTAGCTTCGTTACTCAGGGCAGAGGATTCGAACCGGGGGGCATACTCCGCTAGGGTCAATGAGCATGGGACTAGCTTTGCTGCCCCCCGGCTCGAAGACCTATCCACGTGCACGATTTATGGCGCCAATGTGGTCATCTTTCTTGAGGAGTTCGGCTGTTCGAGACACATGGGGGTCTCGGCAAGTCCGCCTACGATGGTTTTAATGATGCCTGCTGTCGGGCGATTGTCAATCGGCTCTGGAGGTGGCAAACCAGAGGAGGAAGCAGATGCTTTTTGGTCATGCCGAGCATGAACATGTCGAGCATGAGCGCCTCAATCTCATCTCTAAGCTGGAGACACTTCTCGGTTTCGTGGTCGTGGTCTCGATGGAAGCGAAAATACTTCTTTTAGCTTATTTTGGTCACTAGGCCTTCATCGGATATGGAGGGCACATGTAGCCTCGGCCCTTGATCTTCATGAGTATTTGGGCTCTCAGGGCGGTGAGAGGAGCATACCTCTCAAATTGTTGAGGAGGGCTCTTGGGTTGCCATGGGTCTTTCTCGTATTGAGGTGAGACACTTCGGCGCTCCCTTATCCCTTGTGATCCCCCTTTGGGGGGTCTTCAATCTGCAGACTCGTAGTGGAAGGCCACGGCTTCCTCAACATTGGCATATTTGTCAGTTCGTGCCAATATTTCTATAAAGTCATTGGGAAAGCGCTTTTTTTTGGAAAAAGAAGAAGCTCGACGACCATAAGCGGCTCTTCATCACAGACATCGCGACCTACTGGTCCAAGTTGTGCAACTCCAATGTACCGTATTGAAGCGGCCGACGTATTCTTTAAGGGATTCCCTCTCCCTCTGCTTGATATTCAGCAGCGCGTTCGAGCCACGACGTCATTTTCGACTGGAGACCAAGTGCACCGCAAAGAAGCGGGCGAGCTGCCTGAAGGAATGGATAGATTCGGGCCGAAGCCCGGATAACCAGAATCGAGCCTCTTTGCGAAGGATCATAGGAAACGCCTTGCAAAGTATGACATCGGGGCTTTGTGCAGCATAATGAGAGCTTTGAAGCTTTCAAGGTGGTTCAAGGGATCTGATGTGCCATCGTACGGTGCCACCCGTGGCATCTTGAACTGAGGGGGGATCGACTCCTCCATGATCTGCCCAAAAAAGAGGGTTTCGAGGAGAAGTTGAGGACGTTGCTCGCTCTCGAAGCCTGCCCTTTGAGGGCCTGAATCTGGCGGTCTATTTTCTTGATCCTCCTATCGAGGTTGACACTTCGGTGAGGAGAGGATTTCACGGGACGAACGTGCGAGAGGCTCTGGATGGAGTCTCTGCCAGAATGGGGGCTTGGAGTGCGTCATCTCCCCTTCCAATCGGGGTCGCTCCGTCGGGTGTGCCGACTTTGATGCGACCGCTTGGGATCCCGGTCCTAAGAGTACTAGTTGTCATGGGGCACGGGGTATGTCGGTGACTGAGAATGGGGACTGTGCTGGCCTAGTTCCGGTTGGACTGGCCTCGACCATGAGATTGTCTGCTGCAAGCCTTGGACCGCCACGATTGACGCTTGCATCTATTGAGTAAGCAGGTTGAACTATCTACAAATGCAGCGGGCTATTCCGGTGGAGCAGGTTTAAGCTCCTATTTCGGTGTAGCAGGTTTGGGGCTCTGTAATGACCCCAAGAAGTTGGAGCGCGGTATTGTGAAGCACGCGATGCATGTTCCTCGTGACTTTATGCTAAAATCTCTCCCTTCGATTGAGGTTGACTAGCTAGGGGCTGACCCTTCCTCTAGTGCCAATTTGTTGCCGCCGTATCCAGACCGAGATAGGAGTGCAGCTCGGACGACCCTAAAGTCGGATGAAGATGCTCTGAGCAGGCCGATTGAGGCGTTTGGCGTTGAACTCTTCCACTGGGTGGCCTATAGAAAGTCTACTTATCGGAGGATTTTCGGTGGGGGACCCTCTGATGCCTAAGTCTGAACAATGAGGCAACAATATGGAAGGAAGAGATTTCAACAAAGTGAATGCTTTATGAAAACAGTAGCATATTGTGGACCTCAAGTCCCCTAGGTTGTTCTCCTTATATAGGGGAGCTAATCTTGTTATTATCTGGGCTGACGTGACGTAAAATTACGCCACACAATAGCTGGTGGTACGGCTGCGGCATGGGGGTCAGTCCATGTGGGCAGAGTGTGGTGCAGGTCTAACACGGGACATGGGACTATCATGATCACAAACTGATAGAGCCGTCGGTTGTTGGGGCTGTCGGCCTTTGTTGATGCATGTCGATTATTCTCCGCGGCTGGCGACTCTTCAGTCAGAGCCAAAGTTGTTCACCACGGTTTGCTTCCGATGACAGGAAGGTCGGTCGGACCTGAGGTCAAAATGTTAGTATTTCTCCCATCAGAAAGCTATTAGCACAAATGGCTCTTCTAGATATTAAAAACTTAATCAAACATGATCTATCTTAGATTTTAACCTCTATAGTCCCATATCAAACAAAAATTCTTAACCACCTAGCTAATTATTTGACATTGATAATTTGCTATATTTTATTAAATATATTTATGTTATTAAATGATTTATATCAAAAAGTTGCTCCCCTTTACTCCTCGCCCTCCTAACCTCGTGCCTTTACCCCGCTTAGCTCCTCCCACCATCTCCTCTTTCTGCTGACCTCCATCTCCATTTCTAGCATCGTTGTGGTCGGCCCCTCAACCCTAACACATTGAGTGTCACAATCTTCCTTGATTTTCTTCTCTCTCTTGTCGTCAATCCCTCTCTCATGCTTGATCTTCGACCCTAATTTCTACCACCATCTACCTCTCCCTCGTTGTCAATCTTCATAAGAAAAACCCCTCTTGGGCCCTTCTCTGCCAGAAGAAAGGAAAATATATGGTGGAAGCAAAGTTTTTAAAAACTGACCAAACCAAACTGAACCACCCAATGATACCGAATTGATGTAGGATGGGTCTACTCTTGTTGGGTTTGAGGGCAAATCAATGTGAATCACACTCGAACTAAGTGAACTACTCGATTCTCTAGTGGTTCACCTTAAACTGCGGATAGATTCATAAGTAGTTCTCAAACCACTAGAGAATCAAGTGTTCACCTTGAAATATGTGTAGACTCGCCAAAATAGGTAGATTAGCAAGTGGTTCCTTGTTGGATCATGCAGAGTATTGGGAAGCCTCTTCCACCATACATTATCCCTTCTTGTAGGTAGAAAAGGTTCCAAGAGCACAGACAATTTGGATGGAGGTGGAGACCGTGCAGCTCTATCAAAGGCAACAAGGGATAGGGAGATGATGATGAAAATTGGAGGGGTAATGATCAGGATCGGAGATAAGTGTGGAAGAAAGATGAAGACAGGAGTACCTATCGAAATGGGAGATCAAGGTGGTAGCCTAGTGGTTAGGGGGCGATAATTCCGCCCAAGTTGCCCGGACTTGAAACGCACGAGCGTCGATTAAATTAGGGGACCGGATGCCCCACGCCCGGATGGCTTGCTGGCGGTTATGCCTTCCTTCCATTTGTACCAAAGTGGTGCTGGAGTGACGTACCCACACATGAGGCGGTGAGCCCAGTGAGGTGAGCCCACGGATCGAGAAAGGCACGTGAAACCTACGACCTGTATCGAACATTCCCTGGTGAAAGGAAGGCCTAGTGGGGGCTGCTACGCGGGTAGGCTGGTCCCTCCCCCTCCCCTCCTATTATTTACAAAAAAAAAAATGAGATCAAGGTGGGTGAGAGTGAGTGAGCGAGAGAGAGAGAGAGAGAGAGAGAGAGAGAGAGAGAGAGAGAGAGAGAAGTGGGGCTGGAGGGGGAGAGAGGAGAAGGATGAGGAAGATGGCAATTGGGGTTAAGGTGTCGGAGACAAGGATCCTCAACTTTGAAATTAAAAATGGGGTATCCAAATTGAAAATTCATATCTTTGATCAAGCACTAAAAATACATCACATGTTTTAATAGCCTCTAACCTATCCATCATATGAATAGAAAAATACATAATAAAATATTTAAATTGAGAAATCATGATCTACACATGTTAGAAAATTAAAAGATTTCTATTGGTAGGTCATAGAAAAACATGATTTCGTATCATATTAAGCCTTCATTTTCACAATCATCTAATACAAGGTCAAAGACTAAAAACTACATGATTTTTTTTATTTTTGGATATTTTTACTGACATAAATTATGCTCAATGACGTGGATCTATGATTTAAATAGTTGTTATTGATTTTTAAGTCAAAAAAAAATAGGTAACATCTCCTCAAGACACGAGCACCATCCACCATACCACTAGGAAACTCTCCAAAATTATCTTGCCCCTTGAAACATCATAAATCAATCCCCAACAAGATTTAGCCTCGAAGGGAGTTGTCACCAATATCATTGTAAGAGACTGAGAATAATCACCTTTGCTCAGAATTCCTGCTCCCAGATCAAATATGATGCTCCTGACTTACATCACCATCCTTGGGTTCTGTTGTGTCCATACTCTGATCTAAATTGATGCTATGCATTATTGAAAAATCATGAATCTTAACTACAACATGATCGTAAGGATTTCTTAAGAAGTCTAACTCGTCATCACAGTGAATGCTATTTGGAGGGTCCATTTTCAGAACTCCAGCATCCAAGAAGAAGCACATTGAAAGGTTAGCTGACTACATAGGAAAACATGGATAAAGTTGGTCCCAGAAATTCTTTTTAGAAATGGTCTATTCAGATGCATGATGGCCTTGAACCTCTTTTGCTCTTCCTCCATCCATGAAAGTCAGAAACTGCAGCCTCCTCACCCATGCACTTGAATCTACAAGCATGGAAAGTTGAACCCAATTCATGTTTCAATTGGAGCCTCTTCCCTCGCACATGAAATCTAATGCACTCTACAGAACCAGGATATTTACATAGACAGGTATCTTTCCTTCTTTAGTAGCGCCTGAAAGTTGGTTTCTTCTCCTAGATTTTTCTGGAGGCCGGATCCATGTCTCCAACCATTTCAAGGCATCAGAAACACGAAACTTCAGAAGGGTTGCCAGTCCATTGTGGCACCTTCACTTGAAAAGAAGGGCTCTCAGGGACTTGAATCTATAGTTGATGTCTTTATAGCCAGCAAGCGATGGCATCGAGCATTAGCTGGGGATGTTGGGAGTTTACATTTGACATCATTACTGCCTTCTCCTGCAGCCATAAACCCTTTTCATCCTGTCATCATCATGAAGTGTGCATGTTTCAGACAGAGAATTAGATTGCCTGTTTACCGATTGAAGCCCCTAGTTTCATCTTATTTTCTTTTTAATGTGCAAACCGGCGCCAACAGAATCCTCATAAAAGAAAGAATGTACCCTATGCATTACAAGTATATATGCATTTATAGAAGAAAATAAGAGAACTATTTCAAAAAAACACTAAAAGCAAATGAAAAGCTCTTAAATACAGGAATATCATATGATCAAATATGTCATTCTCCGAAGTATCCAAATGCAACCAACCCATTTCATGTTTAGGCACTATTTGCTTCTTTTAACATTTACATCAATATACATCTACTGCAATGATACCTGAGCACATATTTTACATGCTCAGAGGCAGGCATATTAAAGTGATACGTTAACTTAATTTTTTTTCTTCCAAACAGTTGTTAGGAAAAAAAAAAGTGGAAGTTTAACCTAAAACAGGAAAATAAAAGGTTATAGAAGCATTAGTAGTCCGGCAATCAGCAGAAATTATTGAGCTATCACTGCAGAAGTAGCTAACTTGAAAGTGATTTACTTGGATATCTACCAACAACGTGATTTATATCATTTTAGTTAAGGTTTAAAAAGTCTGGCAGGTACCATATGACATCAGGCAATGCAGCATTTTTCTGCTCTTATGTACAGTACGGAATGCCTTAATATCTTGATTTGAACTGTATTCCCTATGCATAGAATAGTATAATGTGCTATATTGCACAATATACTATGATACCTGATAGTAAAATTTGATTAAGTTGGGTAAAGCCCTGCTTCAAAAAAAATGAACACATTTTAGACTGTTTATCAACCAAAGCAGCATTTCAACTTGTTGCTTTACCCCTAAACTAATTCTAATGATTATATGCACACAAAAGATAGAGGTTTGGTTCAATGCAATTTGGCAAGGAAACAATGATCTTGAAGATTAATTTGAGGTCTTTCAGGGTAACAAGCATTTCTAACTGACATTTTTTATATCCGTAAAAAGGGATTTGCTATCATTTGACATAATCATAACACATGATATCAAAAATGTAAGACTGAATTATCTAAGACATCAGAATATAGTCAACTACTATGTCCAACTGTGTTGGATTCCTTGATACCACTGATTCATGAACTCCAACTTGATTTGGACTTCCTAAATCAATCATATATCATGGTAATATTAGACAGTTGGACATAGTAGTTTACCTTCTATTATTTTAGATCATGATGACTGTTTTCTGAGTCAATTTTGAAAATTTTTATAAGCAACCAACATGAAATCGAAGTGGAGCACCACACTTTATCCACAAACAGATGGACATATAGAGGTCGTAAATTGTATAATGGTACATCTTCTTTGAAGCTATAATAATAACCATCTAAAAACATTGGATTATAGCATACTTATTTCCACATCACTTGCAATCAAGCCATACACAATTTTACCCAAAGTTCACCTTCCGAGGCTTAATAGGGTTATCTGCCAGAATTTGACCTATAGTTTGCAATTGATGCCAAGTCAAGATTTAACAAGGAAGAGTAAGACTCGGGATAAGTTCAAAAGTTCGTACAGAATATGAGAGAGGTACATCAAGTGGTTAAGACATAGCTACACAAATCATAACAAAATATAAGTACCGATGACAACCATCAAGTAAATTGTAGCTTTCAAGAGGAAGATATAATTTGCCTACACTTGGACTAAGAAATATTGTAAGTAATTTGACATGGTCTCTTCATCATTTTGATAAAAATTGCAAAATCCACCTTTCACCTTGATTAGCCATCTTGAATGGAGATGTATTCTATCATCAATGCAGAAAATCTAAAGTTATTTGAGCTTTCTATGCTGAATGAAGACCAAGAGCAGGAATTAGCATTGCTGTCCATGAATGATCTATGGGTCGAGCAAGAAGAGATGTTGGCCAAGGACTCATCATCGATAGGAAGATCACATAGACGGATAGACCCGAAGAGGAAAGATGAGTCTTTTCATGTCAACTATAGCAAAGTAAAGTGGTTCAATCGAGAAAAAGCAAATCAAGAGTTTCTCCACCTTCAATTTTAGTCCGGTGGGAACTATATATCCTAGGGGAGTTTTGATCCGAAAGAATCACTACACGCATTGTAAACCAGCTCGTCCACACCAGATAGATCTAGATAGGGTTCAAGAAAAAGATCCACCACATCCAAAGTCAATTTATAAAACAAAACATTCAAAAGGCATAATTTTCACATATAGTGTTTGTTTTTAACATTTTTTGAAATTGGGTAACTTTTGAGATCTAAAGCGTGAAAACCCACTAATAGGACTGTTAGGCTTGAAACAAACCCGATTCAAGGCTGTTTAGCGCACCAAATTGCCCAATCAAAATCAAGTTAGCATTTATAGTAAGCAATGACTGGGATATAACTCAAACTATAAAGAATTAGATGATGTGATAAAAAACAAAGTTGATGTAGAAGTTGAAATCCAACATCCTGACCAATTTTGATACTTTTTGTCTTTTTCTATTTTTGGTAAAATTCAACTTTTTAGTCAAAAAGACTGAATCTGACCTAGAATTTGGAGAGGCAGACCTCATTTGTAGAATCAGAGGTTTTGTACCACAATTTTGTTTATTGGTTTTAAAGAAAGCAAATAGAAAAACCTCTGCTTTCCCCTTGCTATCAAGTTTGTTTTCATTTATTGTTTCTTTTGTTCTATGAGAGATTCGAGTTAATTGAATTAATGGAAGAAATTCCTTCTCTCTCCAATCAGATCAGAAAAGATATGGAAAAGTTTGAAGTAACAGCAAGGTGGCCCAAAATAAGAATCCTTAGTGGATATAGATCTATAAAGCTAACACCAAATAGATGGGATAAGGCTAGATAATTATGGTTTTGTTTATGATACTCTTCATAAATATGCTTAATATGCATCGTAAATACATCTTCTTCATAATTCATTCTTGTCTAACGAGAAAAAAAAAACAAGCCTAGATGAAGGAAAGAAGAAACATAGCTGATGAAGTTAATATATATGAACTCTTCTTGCAGGAGATTGGAATCCCAACTCCCTTGGCTCTCATTGCCAATACAAGTAAATCAAATTTCTCAAACTCAAGTAGACAAATTCACCCATCAAAAAGGAAATGCAATTGGGAACATGAGTTGCTTCCATTTGCTTATAATATCTTCAAGAAACTTGACATCTTGATTAGAAGATAATTTTGGGGAAGCTGCACAATCTGTCAACTTCAGCAAGAACAACTTCATAAACTGTGATGCATTAGATGCTAAGCAACACAATCTTAGATGAGTTGCCTTCAAAAGTCGATCAATGACCTGGAAGAAATCAATATTCCAATATCATGTCCTCATGAGGTCAAAAACAGAAGAAGTACTAGCATGTTCTCAAAACTTTCCCACTATTGGCAGCAACTTGGACAATCCAGTATTCTAGTTCAAATTTTGTAGGTTATTTTCATGACAGCCACTTTCATCACCAGTTAATCGAACTCTCTTCAAGTATGGTCAACCTTTATCCCAGCCACAATGACTTGCAAACCCCTAAGGTAATGCTCTAAGACAATGATAGTAGCATCTCCAGATAACTGTGAAAGACCTGCAGAAGATGCTGCTTACTCCCAATATATACAAAAAATCTCCAAACATAGCCACATATGCAGCCAAATATAAGAAACACTATATTTATGTTCTACCAATTCACTAATTAATTAACAAATATGGAGATTTGGAGTCAAGAAGTTGGAAGCATAATTGCTAGATTTAAACTAAAAAAGAGGTTTTTATTAAATACACATTACATGGCCAATGCTTGGTGGTAGAAACATCCAAAAAATAAATCAAGTGATATTAGTTTTGAGAACACGGAATATTACTATGAGCGACATGTTCCCATATGAAGAATTGGGAATGCAGAGTTGGTTTCTGTGGAACAAGTACCCATTTTGCAAATAGACAACTCAGGTTTTTTTCTATTTTCACCACACTCAAGTCTTATGTAAGTGGAACTGCATTTATATCATCCCATAATGATTCTTGACTGACTTAAAACTTGCAACTACAATGGTCATGCCTTGGAAAAACTAGGTCCTCGAGCTTGGGCACTGACCCATTATTTATATGACAAATATGCATATTTCTTACTTGAGCATGCATATGAAACCATAAGTAGGGTAGTTAACTTAATATCAACACTTTTTTTTTTTTGCAAAAACATCATATTTTTAAAAAGAAAAAGAAAACATAATTTAATAAAAGGATAAAAACATAATGTGGTACCCGTCGCTATTTACAGATCGGTTTTCGGTTCAGCGCCTACGGGGGATCGATCATGGGTTTCCGAACCTTGCTCACGAGTCAAAGACAGATCGGCTCGAGCCCCAACCCGAGTGATTCAAGCCCGACTCTCTCCGGCCAAGGCTAACCAAATAGAAATCGAGGGAAGCCCAGCCCTACATATAAATCTCGCCGAAGGGCTCCGCGTCTCGCGGTCGGCTCCACTCCGGAAGAAGCTGTCGCTGGTCGCAACTCGTTGAACCCTTAAAACCCGAGCCGACGTCAGGTACGCCTCCTCGGTCTCCATCTCTTCCATTCTTCGAATCATGATTAGTTCTCTTCTTCGTTCTCGTTCCGGTTGGAATCTTGACCTCGTGGTTCAGTAATTTAGGTTTCCATTTTCTCTCTTTGTCTCTAAGCATTTATAGTAGTTATTGGTACACTTTACTGTTGATTTATAAAGGTTCTGATTGAAATCCGAGGTTTTTAGTTGGGATTGCATGATAAAGCTCTTGTCTTTGGTCTGCGAAGAGCTGATCCTCTGATTTCTTCCCTGTTTGTCCAAGTGAGCAACTTTAATGAGTGTTCCATAGGGCAGCGCTTAGCTTCTTCTGTGGTTTAAGAAATACTAAAGGCTGCTCTTTTTTGTGTTACGTTCTGCAATTAGTAGGGTTTAAGCTTTTGCGCGGAATCATTGTTTGGATGGGAGTTTTGTTGAATTATATAATCGTTGCTTTCTGTACATCTTAACTTTTCTTTTTGATTGAAAATATCTTTTGTTGCTTCATGATTGCTTGTACGTGCAAGCCAAGTTTGTATACGCTATCAGAAGAACCAGCGTGCCTATGTATATGCATTTTCCTGAATTTTTTTAAAGAGAACTATGTCATTTCAGTTTGGGGGGGCTTAAATTCCTTTTTAAATAGGAGTTAGATCTTCCACTTGGCACCCGTAAAATGAGTTAGTGTCGCATATGGCGTGATTGTTGTTTTCTTTCTGGTTTATTCATTTGGAATTAGCATATGATAGTATCTCAAAATTTTACTTGCTGATAGAACATAATGGTGTATATTTACTGTCTGATTTTTCAAATAGTAAATTTTAAGGCTCGGAAATGGAGGAATTGAAATTTTACAAAATGGAATCTGCAGTCTTTCTTTTTGTGATCCGGCCCCTAATTGGACCTGCATATCCTGCCGTTAGAAAAAAATATTTTTCTTGATAATATCTTTGTTTCAAGATGCTTTTATATGACAAGTTGGAGTTGCATTAGCAAAATTTTGTGAGTAACCAAAATAGCAAAGCTGATGAGAATGAATTAAATTCCTGGAGGAGACAAGGAAAAACATTCTCAAAGAAAATCCAAAAGGTAAAAGAAAAATCTGGATTTAGAAAATATTACAATATGAGATTAAAAAAAAAACCATTTCCGATGTTTTTCGGATAGAATTTTTCAAGTTAGATCTAGATTTCCTTAAAATTTTCATATGTTATAGAAAACAATAAGATGTTGCAGAAGAAATATCTGAACATTATTCCACGATTTTTTTAAAAAAATATATTCTGATTGATTTGTGGAGCAATACATATCTCTATCCTAGGATTCCTATATAATGATGGAATATGGCATGCATCTTTATGGTGTTCTTGGAGTTCTTATTCCTTTTTTTAAGTCTGTAAATAGCAAAAGGTTTGTGGGAATTACAAATGAGTTCTTTCATTTCATTAATATAAACTCATTGTGGTCGCATTGTAAATACTTATGACAATGCTTGGGATGCATTAAAGTGGTTTTTGTAATATTAAAGTGGTGCTCTATACTTGTTTTTTCAAGTTTAGATCAAATAATGCTTACTAATTATTACATTTTAAGTCGAGTTCATGTGTTAACTGTTGTCAATGTATCTTTTGGTCATACAATATGGATACTTTACTGAGATTAATGCAAGTTATAATCATTAATTGAAATATGTGAAGGTATATTTTTTTTGTAAATACTGTTTAGGCACTTGCCTAATCGCTTGGGCTGCTCCTGGGATATAGAAGGCTCCATCACCTTGGGCTGCCTAGGCTATTTGACCACTGAGTGGTGGTGGCCTTAATTAATTCTCAAAGCCCTAGTACAAGATGTCATCCCTTCTATCAAGCAAAACATGGAGCTATAAGTTGAGCTGCATTTATTTGGACTGTACGTGCACCATACATGCAGTCAGTTAACCACACAAACAATATCCCCATTATCTCAGATGATTAATACCCATATATATTTAGTAGCCATCTAACCATTGCTTGATGCATACAAGTACACATTTATATATTAAAATCATTATTCTGTTGTTAATAATCTCAGTCTATTTATGTATCATAAATATATCTAAGGCCAAAAATGGTTTTGTAGTCTAAGAACAGTTAAGTCATGTAGAACAAAGGAGAAATATGAAAGAAGAGGAATAAAGTTTATAACAATTTTCTTTTTAATGTTGGCTCTCCATTCTTCTGAGTTATGGAGAATTGATAACTAAATATTTATTAAATCTCTTTTACCATTTAATGGTTAAAATGCATGCTCGAGAGATTCCCATATTTACATTCTTCTTCTCTTAATTCTTGTCTCTTTCTGCCGTCTTAGTATCAGAACAAGTCTGCTTTATCAAATTGAGGTCCTTGAAGTCTCAAGTATTTTCAAAAAAAAAAATAATAAGTGGGGGTTGAAGTATTAAGACCATTGAAGAGGTTGGGAATCTTGCAGAGAAGATTAAATCGGTTATGGATTCATTTCTTACCCAAGATTTGGGCAACTAAGATCTCTTTAACCATATCTTCTGTACATGCTTTTATTTATGTTGGGAGTTCTGAGGATTCTTATGCAGAGGATGTCATGAAAAGTTAATTTACAACCTATGTGCATTGACATAGAAGACATGCATTAAAGATGCTGGATATCTCTCAAAATTTGAGAGAAGCATCTCATGATTAATGCTTATAATCTTAATATTGTGATGGAGAACAAAAACCTATTATCTTCACTGCTAGAACTTGAAACCTCTTATCTTTCGGCCTGATCGTTAATCCAAATGTTTCTTTTGTCTCACTTGTGATTCCGGCACCTCTTACCTAGCGAAAAATTTCAGGGAAGGAGCATTTGAGAGTGAATAAGCACGAACAAAAATAATTGTCTTTTGGTAGGTTTAATTGTTTTTATGTGTATCCTGCCCACATGCTAAATAACATTAGTCTTTATTGTAGAGTATCATTGTTATACTCTGTGATTTGCGGACAGATCCAATCTTGGGATCTGAAAAGTTGGCCTGATGCTTAATATATACCCCTTCTTTTGATCCAGCAACCTTGTGGCACAATACTAGGAATCCACCCCTGATTTATTTTATCATACTAAATTCAGCTGTGTAATCTAATTTGACAACAAACCTAATTTAAATCTGTATTTACTATCTCGTAGTAATTCAAGGGGAAAGTCATGCATCTACTTAAAGACCATTATGCTTGAGAACTGTACAAAAACAAACAAATCCTGACTCTCCAGGAAGGTAGTCTGATTCTAAATTTTTTCACAAACTTGTTAACTAACAACACTATAAATTATCCCATTCTTACCTTTTTTTGCTACATCACTTAGACCCCGTTAACTCTATCAAACTGGAAGAGTCTTAACACATTGAAAAGGTTTTGCTTCAAAAAAAATTCCTTATATATTCTCTGCCTAAAAGAATATTAGTTTTATTGTACAACATAAATGAGTGCTCAGGTCTTATTTATCACTCTTGGAAGGCTAAATTTTGGTTGAATTCAAGAGCACAGTTTTAATCAATTAGTAAATGCTGAACCCAACGAGGTTTTGCAAAACCAATTTAAGCAAACTCTGTCATAGTCTGGTGCCTGTTCCCAACTGGATTCAGATATCATGGAAAAACCATAAAATGAAACTTCAAAAAAAAAAGGAGAAAAATTAATTTTCAATTGTTGCCTGGGCAAGACATTTCCAGTTATATTGGATCCAGTGAGTTGCTTGTTCTATTTGCATCAAATTCAATCCATGCAGAACTATGTTTTTAAATTCGTCCACCTGTTCATGATGTAATCTTCCTGTCTTAATTCCCACTTCACATTCAAAATAGTTGTTTCTAGTCTGTATTTGTTGATGTCCCCTCTAATTGCTAGTTCACAGGTTATTTAGGTCACCACCTAAGTGATAATATATTCTTCTGACATATAAAATTTTCAACGACATATTTTGGTTGGATTTTTTCATCTGTTAGCTCTTACTTGACAACTTTAGACAGTAATTAGGGGCCGGATCACAAAAAGAAAGACTGCAGATTCCATTTTGTAAAATTTCAATTCCTCCATTTCCGAGCCTTAAAATTTACTATTTGAAAAATCAGACAGTAAATATACACCATTATGTTCTATCAGCAAGTAAAATATTGAGATACTATCATATGCTAATTCCAAATGAATAAACCAGAAAGAAAACAACAATCACGCCATATGCGACACTAACTCATTTTACGGGTGCCAAGTGGAAGATCTAACTCCTATTTAAAAAGGAATTTAAGCCCCCCCCAAACTGAAATGGCATAGTTCTCTTTAAAAAAATTCAGGAAAATGCATATACATAGGCACGCTAGTTCTTCTGATAGCGTATACAAACTTGGCTTGCACGTACAAGCAATCATGAAGCAACAAAAGATATTTTCAATCAAAAGAAAAGTTAAGATGTACAGAAAGCAACGATTATATAATTCAACAGAACTCCCATCCAAACAATGATTCCGCGCAAAAGCTTAAACCCTACTAATTGCAGAACGTAACACAAAAAAGAGCAGCCTTTAGTATTTCTTAAACCACAGAAGAAGCTAAGCGCTGCCCTATGGAACACTCATTAAAGTTGCTCACTTGGACAAACAGGGAAGAAATCAGAGGATCAGCTCTTCGCAGACCAAAGACAAGAGCTTTATCATGCAATCCCAACTAAAAACCTCGGATTTCAATCAGAACCTTTATAAATCAACAGTAAAGTGTACCAATAACTACCATAAATGCTTAGAGACAAAGAGAGAAAATGGAAACCTAAATTACTGAACCACGAGGTCAAGATTCCAACCGGAACGAGAACGAAGAAGAGAACTAATCATGATTCGAAGAATGGAAGAGATGGAGACCGAGGAGGCGTACCTGATGTCGGCTCGGGTTTTAAGGGTTCAACGAGTTGCGACCAGCGACAGCTTCTTCTGGAGTGGAGCCGACCGCGAGACGCGGAGCCCTTCGGCGAGATTTATATGTAGGGCTGGGCTTCCCTCGATTTCTATTTGGTTAGCCTTGGCCGGAGAGAGTCGGGCTTGAATCACTCGGGTTGGGGCTCGAGCCGATCTGTCTTTGACTCGTGAGCAAGGTTCGGAAACCCATGATCGATCCCCCGTAGGCGCTGAACCGAAAACCGATCTGTAAATAGCAACGGGTACCACATTATGTTTTTATCCTTTTATTAAATTATGTTTTCTTTTTCTTTTTAAAAATATGATGTTTTTGCAAAAAAAAAGTGTTGATATTAAGTTAACTACCCTACTTATGGTTTCATATGCATGCTCAAGTAAGAAATATGCATATTTGTCATATAAATAATGGGTCAAATATTAAGTTAACTTACTCTATGTCCACTTCATGTGAGTTCAGTTTCTTTTGAGAATAAGAAAAACCCCTTACCTTCATGTTCAAAGCTTCATCCAAATCAGATGTTGATCAAATAGTGACACCCATATTAAAGTGTTTGAATAACAGAATAGTTTCTGATTTTATATGTTAAATCATTTTAGGCATCATAAACTTATTAAAGAAATTATACCAGTGGATGTCCTTGACTGTGAAAAACTGCAATCCTAGTATAGGACACACTGTATGATACCTCATAGATATCCTTATATCTATCAATAAAAGCATTAGGGTTCCAGTTATCTTGTACTCAGTTATCTTCCAAACTTTTCTGCCAGCTGATTTAGTCCAAACAAATAAATGGGCTTTGTTTGAGAAGCCATATATGGTACCTTGGTGCCAAGATCATTCCAAACATATTGAAACTTTTAACTTTTAGATTTATTCACAGAACAGAACCTGATAATGCATCAAAGAATGCAGGTGATAAGACAACATACCAAAGAAATGATAGAAGAGCAACTAGCACAAAGACATAATTTATTATATTTATATATTGCATTTCAAGAATAGTTGAAAAAAGAAAAAAAAAACTTTATTTGGGCATTGCACAGGTTACAAGCTAGTTAGAGAAAAGCATGCAGAACTTTGAAAACTTACTTCAACAAAATTCTTATGCACCAGATTACTCTCTTTATCAAGATACGAGGTTCTGTACCATCTGCAATCACATAACCATGAAAGAAAAAAGTTAACTGAACATAGATTATTTTAAAACAAACTAACGAACAGATACCAACAAATTGCCAGAAATTACCTGACTCGTGTGCCACGAACCTAAAACCATGTGACTTCCTCCAGGACAGACTCAGTTACTGCAATATTAACACCTATCCATCTGGTAAAATATCCGTGGCTAAGTTAAATGATTGTCGTAGCGGCAAGATAATTTCAAAAAAAATCATAAATATATCAATTTTAACAAATGTATGGAAAAGGAGAAGGCAAGAAATAATTACTATTATAATATAGAAGGATGAAAAAAACTGTCCTCAGATGCATGGATGACGTATGATATGTACCTCAGAATGCACTTTGAAGACCATCTGGGTTAGAGATCAGTCCAACCATCCTGTCCTTGATGGCATAACCTTGACTTACAAAGGCTTATGCTTCTACATCACGACCGGCAGGTGCCGCAGTGAGATCAATGATGACCAGCAGGCCCTGCTATTTTTGGATATATATGTTATTTAACTCAACCAGCAGTTTCCCAAACCTCTTATTCTATAGTAACAAAATTAAACTTCTAGTGATTTAATAATTAGAAAAAGGAGATAAGACCATTTTTCAATTACACAACTTCTTGTATATGATAAAGATGGAAAAAAGATGACAAATTAGCACAAAAATCAAGTATAAAAAATGCATTCCTTTTTCTTTAACATAATTTTCAATCGACAAATTAACACATAATTTTAACATGGTTATATGCAATATCCAGAAGTAACATCAACCATATGACAATATGACAAAGTCATCTTACTTACTGAAGGATGACTCAGTTTGAGAGGCATGATAAATGTGATTATAAATACCACTTGCTTAGAGTCATAATTCTTCTCATTGCTCAACCTCCATCACATTTAATGCCTAATGATGATAATTTAAAGCATCAGATGAAATGCCCTGCTTCATCATTATCTTATATATCTCATAAGCTTTGTCCCAGTCACCCATTTTGCGATATCCAGTGATTAGAGCAGTATAAGTTATTTCATTAGGAGTAAGACCCATTTTCATCATCTCATCCATCAGTGAGACAGCAATGCCCATCTGACACAATTTACAATATCCATCAATCAGACAGGTGTAGGTAAAAACATCGGGCAATAAACCATTTTGGACCATTTTGTTGAACAATTCCACAGCCTTTTCCATATCTCTGCACCTACAATACCCATCAATCATTGATGTATAAACAACCCTGTCAGGTGTGAACCCCTTCCCGATCATTTCCTCAAAGAAACTCAAAGCTTCAGGCAACCTGCCACTCTTGCAAAACCCATTGATAAGGCTTGTATATGTGAAACTGTTGGGCATGACACCCTCATATGACATTCTCCTAAACAACCTGTAAGCTTCCTCCAGATTCAACATTTTGACCATACCATCAATAAGGATAGTATAAACAACTACATCAGGAACTAACCCCCTCTTTGTCATTGCTCCAAAAACTTCCCATGCCCTATCTAACCTTCCCTCCTTGCATAATGCATTGATGATGACCTTAAACATAAAGATATTGGGAACAATACCCCAATCATGCATTTCATTTAAGAATTTAAAAGCTTCTACTATGAGTCTTTCCTTGCAAAACCCATCAACAATCACAGTGCAAGTAACAACACTAGGCATGACACCACTATGAAGCATAAGTTCAAAATGATCTAGGGCTTCTTTTAAGCATCGTTTTTTGCAATATCCATAAATTATACTTGTATAACTAAAAACGTCTGGAATAAAATTGTTTTGAACCATCTCTTGCCAGAGCTCATACGCACCATCCAAATCTCCATGCCGACAGTACCCATCAATGAGAATGCTATAAGCAACCAAATCAAGGTCGCAACCTTGATCTCTGAGCTCACGAAACAAATTTAATGCACTTCCCATCTCTCCTTTGACACACAAGCCATGAAAAAGCGAGCTATAGCTTACTATTGTTGGCATTATTCCATTGTTCACCATCTCAACAAGCAGATCATAGCCTTTCAAAACTTCCCCTATCTTGCAATGCCCATCAATCAGAATACTGTAGCTATGCATGTCTGGTGTCAAGCCGCATAACTTCATTTCATCAAGAACCTTCAAAGCTTTATGCAGCTCACCTGCCCAGCAGAAACCAAGAATGACAGCATTGTAACAGTAGTTGTTGTGTGGCAGGCCTCTATCTTGCAGGTCCCGAAGAAACTCCCATGCAGACTCCGGATTCCCAGCTCCACAAAGTCCCCGGATGTAAGTGCCATAGGTCACTGCATTTGGGCTTACACCATTGTGTTCCATTTCCTTAAGAATTCCATCAGCTTCGTCCATGTCTAACATTTCTCGCTTAGTGTACAAATCCATCATAATAGTATAGGTGTAGACATTGGGTGATGGGCCAGAGATCCTCATATCGTCGAACAGCCGTTTAGCACAGTCCACCTCACTCCTTTCAACAAAGCACTTGAGCAAAAGATTAAACAAGGGAACACCAACTTTGAGTCCAATTCTTTTTGCCTCCATATAGACTTCCAGTGCATCTTCTAGCATTGACGACTCCGCAAGAACCTGGATGACAGCCCCGTAGGCTTGCAACAAGCTCAAAGCACCATTTGAGAGGCCCACCAACGAAGAGAGCAGTCCAAACAAGCTGGAGTCACCATTCATATTGTAATCCAAAACACTTTTAAGCAAACACCTGACCTCCCGATGCATCCTGGCGGAAGCAAATATTCCAATCAATATTGCAAATGATTCCAAAGAATGAGAGTAGCCATACTTGTTCACTGCCCCAAAGAATTTGACTTCCGTCACAATGCTCCAATTCAAAGTATGCACAACTACGGCAATAAAGGGGAAAAGAGTTGGGTGTTTATCACGATAAGAATTGAGACCCTTTACATTAGTCCTAGCAACAGTATCAATTTCAATAGCAGGCTTCGAATCAAACAGCTGGTCGTCCAAGAAAAGCAGAG